>NC_137054.1:41406683-41790892 GCF_032717465.1 Coenobita brevimanus | reverse complement strand
CTTCGTTCAGTTACATTATATTTGCTTCCATGAATTATCACATGTATATAATATATAAGGTGGTGTTTGTAAATAAAAAATATTTTGTTAAGTATTGTTACTGTTACGTTAAAGTTTCATTTAATAATTGTTCTTAAATATGAAGACAGTTTCGCTTAAATATCGTTTACAGTTACAGAAATGATATTTTCATTTGAGCATTGTTCATAAATGTAAAACAGTTCCATAAACTATTTCATAAACAGAAAGCTTTTGTAAAATTTATAAGTAAAAGCGTCTTGAGCATGTTGCCAGCGCCCTCACTACTGGCATAAGGTCCGCCCACACCACCACCAGCATAGGACATAGAACAAATCTAGACTGTGGTGATACGTTTATGTCTTAATCTTTACCCGTATTAATATTAATGTTAGAGCAGTGGTTAAATTCTAAGAATTTAAATTCTGATTTTGACAAATTTAAGCAGATGATTTTGCTGGAGGACTTCAAAAGGTGTATTAATAAAGATGTAAGCCTATATCTTGATGAGAGAAGAATAGATAATTTGTCTGATGCTGCAGTTTTAGCTGATGAATATGTTCTCACTCACAAGAGATATTCTAAAGAAAAAAGGAAAGCTGAGAGTAAGTACGTTGCCTCTACTGAGTACAGGTAACAGGAAAGAGAATAAAGATGATGTTTCTCAGGAAGTAAATACCAGCTTCACCTCTAGATTTCAGAAAAGTAAATGTACTTATTGTAGTAAGCTTGGTCATACAATACGGAGAAATGTTTCAGGAGAACAGCGTGATGTGAACAAAAAGGAGTCTTTAAATATTCAGTCAATTGGTCTAGTGTCCACCCTTGAGAGTTCCCAGAATTCTTTAACCGAGTTAACTGAACCTGCTTTGAGGGATAAATTAAATTCTCATGATGGAGCTCCTCTTTTGAGCAGTAACGTGGGTGACACTCTCAAGAGTTCATGTGCTAATTTCCTGTCTGATGGTTTTGTCAGTCCTCTGGACAGTAATGACAGGAAATCAGTTAAAATATATCGTGATACAGGTGCTTGCCAATCCCTTATGCTGACCAGTGTTCTAGGCTCTAATGTTAATTCCTCTGATGAAACTGTAATCTTACAAGGTGTAGGGAATAATTACTTCTCTGTCCCTCTGTGCAGAGTGAATTTAGAGTCTGGTTTTGTTAATGGTTCTGTTATGGTTGGGTTGGTTGAGACACTCCCAATGTCAGGTGTGGGTTTCTTGCTTGGAGGTGATATTGGTGGAAGTCGGGTGTGTCCAGCTCCTCAGTTGTCTAGTGAACCGGTGACTGCGACCCAGGATTGTGATATCCCTGATGTGTTCTCTGCATGTGCTGTCACTAGGGCTGGGTCTGGGGTTGCTGGTGACTTGGATGATGATGATGATGATGATGTTATCCTGGCTGACCCTTTTCTTGCTGATTTGGACCACTCACCGGATGGGGCGGTGCCCCGTGGTGTTGATAATTTCTCTCGTCGGGAGTTGGTTGAGTTGCAGGTTGCTGACCCTGAGTTGGGGGGTCTGGCTGACTCTGCTTGCAGTGAGGAGGAGTCAGCCGGTGCTTCTACTTGTTATTGTGTAGAGTCGGGAGTACTTGTGAGAGACTGGAGACCCCCAACAGCATCAGCCGACTGTGAATGGGAGGTTGTGCATCGGGTTGTCATCCCTCGTGTTTGTGGGCAGGATGTCATGGGAGTGGCTCATGATTCCAGTTTGGCGGGGCGCCTTGGAGTGAGGAAGACTGTGGCACGCATTTTGAAGCACTTCTGCTGGCCAGGTCTCTTCGGATGTGTTTCCTGGTATTGTAAGTCTTGTCACACCTGTCAAGTTGTGAGGAAGAGTAATCAGACCGAAAAGGTTGCACCTTTAGTTCCCATTCCTCCTTTCGAGGCGCCATTCACCCATGTGTTGGTGGATATTGTGGGCCCTCTTCCTAAGACTTCTTCAGGATTTTCGTATGTGTTGACCCTGATTGATATGGCTACTCGTTATCCTGAAGCCATTCCACTTAGAAATATCTCAGCAAAGAACGTGGTTAAGGAAATGCTAGGGTTCTTCACCAAGTTTGGTCTGCCCAAGGAGGGACAGTCAGACCGGGGAAGTAATTTCATGTCAAATGTTTTCAAGCAGTCTCTGAGAGTTGGGCATCACCCAGATCACGTCTTCAGCTTACCATCCCCAGACCCAAGGAGCGTTGGAGAGATATCATCAAACACTCAAATCGATGCTCAAGAAATACTGTTTGGAACATCAGAAAGACTGGGATAAAGGTCTTCCATTCGTTGTATTTGCCGCAAGAGAATCTCCAAATGAATCACTGGGCTTCTCACCCTTTGAACTACTGTTTGGCCATGAAGTAAGAGGACCCCTTAAGCTACTCAAGGAATGCTGGCTGTCGGAGGAAGATGACGTCAACCTGCTGGAGTATGTGATGAAGTTCAAAGAACGGCTGTCCACTGCTTTACAGCTGGCGAGAGAGAATTTAGGAGCTGCTCAGGAGAAGATGAAGACTTGGTATGATAAGAGGTCCAGGTTACGCCACTTTCAGCCAGGAGATCAGGTTTTGATTCTGCTACCGGTGCATGGGCAACCTCTTCAAGCCAAGTTTAGTGGTCCTTATTTCGTGGAGAAGAAACTCAGTGATGTCAACTATGTCATCGCCACACCAGATCGTAGAAAGAACAAGCAAATTTGTCACATCAACATGCTAAAGTTATATCACAGGCGGGACGAAAATAACCCAGTCTGCACTGTAGCTGTTCCACCCGAGTCTGCAAGCGAAGTTCTCCCATGCAGTGTGAGCCTGAGTGATAGTTTGGGGAAGAATCCTGATATCATGAATGATCTCCAGACTAAGCTTTCTCATCTAGCTCCCGAGGAAAGGCAGGAGTTTTCGGCATTACTGCAGGAGTACCCGCAAGTGTTCCGTGCCACTCCAGGAAGAACCACTGTGTTGATGCATGATGTCGATGTTGGAGACGCAAAGCCAATTAAACTGCCTCCTTACCGGGTGAACCCAGTGAAAGTTCCTCTCATTCAGAAGGTAGCTTGGCTACCTGTTGGACCACAAGATGATTGAGCCCTGTCAGAGCGAGTGGAGTTCTCCTGTCACTCTGGTCCCTAAGCCAGGGGGGTCACAGCGGCTTTACATCGACTACAGACGTGTTAATCAGATAACCAAAACAGGCACTTACCCTCTCCCTCGCGTGGAAGATTGCATAGACAAGATCGGAAAGGCTAGGTACATAAGTAAGTTTGATTTGTTAAAGGGATACTGGCAAGAACCTATGACTGAACGTGCTAGGGAGATCTCATGTTTTGTAACACTAGGAAAGACTTTTGCATGTTCTGTAATGCCATATGGTATGAAGAATGCACCAGTCACTTTTCAGAAGCTCATGAATGTTGTAACAGAGGGTTTGGCAGGGTGTGTTGTTTATATTGATGATGTATTAATCTTCAGGGACAACTGGAAAGATCACCTATGCCATGTCAGTAAATTTCTTGAGCGTTTGGTTCAGGCTAATCTTGTAGCTAATTTATCAAAGTGTGAGTTTGGTCAAGCTAAAGTTCAGTACCTTGGGTACGTAATTGGTGAGGGACACGTTGCACCACCAGCAGCTAAGGTTCAGGTTATAAGTGATCTTCCCAGACCTAAAAGTAGGAAAGAGCTACAAAGATTTTTGGGAATGGTAGGTTATTACAGGAGATTTGTTCTTAACTTTTCAATTCTTGTATCACCACTTACAGACCTATTGAAAAAGGGAGTTAAATTTGTCTGGACCGATGACTGTGAATCCTCTTTCAGCAAACTTAAAGCTATCCTATTAAGTCAGCCAGTGCTTGCTACTCCAAATTTTGCTAAGCCTTTTAAGATGGCTGTTGACGCAAGTGAAACTGGAGCTGGGGCTGTTTTGCTGCAAGAGGATGATAAGGGTATTGAACACCCTGTATCTTATTACAGTAAGAAGTTCACTCCACCTCAAAAGAACTACTCAACTATTGAGAAAGAGCTTTTGGCCTTGATTTTGGGTTTACAGCATTTTTCATTTTATTTGTGTTCTGGTTTTGACCCCATAGTCATTTATACCAATCATAACCCACTGAAATTCCTTAGTAAGTTTAAAGATAAAAATCAGAGATTGACAAGATGGAGTCTACTTCTTCAGGAGTATTCATTAGACATACAACATGTCAAGGGGAAAGAAAATGTTATTGCAGATTGCTTATCTAGACTTTAGACAGATTGTTTTAGAGTAATAAGAAATTTCCTTTGTAAATTTCTTTTTCTTTGTGGGGAGGTGTTACATAGCCTATGATTTCATCATCCTTTGTATAATTCTAACGTACAGTATGCTGCATGTTTGATTACGATTCACCTCTTGGATTCCATAGTGACCAGACTTGCATGTTTTACCTCACTCCCCCCTTCTCCTCCCTTATAGTAGAGTAAGTCGTTCTTTCTGTTGTTCAGAGCAGGATTGTCAACTCTTTGTCCCCTATGGCTTCATTTGCGCGTCCTTCTTACAAGTTGTATCAAGCTCTGCCGGCCCCCTATATAATGAGCTCAGTCTCTGCATTAATTGCCACTTAGATCTACTCCTCATTTTGTTCACATCTCTGTCCTCCCCTGTACAGTTGTTATTATTGTGAGTGCTCAGGAAGTCTCCAACCATCTAGCTGCTGTGTAATTTGAGTATAAGTGTTATTGCATTTTTTCCTTGTATAGCATAAGGTGTTAATTCGTAGGCCTAGTGAGGTTTTTGTGATTTATGTGGAGTTTTTGATGTCAGCCATTGTTTATAATATTTTGTATCTGTAATAATATATCTCGCATTAACTGAGCATTATCCGATTTTCTCATTTTATCAGGGCTGACTTAGATAAATTTACTCTTGCTAATTTCGTGTTAATAGAGGCTATTGCAGTTAACCATATATTTAACCTGTTTTTTGCCATTACATTATCCTTATGAGTCCTGAATGTTTAGTTGTTAGTTTGAGCATTAAACTTTAACTTGTAATTTTACCTAACTCTTTTATTTTGAACCTGGAACTTTGCTGGACAGTAGTGATTTTAGTATTTTCACTTGAAGTGTTCATTATCTCTCTCTGTTCCGTAACACTGTCTATCTATCTATTGCCAGACGCCTCAATCCCGTTTCGGGTGGCCACAAACAAATCGCCTCCAAGTCGCCCTGTCCTCCGCCATTTCACTGCCCTGCTCCCAACTCACACCCCCCTCTCTCATATACCTTTCCACCCCATCCCTCCATCTCATCCTCGGCCTCCCCCTCCCTCTTCCCCCCTCCACCTCACTCATATACACTCTCTTCGTCAGTCTTTCACCCTCCATCCTCTCCACATGGCCAAACCACCTCAGTGTGTTCCTCATAACGCTTCCTATCACATCCACATCCACACCACAACGCTCCTTTATATCCTCATTCGTCAGCCTGTCTCTCCATGTGACTCCACAGGCTCCTCTTAAATAACTCATTTCCACTGCTCTCACTCTTGACTTGTGTCCTTCCAACAACGTCCAAGCTTCTCTTCAGTACGTTAGAGTTGGTATCACAATACTGTCATGTAGTAACTTTTTCACACTGCATAAGACTATCATGAAACACATAACATAATGTACTATGTAGGTAAGCCATATAACTTATATCTACTATACAAGGAAGAGAAAACAATGATGAAGAGGACAGTATAATAAAAAAAATATGGATTTTAACTTTTAAAAGTTTGTGTGTGTGTGTGTGTGTGTGTGTGTGTGTGTGTGTGTGTGTGTGTGTGTGTGTGTGTGTGTGTTTGTGTGTGTGTGTGTGTGTGTGTGTGTGTGTGTGTGTGTACTCCTGCCTTCCAGTCAGTTGTGCTGCTCCAGAATGAACTTTGATGCTATTTCCATTATGGGGAATACAACAGCCTTCCTGCAAGCACCATCCCTACCTTCCTTGGTCTCCAGCCTTTCTTATTCTCTCTTATTTCTTCCCTCTTCTTCAGTTTTACATCTTTTTCCACTTTTCTTTTTTCTCTCCTTCCTTAATCTCTCTTTGTTCTTCTCTCCTCCCTTATTTCATCCTTTTCCCATCTCTCTTTCCTCTCTACTTCTCTTTTTCTTCTCTCTCCTTTCTTCCTCCTCTCTTTTCTTATCTCCTTCCTTTTCCTTATTATCTCTCTTTCCTCCTTCCATCCCCTACCTTTCTCCTCTCTTCTTTACTCTCAATTCATCTGCATCCTTTTCATATTGCCTTCCGCCTTCCTACGCTATTGCTTTCTCCTTCCTTCCTTCCTTTTTACCCTATTTAGTTTCTTCTTTTTTTTGTCTTTTTTGTCTTTACTTTACCCTTCCTTCTTTTTCAGTTCCGTCTCAATTTTCTTCCGTAATTTTCCCTTACTCCGCCGCACTCCTCATTCTGCCCTCAACCAGCCATTTTGCTACTTATTTTTTCTTCTGATCTGACTGTCGTTTTCTTCCTTCCTTCGGTTTTTTCTTCCCTTTCATACACTTAATCTTTCTCTTCCACGATATTCTCCTTCCTTCTCTCTTATCTTGTCCTTCCTTCTTCTTCTCCGATTATCCTTCCCACCTAAGCTTTCATGTATTTTTTTTTTTTTCTGCTTATCCCTCTTAACTCCCCATCCTGCCCTTCCATTAAACCTTCAGTGATATCTGTGTTACATACGTAACTTTCTTCTTGCTTTCCATGTGTTAACTTACCTTTCGCATAGTGTTCCCCCCCTCTCCTCTCTGGGCTAGGCTCCCCAAAGCTTCCTTCCCCGCCCACTCCATTTTCTTTCTGCTTACTTTTCCCTATCATGCATTCAGCCCTCCTTTCTTCCTCCCTCGTTCCTTAGACCTTACTTCCATACTTTCATCTCACCTCTTTTCCTCCTCGTTTCTCTCGTCTTAACTCAGTCCCTCTCCTTTTGTCGTTCATGCTTAACTAACCTACTGGACTTCTTCCATGATGTTTACAAATCATACGATGACTCAAGAGCAGTAGATATAATTTACCTCGACTTTCAGAAAGCATTTGACACTGTCCCTCACAAGCGTCTCATGAGAAAAATAGAAGCACATGGAATAAAAGGAAAGACGCTAAAATGGTTACAAGACTGGCTGTCAGACCGAAAACAGCGAGTTGTGATAAACGGAAAGGAATCCAAATGGCGTAATGTGATCAGCGGCGTTCCCCAAGGCTCAGTACTTGGACCGATACTTTTTATTATCTATATAAATGACATTGATGAGGGTCTAAATTGTAAAGTATCCAAATTTGCAGATGATACTAAAATAACCAGTAAAGTCACTTCAAAATTACAGTGGCAGCAGTTACAAAATGACCTTAATACTTTAGCAAGCTGGGCAGAAAAATGGCAAATGAAATTCAACACAGAAAAATGTAAAGTACTTCATATTGGAAGTAACAATGTCCATGCAAATTACAAAATGAACAATATTCAGTTATCAAGTACAGACAGTGAAAAGGATCTTGGTGTGATAATATCAAATGACCTAAAACCAAGCAAGCAGTGTACCGATGCGGTTAAAATTGCAAACGAGCTAGTGGGTTTTTATTGGAAGAACTTTCGAGTTTAAATCGGAAAAAGTCATACTTGCCTTGTACAACTCGCTAGTGCGCCCCCATCTTGAGTATTGTGTGCAATTATCGTCTCCGTACTACAGAAAGGACACTGAAAAATTAGAGAAAATTCAGCGAAGAATCACAAAAATGATACCACGACTTAGAAACAAACCATATGAGGAACGCCTTGAAGAACTTAAATTATTTAGCCTAACGAAGCGCAGGTTAAGAGGGGACCTTATTGAAGTTTTCAAAATCATGAAGGGATATGACAACTTAGACATGAATAAATATTTTGATATAGACCGGTCGAGTCAAACTAGAAGTAATGGCTGCAAAATCATGGGAAAACGATTCCAATCCCACGAAGCAAAATACTTCTTCTTTAACAGAGTTGTAAATATCTGGAACAGATTATCCTCAGATACCGTGAACAGTATCTCAATTGAGACATTCAAAAACAAATTAGACAAGTATTTGCACGAAAATCCTCAGCTGACTCTTTTTCTGTCCGAATAACTTGCTTTTTATAGCTACAGTACATGTAAGTTCATGCCCCCTTAGTCTACAAGACACCCCGTAAACAATGTACCCGTACATAGTGTTGCGTCACGATATACATTTTCAATTTATTCGGTGCAAACAAAGCAATATATGCACAGATTAGGATCTGCACAGATAACCCTGAGTTAACGGTCACTACTCTTACTTTCGACCTGTGATGGGCTGTGGATCACTGAGGGTCCCTGTTAGTCAAGTGACCACCATCGGGATTTTTTAATGTACCAGGGGTCACTGCTTCAGGATGAAACTTGTGTACTGTCCCACATGGGAGAGTTCCTTGTCTCAGTGGAGTGAACGGAGCTATTGCCTGATTGACTGCTGCCTACCTAAAAAGCGCCAGGGAAGGCTGCCGCACCACCCCTAAACATCCACTCTGTGCATTGCACATCCACACTGTGCACTGTGCAGTCCCCTTTTATCTAAGACACCCGTCCTATATACTTTTCAGTCTCCCCAGCGCAAAGAAAGCAATATAAGCACAGATTAGGAGCTGCACAGATAACCCTGAGTTAACGGTCACTACTCTTACTTTCGACCTGTGATGGGCTGTGGATCACTGAGGGTCCCTGTTAGTCAAGTGACCACCATCGGGATTTTTTTTAATGTACCAGGGGTCACTGCTTCAGGATGAAACTTGTGTACTGTCCCACTGGTTTATAATGTCATGCCGTAACTATTATCTTATTAGTTTACTTTCTCTTTCAGGTTACTCTATCGGGTAGCTTATAGATAAAGTATTATAGAATGTGACTTTTCCTTTCCAGTGTTTCCTATAAAATTTCCATGTCAGTTTTTCCATGCTGCATGGTGGTTTTTCTCACTTTTTCCTGGAGGGTTTGGTGGTGGGGGGAGCCTTCTTGCTTTCCTATCCTTATCCTTCAACATGTAGAGTTAGATCTTGTAGTCATAGTTTTCTCTAACAAGCAGCCTCGAAAGGACCATAAGGTCTGTTGCTGTTTGCTTTCCTGTGTAATCCTGTGTAATCTTATCTCCCTGCCTCCATCTTGCTTCCTTGCCTATCTCCATCCCTTCCACCTCCTCTCGATGCCACACTCCTTGCCCTATCTTCCGTTCCTGCCTTCCTCCTTGCCCACATCTTCCTCCTGCCTCCCTCCTTGCTCCTATCTTCCTTTCCTAACTTTCTCCATGCCTCCAACTTCCTTGCCTGCCTGCTTCCATGCCTCCCATCTTCCCTCCTTGCCTTACCTCGCCCCCTTGCCGCTCCCTGTCCTGTGTAGTGTCGTGGCGTGTCGTGCTGCCCTCAGGTGTGCGTGTAACCCGAACCATTGTCACCTGGCTGGTCGTTAGCGCTAATTGGCAGGTGATCACACCACCCGCACCAAAAAGATCATCACTACTTCCCTCACGTCGTGGTTCTAGGTGGCACTAGATGGCATTCAGTGATGTATGGCTTATGGAGGCACTAGGGTGGCAGGTGCCTTGAAAGTGATTAGCAGTGGTAGGTGTGGGTGACAACTAGTTTGAAATGATAGGCGGGCTTGGGTGACGGGTATCTCTGAGTGATAGGTGGGCGTAGGTGCTAAGTGACTTTAACTGATAGATGGATCTAGGGTGTAGGTGGTTCAGGACAGAAGTTTTCAATTTCTTGTGTACTCAGGTCAAGTAGAGACCTCCACTGTGTCTGTGGACTGTTTTTAGCAATTATGAAGATAAAATTACAAGAAAATAAAAACACTGCCTCGATGCCTTTACTAGAGACAGTACTTCTTTCCAAATATGTAACATATACAACTGATTCCTATTTCACACCTCGTTATTACTTAGACTGCAGTAATTCTGTGAAAACCAAATATGTTATGGTGAAGAAAGGGAGAGTAAGCAAAGAATTACACATGTATGATGTGGATGGAAACTGATGAACACTGTAACGATTTCTAATTTTGGTAATGGATCATTGATACTGAAGCACAAGAGTGGCTCAGCATCACTGGGTAGCGTTGACTGGATAGAATAAGAAATACAGATTCATGAAAGATGTGGTGTAGGGAAGTGTACTGATCGAAGGTTATGAGAGTACTCAGACAGTATGCACATTATGAGAAACCAAACAGAGTGGTTAAAAGAGTATATGCGAGTATGATTGGAACTAAAAGAAGCTACAGGGGACTCAGAAGACGAACAGGTATTGAAATTAATGAGAAGACTGCGTATTTAAGCTAAGGAAGAAGAAAATGCCAAAGAACAAAAATGAATGGACAAAATATGTATGGAGATGTACATGCCAAATGTTGTACCTCCTTTTTACTGGAGAGTCGACGCAATGGCTGTCTCACATAAGTTCGTAAAGCTTGCCCATAAGAGATAACCAATAAAATGCGTGGACAGCTTTAGCTGTCAGGTGTTGTAGCTTTCGAAGACTTGCATGATGACTGAACGACTGTGTGTCTTATTTCACTGGATGCTTGTTGATAACTCTCCTGCTTTAAGTCTTTCTTTATCTTGTTCAGTGATCTTATCTATCCCATTTTCAGTGGAAAATAGGATTAGAATGATAGTATGTGATCTGTAGTACTGAGTTCAGTATCTGCTAAATTCCTGGGTAAGTACAGAGTTCCAAAATTTAACTTATGAAATAAAGTTGTAACAGTCAGAGTTTGTGAGAAAAAGTGAATTGCCTGACTAAAAGAACACTATTATATTAACACACTGAATTAAAAAAAAATACAAGTGATGCTTATTATTAAGAGTTTACTGTGAAAGAATCGTATCTGCAGATTAGCCAAACTATGACGACTTTCTTAAGACGATTACAGAATTGTCACCAGAGGTGGTATATAATGAGGAATGTCAAAGACGGCACGCTATCGGTCAAGTTCGGTATTTAAATTTGATTTATATTGTCTTGGTAGCCAATAGTGGGGAGTATTCAGGATGACGTAGATGAATGAAAAGAAAGGAATCAGGGCCCTCAACAACCAGATGACTAACCCTGCCCTACATTTGATTGGATTTCGTCGAAAGTGTGCAAAGATCTTTCTCTTCCAATTTGTCTTCGTTGCTGTTATAAATGACGAAGTGCACGAGAACACTGCTTGCACCTTACTAGGCAAAGTGTCTCACAGATATTTATAAGTATTCTTTTTAGAAACATGTTTGTAATATAGACATTTTTTTCCGAGTAACTTAATCTCTTTTGCGAAGGCATTACTAGGGGCAGAGAAATTGGTCCACGTGCTTGGCGAATTTTTATATTGCCAAGGGAAAAATCGGAGGTTCTAGAGGATCCCTAATTAAATAGGCCAGCCCTCTTCTGGGCATTTGGTGTGTCTTGGCTCCTAGAGGAGCTTTCACAAGGATACTGGTGTATAAATAAGGGTCGTCGAGGGCACTGACATTAAATATGATGATTTCAAGTCAATTCAAGGTCAAAGTGGACGGTTAAGACCATAGGAGGTACAATAAAGGATACCGAATGTATTTCGACTCATGAAAGTGCGATCATCATGATCCTGGTGTCTACACAGGGATTTTTGTACTAGGGTATGTTTCTCCAGTTTGATTGTGTTGAGGCAGACTTTGTTTGCCTGTACTTGGTGAGGTATAGTGGTGGTCAGTCACTCCGAAAACTGATCAAAACCTTTACATCTAAAATGATGCCGTCCTCTTAACAAATTATCATGCTGGCTTGTGTTTGTTGAGGTATATCGGTGGTTGGTGGCTTTAGAAACTGAACAATATGCACAGTCCTTTTATTATGAGCGAGCAAGCAATGTTTATGCTTAGCAAGTTTAAAAATGAGCGGCCCAGCCCGACGTGGCCCAACCCGGACAGGCCCGACCCAACCGTTACGTTAAGCAGAGGCTAATAACTTTATTCCTATGTCTGCATGTGATGCATTCATTCAAAAAATTTAATTTTGTCATCAACTAAAAACTCAGCCATGAAGGCATAGGAATCCCTTGGAATCTAGTTTTCCAAGGGAGTGTTTGAATCTAATCGGTGAACGCCTCAATTAGAAAATCAAATTAAAAAGGATTTTCCGTCGCACCAATGTGTTTTTGACATCAACTCGTGCAAAAAAAATCTGAAATTCCACCTATAATTTTATATATGAGGGAAATTGTTATAACATGGAGCTCGCTCGCTCGTCACGCGCTCACAAAGCGCATTTCTCTGGTATAACCTCCTTACAGTGATTGCTGAAGTCTAGTATGAAAATATGCTGGTATGGTATGGTGTGCAGAATGTGGTGTATGAATGACTTCAGTGCTTTGTTGTGTTAATGGTTAGCTAATAACCCCAGCGTGACCATATCACCTCAGTCGTTATAGTGGTCACCTGGAATCTACAGACCAATATCACTCTCGCTACTAAAGGAGGCGTTTCCCTGTATTAATTGTGTCTGAGGTTAG
Source organism: Coenobita brevimanus (assembly GCF_032717465.1). Taxonomy (NCBI): domain Eukaryota; kingdom Metazoa; phylum Arthropoda; class Malacostraca; order Decapoda; family Coenobitidae; genus Coenobita; species Coenobita brevimanus. The sequence goes on along the minus strand of NC_137054.1, from coordinate 41,778,344 downwards.
CCAAAATAAAGTCCATATATACTTCATTTTATGGAGCAGACTTTCTCCAATCAGTATGTCACGTACGGCCAGCCAGTAGGCTTTAATTTTATGATTAATGCATTAATTAATTTTCACAACGTAAGAACATGTAACTAAACTAGTTTATTTAACTTTTTTTGTTTGACATGGCAACTTTTCATTGAGTGATGAGCTTTGACGTTAGCTGAAAAACAGTCTTGTTCATAATACTGAATACTTATACGTTCAACAGTTAAGAACATCAAATGCAGACTGTTATCATAATTCTGTCGGACATGGGGTTTTCTCTGTGGGAACAGAAAGTCGTCAGGCGATGACCAGACCAAAACCAGTATCCAGTCTATTATGCACTATTTTGTCAATACACCAATATTTCCTTAGTGCCCTAATTTCTCACCAAAAGAAACACTTTATACAAAATGAAACAGCTCAGTCGTAACCGGGAGGTTCCAAGTCAGGTGCGTTTCCCTGGCCGATAATGAGACATTTGGACCAAAGGAAACGCGGCACAGGGCTCCGTCCATCGTCCAGGCCAGAATGATCCAGCATCTCTAATCCCGTACTTCACTTCATCTTGTCCATCACATGTTTGGAAAAAGTGTGGCCGCTCCCTTAAGTGGTGTAAGTAATGTACCAGTGCTGTCATTAGTGCTGTCATTAGTGAGGTGATGCGTGTGTGGCGTGATGGGAATGATGGTGTGAATGGCGTGGGGGACAAGAGCGCCACCAATCACCCACCACTCCACCACTAATCACCTCACTCACACTTCGTCACCTTCTTCGCTTCTCTTCACTCTTAAAAACCACCAGCTCTAATCACCACCCACTCCAAACTGTCTGTCTTTGTCTGCTTAACGCTCTCTCTCTCTCTCTCGCTCGCTCGCTCGCTTGCTCGCGCGCGTCTGTGTTCTCCTGTCATTCTGTCTCTTATGTGCTTTTTTTTTTATATATATATATATATATTACTCTCTCATTCTTTTTCAGGGTAGTCTCTTTGTCTGTCTGCCTTTCCCTAAAAGTTTATCAGATTGTTTATGACCGTGCCAGTCTATTTGCCTCACCTCATGTGTCATTTCCCCAGTCTGCTCATCCACTTGTTTATATGATTGTCTTGCATTATCTAATTAACTACCACAGTTGGAGCGTCTTAAACCACTAGGGAACCAGGCATCTTGCTTTCCCAGATTATCCTGTCATACCTGACTCACTGTTTGTCCATCCATCATGTTGTCAGGGAACCGAACTACGAGGTCTGATCGAAAAGTATCCGAACGTTAGCTGGTGAAAAAAAAAAGTCCAATTTCTGAGTTCAGACTTTAATCCTCTTCAAAGTATGCCCCTTGGAACTCAACACACATAGCCCATCGGCCCTTTCATTGTTGGAAAAATTTTATGAGGTCATTTTTTGGCATCACTAAGATCTTTGCCGCATTTGTCCGCATTTGTCTTTATCTCATTTGTGTCCTCAAATCCCGATGCCTTCAGTGGCATCTTCAGTTTAGGAAACAGTCAAAAGTTGCAGGGAGCCATGTCAGGGGAGTAGGGAGCCTGCCGGACCTGCTTGATCCTGTGTCTGGCCAAAAAATCCTGGATGAAGTAGGATGACTGGGCTGGAGCATTGCCGTCTAGGAGTTGCCAGTCCTCCGCCTACCACAACTCTCGTCTCTTGCCACGCTGTTCATTCCATTAGCGACGGAGAATTCCCGGACAGTAATCTTTATTGGTTGTTTGGCCTTCTGGAGCATACTCGTGACGAACACCCTGGTGGTCGAGAAAAAACTGCCAGCATGAGCATCACCTTACTCCAAGATCTGTCGTGCTTCATCACCTAAGGCAGGCTGAGTCTTCCTGATGGTTTCAGATTGCATGTCACCAAGCTTTTTGATAAAATTTGATGGAATAACATTCCTTGAATCGCTCAGTCACCGTGAGACAAAACGAAAATGCGACGATCATGAAAACACGTCCTCAAACACACGTTGCTCGGCAGCGATTGGACTGGACAGCAGCAGTGAGCATATTCGAGCATTCGCATAGCTATTTTAGGTCACGCTGCTGGTTTGTGAGGAAAAAAAAAATGGTAGGATACTTTTCGATTAGACCTCATTCAGTGTGAACAACAAAATGATACTATGTGACAACAGGATCACAGGAAGGTGGTACATTATCCCTGAGGCCTTTCATTTCTACCTTGGCCCTTGCAGCCTCTCTCTTTGTCAAGGCTTAAGTAACTATGACTCGGTAACTATCATTTCAGCCCGATGATGTATTTTTTACCTTATTTTCCTTACTGTCAGATGACTTCACTGAGATGGCTCTCCCACATGAGAAGTTAATAGCAGTCTCTTAACTCCTTCAGCAAAACAGTGCATTTTTTCCTGCTGCTTCCGCACGAGTCATTTCAGCCTGTAGAAAGCCTTTTAAAACAAATGGATTATAATTCCAGTACGAATGAAAAAGAGAAATACGGTATTAATCACAACTGACAACACGACTTTTACAGTTAAGACAAGGAGTTATCAAATATTATACTGTCCACAGAAATGTAAAGTCTGTACTATAATTAGTCCACGTAAACTTGCCGAAAATTTTTGTACCTTTTTGGATTATTGCCTGTAGCTCAGTGGTAGAATGAGACAATACTACGGTTGCATATTCTTTCCAAAACGTTCTCCTGTGACTAGCATAACTTTCAAGTATTAGTCTCTTGTTACCACTAATCATTCAAAACAGCGATATGGCAATAGGCCAAGTTAAAGTGAACAGAGCGTACTGTCAAACATCACAACAGCTCACCCTGTGGCACGCATAACACCACCTGCATATTCATCTCCCCTTCGGTCAGATGACGCTTCTTTGGTCTTATTTTTGTTATTTCCAAATAATTTTACACAACTTAGGGGAAACTTGTTGTTCTAGAGGGATGGATTATAACCTTCATTAACTCCTTCACTGAATAGCATCATCTGAGTATAGGAGGCATTAACTAAGAATATTACCGACTTAATTCTCTCACGTATGAGACTCATGTTCTCAGCAGCTCAGCAGGCTTCCCAAAACCTCCTCGTCCCCAGTTTATATTATCTATAGTTTTACCTATGCCGACTCTGATCATGCTAAAGAAGGTATTAATAACATAGTCAGAAATGTCAAGGTGTGTGTGTGTGTGTGTGTGTGTGTGTGTGTGTGTGTGTGTGTGTGTGTGTGTGTGTGTGTGTGTGTGTGTGTGTGTGTGTGTGTGTGTGTGTGTGTGTGTGTGTGTGTGTGAAGCCTCCCAGTTTCACGAGACGACTGTGTGAATCTTTACCCTTTTAACTTGAGTGATCCTTTATTAAAATTAAATAGAAATTATCATCGTAGAGAAGGGGATTGATTTATATTGCATAGTTCTCAATAAACGCAACATGTCACTCTGCTTTCCCCTACCATGACTTTCTCCCATTCCTGCCTTCACCCTCCCTCCTTACCTTCCTCCCTATTCTCTGTCGTCCCTTTGTCTTTCCTCGTACTCTCCACTTAACCCCTTCATTAACAGAGATCAGTCCTGTGCTGAATAAAGGCATCGTTCTGAGAGGGTTAACACTGTAACAAACACTGCCTCATGACTACACACACACACACACACACACACACACACACACACACACACACACACACACCACCTAAATCATCATTCACAACTTACACGGCCACAACACATCACCAAACATCACCCTTCCCCATACCGCCTCCCCACACATCCCTCTTCACTACAGCAACTACATTACCACAACTCATCACCACACATTCCTTTTCCACCACACCACTGCATCACCACACATCCCTTTTCCACCACACCACCACACATCCCTGTTCTTAACGCTCACATCACCATAATTGGCGCTGACAAGGAGCTTACACGTTGTGGCGTTGTGTTCCCTGGGTGGAGCGTCGACTCGGGCAGACGGACTGACGTTAAGCAACAACAACATCATCAGCACTAAACATCATCACAGAATCCTCCTCACAACACTCAATCACCACATCACCACCTATCCCTCTTCCCCTCAGCACATCACCACACGTTACGACTGGTGAAGACTATGTGTGCCTGCTCTTCACTTCCTGTTTTCTGATTTGTCGGTTCTTCTGTCCCTTGGGCGCCTCTTTCTGTCTGCTCTATTTTATTTTTGTGCAGTTTTTCCCCTGTCCTCTCTCTCTCTCTCTCTCTCTTCCTTCTCTCTGCCTTCTCTTCCCACATCTGCTCTTTATCAAGGTTTTTATTATCTTCCCTGTATCCATAGTCTCCCTCTCGCTTTATCTTTATCTCTCTATCTATCCTGCTTCTCCTCTGCTTTGCCTGTCAGTCTCTTTTCGCTTTGTCTGTGAATTTCCCCTTTTTTCTTCAGTATTGTCCTCCCTCACTCTTTCTTTATATTTCCTCTGTTTCTTGTTGCTTCTTATCTATCCGTCCTTGAGAAGGCTGAGGAGGTTTACAGAAAAAACGCTACCTTGAGATAGGGAGCATCCCGTTCCAGAAAACAGTTTTAGGGCTGACTATATTATCTTTGTGGACATTCACTCAGGGTCATTTATGGTATTATTTGCGTTTGCTGGAAGCCTCTAGGTTTCATAGAATTGCCAGAGGCTGCGTTTCGATGTGCTTGTTCAGTCTGTCTCTTCCTCCCTGTCTTTCACTTTTCGCAATTCCAGATTTTTTCTTTTTGTCTGTTCTAGGAGTTCTTGTTCTTCGTATCAACGCTCGTTGCCACTACCTCACGTTTTTCACTACACGGCTGACTGGCTTAAATACTGTTATGTATGCACCTGGGCCTAGAATTTTGAGATACCGTTCTCAGAATTATGCTTGAAGCATTTAAAGTGATTATATAGCTAAAAAAAAAAAAAGTGCGGGTAACGACCACAAGACGGGCGCAGAGTCACCAGACCCCCAAACAACCATCCTATTACAGCAATGTTTTCTCTTTTGATTCGATCGCGATTATGGTACGGAGCAATTTCGATTCTAATTGGCCCTCTAGCCTGTTTGCTCTGTGATTCTTTTGTTTCATACTAGTCACATAATATAAGCACATGTGAGTACTGTACTTACATATAAGAAGCAAACTTCGGAAAATATAATGTATTTGCATGCCGGCGTTGCATACAGCTCTGTTTGTATTCTTTCTCGTCTTCTCTCTATCCCTCCCTCTCTTTGTCGATCGGTTTACCACTTCTAGTCTCTTTGTGTCTGCCTACCAATTCCTCCACTCATTCTTTGTCTCTTCACTCTCTCCTTCTCTCTCTCCATTCTCTCTATCCATCTGTCTTTTCCCCATCTTCTCTTGTCAGTCTCTTCTCTTTTGTTTTCTGTTTATCCGCCTTTGACTCTTACCTCTTGTTAGTCCATCTGTCCTCTCTTTTGCCGATATTTATCTGTCTCTGCCCACTGTCCTTGTCTCTTTGTGATACCCTGTCAGTTTCCTCTTCCTCTCTTTATGTATCTGTCTTCTCCTTCTTCATGTCTAAAGCTTTGTTTCACCTTGTCTGTTCACATTTTTTCTCTTTATCTGTCTTCCCTTTTCTTTCACCTCTCTATTTCCTGTCTCTTTCCTCTCTTATTGTATCTCTGTGTCTTTATTTCCTCTTCTTCCCTTCACCTATCTTCCCTCTCTCATCGTCTCTTTGTATTTCTCTGTCTGTTTCCGTTTTCATCTAGCCCACCTCCACGTCTCTTTGTGCCCGCCTGTCTATCGCCCCTCTGCCTTCTGTCCGCGGTGCCCTTCAGTGTGTGTTTGTGTGTCGCTCTCAAGGCAAGGTCCGCCAATTAGCGCAAACAAAGGCAAGACGCGGGATGTTGTGTTGATACGCGGTGGGTCAAGCGAGCTCCCCACACAATGATTTACACTTTACCTTCATCCTCTTCCACATGGTTTCTCTCTTTGTTTTTCTTTTTTGAGTCTGTCCCAGCCATTTATTCTCTCTCTTTTTTTTTTTTGTGGGTGTGTATGTAGTTTTCTGAATTCTTTCATTTTTTTCTGGGTTGACTGAATATAATTTCTATTTTCATACACGGCAGGTCAACCTAGCTCGAAACCACCCAATTTACATTTTATATTACATCTTTTCTTGTCCTTCATTACTTTAGGCAACGGCCGCAGCGCCAATCATTAAATGAGACTCATGCTTTTCGTTTCATGTTCTCTGACCATCGCTGGTACTTAGTGGGCTTCGCACAACTCCGCACAAAATGAGTTGCACGTATCTGTTTCTTACTTACTTTTAAAGATTAATTTATGGTACTGTCATTCTGTAACTACAAGGACCCTTTTCATCCTTTTATTTTCAGCAGCGCGATAGTTTTTTTTTTTTTTTTTTTTTTTCGAGCAGTGGATGTTGTCTTTGGTTGGCAGTTTTGTTGGCCAAAGTCTCCGTTGCACTTTTTCCTACCAGTTTATTTTTGTTTCTGGAGTGTTCATATATTCCTGTACATAGGAGGACATAGGAAGTACAAATAATAGGAGGTTATATGTTAGAAAAAAATTTATTATTAAGATCTAACCAACGTGTAAGAGAAAAGGATAGAGAAGAAGAAGGCTCTCTCTCACACACCACACCATCTGGTAAAATAGGCAGAAAAAAAAAACACCATACTTATTAGAAAAGAACAAGCATGAACACAATATAGGAGAGGCAGAAGAGGATCAACTATGTACTATGTAATACCTATTCCACAGATTTATAAAAGAAAGGCAAATACAGTCGCCGAATGTTCTTGTTATTAATAACCTCTTAATGGGCGAACTATGATCCGGTGAATTAAATTCGTTCGATTTTAAAGAGCAAGCTCTCTATGTATCTCTTTTTTAAAGTCCATAAGCAAAATTTTTCTTTACAGATATGTTTTCATGTACAGTATTCTTAAAAATGTTCCCATAGTGGGAACGTTATCATGTTACTATCCCCCCAAATACCAATATTGGAAGAGTAAAAAATTAAGCTCATATTCAAAGTTATATTGACTGTACAAAAGTATACATTGTATTCTAGTTCCCTGAAAACATAAAGCTCAAGTGATTTTATTAAGTATAATAAAAAATTATTGAATTGCCACCGTTATTTATCAACACCACTCTCTTACCATATATTTCATTATGAAATATAATTTTTGTGGAATGAATCACTGCATCTTTTATGCAGTCTCATAGTACATTTTATCTACATCAGTCATGTGATCTTTGTGTAGACAATACATCCCCTTTGTGAGCTTGATACCTGATTATGATTAACTTGCTGCTTTGCTTGTAGGTGTTGTTCATGGAGGTGATGATGGCCCTCCAAGTCTCAGTCTCACTTCTTCAACGTTTATCAAGGCTCTTGCAATGTTGCTCCTTAACTGCAGGAGAGGTGCAACTCGAGATGGATCATGATGTCAGTAGAGCCTAAAGGTAGCAATAAACTGCTATGTTCAAGATCGTCGAGAATAGATTCCACCACCATTTCTCTGAATGCAGGAGTTGTCTGTAGGATGCCAACATTCTGTCACAAACATCAACACCTCCCATCCTCGTGTACATTTTGAGATATGGCTGGGGTCTAACTTCTTTTTTTCTTCTTTACACAACTTTCTGCTGTCTGAAATGGAATCACACTGCAGTAATTACTATTGAGAGTTACAAAGGCGTTGTAATTTCCTATCACACACAGTACTGCCTCATTTGATTTGTAATCAAAATACCCTCGTTCCCGTTTTTCAACTTTTTTTTTTTTTTTGCGGGAGAGGGCAGGTCCCTGTTCTGTTCTCACGAACTGTTCCACAGGCTCGGATCTTATTTTCAGCTAAATCAGTTAGTAATTAATTGCTGGAAAAAAATATCAAAGAACACATCATGATCATTTGCATTCTCAAGCGGCCGCAACATTTCAGTGATGATGCATGATCCCAGAGTAATTTACCATTATCAGTCCCACAGTAGACATAAAAACTGTATGGACAGCTGTTTGAACTATACGCCATCCACATTTTGTATCCAAATCTGACTGACAGCCTGTAGGGTATGGGTGCAGTAGTATGGGGATAATTTTTTAGTAATGTATGTCAACTTTTCCATTTTGGGAATACAAAAAGCAATTTTTTTTTTTCTCTCTTGTCATTAGATTATATCATATATGGCTGACTATGATTTAAAGTGAGAAAATAACTTCTAACGATGTAGTCAACGTATATTCGAGGACTGGAAAATAGTTATAACTACAAATAAAACTAAGAAAAAGAAAACACAGATGTAAAAAATCATAGACGTGAAATAAATGATAAGAGTTATTATTTCTGCTGAATAACCACTGTATTGACCAGCTCCATGCTGCTCTTATTGTTAGTCACATTTTCTTTCTTGTACGCATACTTTCTTGTTTAGCTTTGGCAGGCACTTCTACCCTCCAGAATTAACCGAATGCTACCAAACCTGGACACAATGACCAGCCTATGACCTAGTTGTGTCTGCAAGGTTTTGGTTGCTAGGCAACTACTCGTGCCTAGCAACGGCCGAAAGCCCGCTTTTCTCGTACTTTTCACGTTTTGAGCAGTAGAAGCAGTACTAATGGGCATGGAAAGCTGAATTCATTAAGTGTAATCTTGAGGTCATTCCCAATCAGAAGTGTGCCAGTATTTTTCCCCTCTCTCCTCTAGTTTTTGAGTGGCAACACTGCGAAGATTGGCCTCAGCGTCCCTAGCAACCAGTACCGGTTTTCAAAAATACCCCTCTAGTTCCCCAGTGGCTCGATGGAATTAAATGAAAGTTTGTTTGCTTATAGACATTGACTAGTACTACGACTTTCTATCGTACACCTATGTGCTACACTTGCCAGGTCAGGGGTCAAAGGTCATCAAATGTGAAAATGGTGAAAACAGTTAAAATCACGACTATGCTCGAGCAAAATGCTAAGGCTCCGAAGATTAATAAGCCAGGGCCATGATTCTTGGGTGGAGTGTTGCTCTGGAGTACCTCCATACAAAAATGACATTTAGTATCGAAACTCACTTCCATTCGCTGGCAGTGCCACCTAAAAGTTGTACCCCTGGTGGACCACTCTGCTAATTTCAAGTTTCCTAGCTACACAATGTGGATGGAATCGAATGAAGCTTTGCATTCTTATAGATGTTAATGAGTACTACAGGTGTGCTTCGTACATGCATGACCTATATCCACCAAGTCAGGGGTCAAAGGGCAGAAAGTGCAGAAAATATGAAAAGTGTTAAAATTACGACCTTGCTTGTGTGAAATGCTAGGGCTCCGAAGATTATTAAGCCAGGGCCATGATTCTTCGGTGGAATGTTGCACTGGAGTAGCTTCACTGTTAGTGTCAAAACTCATTTCCGGTCACTGTCAAAGCTTGGTCCGCTTAGAGCTGGCCATTGTCACCTTCCGGCTTGTTAACTTATAGGGTAACTTATGCATTCATGAAGCAGTTCACTGATGAAAAAGTTATTTACAAAAATTATTTATAACATTTTTAATTTTCATGTTTCCTAAATTGAGAATGTTCGCACTTTTAAGGTACGTTTCCCAGTCATCAGCATACACTTCAGCCTAGGAATAAACGAGACTCAGTTAGTTATAGCCTATAGGCTCAAAATATTTGTCTAGCCGAATTTTAAATGTGTCTATAGTTTTTGCACTAATTGCTGTTGCTGGTAGTTTTTGCCTATATTAGAGTTGCATCTCTTATTCTGAGTTTCATTCCATTATTTATAGTCATAGTATCATTCTGTATTTCGAAAATATGATCAGATTTAATGTCATCAGATTTGTTAAGAATTTTAAATACTTGTATTCCCCTGAACTGTGGCTTTTCAAAGGAAATTTCGCAGTGATGGGATCAATTTTGCCGCTCTGCATTGCAGTCTGTCAAGTCTGTCTTCGTTCATAATGAGATTCGGGGACCAATGCTGCACACAGTATTCTAGATGTGGTCTAACTAATGAGTTATAAAGCTTAGATATTACAATGGGTGCTTTATGATCAAAGCTCTCTGCAAGAAGTCGAGCATGCTGTTCCCCTGTTACTGGCTGCTATTCACTATTTGAAGTTTTTGAGGTCGTGACTGGTAACTCCTAAATCTTTCTCGTAATTTACTTCCATCAATGGAGTATTGTACATTTAATGTTTATCTGCCATTTTTCATTCCAAGTATCAACTTATCCAGGTCGTTTTGTATAGTTTCACAGTCTGTTTTCGTAACTACTTTGCCTCCAGTTTTGGTGTCATCTGCAAATTTCGCTACCTTAGAAATGAGTCCATTTTCTAGATAAATGATAAAAACAGTGAAAAGAATTGGTCCTACAATTTACCCTTGAGGAACTCTGCTTGTTACCTAAAACCAATCTAATGTTTCGCCATTTATCACTACGTGCTGCCTGCGATTTGTTAACCAATCATCAATCTGTGAACATAATTTGTTAGAGGCAGTGAACCTTTAATTTTCCAGTAATCTTAGATGGGGGAGCTTACGAAACGCTTTCTGAAAAACTGGGTATATGATATTTGACGGTATTTTTGCGTCTTTGTTATATATTTTTGCAAATAAAGTTAACACAGATTTGTGAGGTATGAATGGTTATTACGAAATCCGTGCTGATTATCTGGGGTAAGATAATGCTTCTTGCGGAACATGGTAATATTATATCTTAAAACTCCCCCCCCCCCCGCCAAGAATTTTATAGTACTGTCGTTAGGCATATTGTGCGGTAATTTGTGGTGCGTTTTTATATCGCCCATATTAATGATAAGTAATATATTTGCGAGCTTTCACTGATTAGGTACGATACTCTGCTTTAGATTAATGGTATACTGAATAGTTATAGGAAAAGCTAACTGTCTGGGCCAGCTGATTTTTTTTGGTAGATTTTCTGAGGATAATTTAACATTTGGTGTTCTGTCACTTCGTTGATTGATATATATCATCTTCTGATCCTGAGAAAACAGTTTGTGGGATGGGAATACTTCTCTTGTAAAAACACTGTGGAATGAGTAGTTCAGTATTGTTGTTATCGTTCGGTTATCATCGACGAGATCACCTGCCGAGTTTAGTAGAGGACTTATGCTAACTTGTACATTTTACTTAGGCCCGTGTCCCCTATTCAAGTTCATCTTCGAGAACGGTCCCGATCACCACGATCTTACCCTTGAGGTATGGGGTTGGTGAAATGTCACGATCATACCTCAAACGTCAGGCCTAATCGGCCATTTCACGACAGAATCACGTTAGTGCTAAGACACACAAAAGACATTGTTACGACATCCCACGACACCCTACGGATGCGTCACGTTATCCTGTCGACGGACTACGATCATCCCTCAGTTAAAATATAACGGTCACTTTGACTCACGTCACGCCAAGACATCGCCACGTAGCGTGTCAGAAGTTGTCGTAGCGTCTTAGGTATGACTTTGTCTGTCATAGGTATAACTTCGTGTGTCGTAGCGGGTCTTCGGGATCCCATCTCCAAGTTCTTGCTACGACACTTCAAGTCACACCTAACGACAAGCTACGACAACCTACGACAAGCTAAGACACGCTAAGTCACAGCTAAAACAAATGACGTTACCGTCAAGACATGTCAAGTTCTCCTCCTTGTCAGCGCCCATGCTGACAATTTTTGAACATTCCAAAAATTGTAGTAGCTTGCCAAGAACGGCGAAGAATGATCAAGTTCTCCGCGTCAGCGCTGCATCATCGCTAAGTCACGCCACGTTATTCATGACATGCGGCTACACACGGAGACAAGAAGATCGTGGCGGGTCTTGGGAAAGTTCCTGACAGTGGGACATAGGCTTTACTCCTCACACAATGAAAAAATAATATATGATTTGATTTTACCTCACGGGAATATTTTGGTCATTGTCTCAATTAGTTTTCAGAACAATATTCGTACATTCCCTCTGTAATTTAAGATATTCTGTACTGTCATTGTGATTTCCTGTACAGTTATTTATTTTATATGCATTTCTACTGCGACTTATGTATTTCTCTGTATACTTTTTCGTTTGATAGACATCAACTGATCTTTGAATATTTCCCACATTTCTCCGACTTTGTCCACCTGCAGTAGCTTTATCGAGGTGGTGTTGAGATTTATCTGATATTATCGAAATTAGTTTTTTTTTTTTTTTGAATGCAGTATACGATATGAGAAGGAGATAAATAACATACATGAAAAAAAAAATAACCAAAATAAATTGCCAAGGAAGAGTTGCTATAAAACCTCCCAAACTGATGAGAACATGGTCTCTGAATTTGTAAGAACGGAGTTCCCTACAAAACTTTTTACATTTTGCCGTCACTCTCCTCCTTTATTTTCTCGTTTCTGCTTATGATAAATCTTTCTTGTCTAGTTGGTAGGCATTACTCCTAAGATTTCTTTTTCACCCGAGTATTTACGTTTGACTGTCTATCCTTGTCCTGAATTCATAGAAAATTTTTGCAAGATAAAACTTTTCTTAAAACAACCGCGAAAGGACCAACAGGTCTGTTTCTGTTTTGCTTTCCATTGTAATCCTTTGTACTTTACTCTCTTCTCTTTTGTTCGTTTATAATCATTAACCATTGTTCGTTTATAATAATTTCTGCGGTATAATTACTGATATTTCCGGAGTTTCAATAGTACTACAGCCATGAGTTTCTTTGTATGAATCAAAGGTGGGTTCAAAACTCCCACATCCGTATTTTCCCCCTTTTTAATCATAATACACTCTCACTGATGGATATCGAGGGAAAAAAATATGCATTACTTTAATTTGATTAGACCTCTGGTGTTATTTCATTTCCTCTCTTTCTCCACATACGTCCGATAACACAGTTATAGTTTGTGTTTTACTTTGCAAGTGTCTGTCAGTTGTTTATGGTTTGAAATGAATAAATGTTTTAATGATAATTCACCCCCTCATGGTTGGGACAACTCAGTTACTCTTACAATTATGCGTCAGACGATAAAGAAAAAAAAATGTGAATCCCAAGTCCCTGAAAGTAATACTGCTATCATTAGCCTTCTCATGATCGGGACAACTTCCGTATTCTATTTCAGCCAACGCCAGATGAATATAGTCAGATGAAAGTGTGTCATGTAGGTCTGAAAATGTTAACTACCTACCAGTGTGTTAGCAGGATGCGTGTTGGTTTGGCTTACTGGCTGTGTCGTCTTACCCAACAGATCAGTGGGAGATCATGTTTCATGCAGAGGAATGTACACACGGCCAGATCCAGTACTCAAGAAAAAGTGGTGGTGGTGGTGGGGGGGGGGGTGATTCCTTGTGGAATTACCACTGCTTTGCAATCATGCTTACTTACTACCAATTTCCATAAAATTTATTACCAAATCCCTCTTTTCACTGAAATTATTCTATGAATACATTGATGGAAGGCTTTCATTAATCTGGTAAATGACATTGGTCTTTTATTTTTGGCGGTCGCTGGCCTGGCAAAAATAAGAAGGATGCATACACCCCCTTCCTCCCCAGTCCATGTCTAGTTCAGCAACACAACACAGACGAGGTACAAGTCACACAGCAGGCAGTGTCATGGCGAAGCTCTTGGCTGTAATTTCAGTCATATCCAGTGGACTGGTCAATATTTTCAGGGGAAGTAGTGCAACTGAGTTGCAGTATGTCTTTTGGATATTTCCTCACAAAAAGGATGTGGATTTCACAACTGGGTGAAACTTGCCTACTGCCTTATCACAGCTTTCAGATTTTTGTGATGGATATGAACGTCACCATTTCATAGGAATATTTGAGTTCTATTAGTACTCTAGATTTATGTATCTGAATTATGTGTGTTTTTCAGGACGCTGACATCGTCCTTTATCAGACTGCATTTCATCCATATTAAATTCTGAGCTTGGGTGATGTCTTCGTTCCCAGCCGTGATAGCGAAGCTGGTATTGTTTTCAATGTGTGTGTGTGTGTGTGTGTGTGTGTGTGTGTGTGTGTGTGTGTGTGTGTGTGTGTGTGCACGATACTTCGCAACTACATTTTACAGGTGTTTTGTAGGAAAAGAAAGAAAAAAAAAAAGCGATCACGAATTTGAGTACGTCAAGGTCAAGGCCATATTCCGAGACATAGGGGAGGCGGTGGCTCAATTGGTAGAGAGGTGGCCTGCAGTCCTAACGGACCCGGGTTCAAATCCCGCTGGGGCAGGGAACGGTTTAAGGATTTGAATTTCATAAAATGAAACTTTACTGATCTACCAAAAGACCCGCCGACATGTCGTAAAAATACCCCCGCTATTACCAATACACCAGTCCTGTATGAGACAGCCCTAGCATGTATTCAGTATGGACGGTGGGTGTTAGCGCCGAAGTGGTGACATGTAGAGGTGTGTGGTACGTAGGAGGTCTACTGGGCCTTGAAAGCAGGCTGTGAAGCCTATGCCCAGAGTCGGTCACATAAAAAAAAAAAAAAAATACCGGCTCGCGGCTGGTGTGATACCCTCCATGGGGGGCCTCTAGTTGTAAAAATTTTCAAATAAAACAAAAAGTAGTCGATTCTTTTTCTTTAGATTTTTTCCCTCTGCTACGGTGTAAGTGTTACTATTAGCTGGTAACAGCTGATTTTTGGTAATGGAATGTTGAAGCACGGGGCCTAGGATTAAGGTCGAGTTCCGGAGGATTGGAGGTCAGATATAATTATTCCCCTGTAAAAAGGAAAAGGGGAAAATGAAGTGTGTGTGGTAATCTTAGGGGCTTTTGCCTTCTTAGTTTAGTAGGAAAAGTATATGGTAGAATACTTACTGACAGAGTTAGGGAAATAACTGAGGAATTAGTTGGATAAGAACAAGAAGGTTTCAGGACAGGAAGAGGGTGTGTAGATCAGATATGCATTTTAAGGTGTTCAGTAGAAAAGAGTTTAGAGAGCGGAAAGAAGTTGTATGCTACCTTAACGGTTTTGGAGAAAACATATGACAGAGTGGATAGACGAGGAAAGTGTAGGTATGAGGGTGCTATAGAGCTGCAGTGCGTGTGGATGGTGAACTCAGTGAACTTTTCTTTCTGAATGTTGAATTGAAACAGGGATGTGTCATGTCTCCATTGGTGTTATAAACGAGATACAAGGTAGGGCAGTAGATATAGGAACAGCCCTGATGAGGGAAGGTAGCGTTTGGAAACTTAACTATATTGTTAAGTGAAGACGAAGGAGAGCTGCAAGGCTTGATGAACGAGTTTGGGAGGGTACAGTATGTAACAAACGAAATCTAAAGGTGAATGTACGGAAGAGGAAAGTTGTGGTCAAGAAAAATGAAGTCACTGAATTTATAGTAAGGCTGGATGGTGAGGAAATGATAAATGTGAGTGCATTTAGGTATTTGGGCAGTGTGATGATTAAGGATGGAAGTTTGGAGGATGAAGTGCTTGAAAGGGTACAGCAGGAAAGAAAGGTTGTTGAAAGTAGTGGTAAAGAGCAGGAAAGTGAGCATGGAAGTAAAAATGTTGCTGCATGACAGTATTGTGATCCTCACTCTGACGTATGGAAGAGAAGTTGGAAGGACACAAGTCAAGAGTGAGAGCAGTGGAAATGAATTATTTGAGAGGAGGACGTGATGTTACATGGAAAGACAGACTGAAAAATGAGGAAGAGAAGGAGCATTGTGGTGTGGATGTGGATGTGATAGAAAGCTTTAGGAGAAAATAATACGAGTACACTGAAGTGGTTTGGCCATGTGGAGAGGATGGAGAGCGAGACTAACTAGGAGAGTATATGTGAGTGAGGTTGAGGGGGGAAAGGGAGGGGGGACCGAGGATGAGATGGTGGGATGAAGTGGAGAGATAAATGAGAGACGGGGGTGTAAGCTGGGGGAAAGGGCTTCGAAATGGCAGGGAACAGGACGCTATGGAGACAATTTGTTTGTGGTCACCTCTTACGGGATTAAAATGTCTGGCTACAGTTAGATAGATAGATAGCTTGTACAT
The DNA here is from genome assembly GCF_032717465.1 of Coenobita brevimanus. Taxonomy (NCBI): domain Eukaryota; kingdom Metazoa; phylum Arthropoda; class Malacostraca; order Decapoda; family Coenobitidae; genus Coenobita; species Coenobita brevimanus. The sequence continues at coordinate 41,762,380 of NC_137054.1, read as the reverse complement.
GTTACAGGCACTGACTTATCATCTTATTTCCTCACTGTAACAAAATTTTCTCTCATCCTTACCATTTACATTATTACTATTTTTTTTTTTCTGTAACATGGAATTATCTATATCTTATAGGCTTTATAATAACGGTTTTAGGTGGACTGCTTGGTCTGTGAGGTGGAGGCGAGGGGTAAGGTGTGAATGATAATTAATTGAATGGATGTGCGGTTTAGTTTACAGTTGCGCCGTTGATGGTCCTTCAGATTTTGTACTTTCTTGTTCCTATTTTGGATCCTTGCCACATTATGAGTTAGTGGAAAAGAGTGTTAGGTTCAAGATGATGATATTATATGCATGCTACCGCTTGCCAGCAAAAATTTGCGGGACTAACTAATAGCCTTTCCATCACAAAAAGTATGCAAATACCAATATCTTTGTTTCCATCTCATTATTGAGCCCACAATGACCAATTCTAACCCAAAAGTCGAAAAAATGATTTTCGCATAGATTCACATGTCGCGATTTCTGACAATTTGGTTTGGTAATTCTCTGACACTCCTTGGACTTACCTCGATCTAATGTAAAAAGAATTAGTCGATATCTTATATCGCTCTCGTGAAAGAAACGAACAAACGCACAGACAGACACACACATTACCAGCCTGACTTATATATATATATATATATATATATATATATATATATATATATATATATATATATATATATGTAACATACTAGTGTATCAACATCATCACCACTATTGCTCTAATCCTCTTTCCCATTAATTAAGAGGGAAACACTTAAAAGATCGGATGCCGAAACAAGACACCGACCTGAGCAGTTTCCCGCCAAGAAGATATCGCCTGTTCGTTCCCAGAGTTTTTTTTTTTTTTTTCCCTCCGGTTCCTCCATCATGTTTCACGTTTATTCAAGGTCTCCATCAGCGGGTATTGATTATTCTCTGGTGGCTGCAGCGTCCTCTAATTAGTGTCGAGGAGTCAGTCGCCCTCCCGAGAGATCCGACATCACGATAGAGAGACCCTCGGTTGATTTTCGAAAGTCAAACCAGATTCTTTTTCTTTCGCAGGAACGTAGAGATTTTTTTTGTTCTGTGCAGAGGATTTTGTTTTACTTGGTCGTATTTTTAATGAATGGATTTCTTTTCAACGTGGATATGATATTCTTGAGAGGTTATGTGATCTCCGTAGCCGTATGAAAATCGGTTATAATTTTATATACCGTACATACAGTTGGTTCTGATTATTACTAGACGATTGTATTCAGCTTAGGAGAGTGACCTAGCAGAGATAGGGAATGAATTAAGGTTCTATCTAATCTATCATCTTAAAAAAAAGAATTAAAGATGGAGGCAGGAAGAATTAGATAAAAGTTACGTCACCGTCGTGGAGGGATTAACTAGTGCTGTACCTCATGTCTTTTTCGCTACTGCCTCTGTCAGTACTTAAATCCTCTATTCTAAATTCTCAAATTACTTTCTTTTCTTCTTCCTTCTTTCCTTCCCACCAATCTCTCCTTCTCTTGCTGTCTTTCCTCCCCTTCATGTTTCCTTCTTTCCTTACCTTCTCTCCTCTCAGTCCTTCCGTTCTCTTCCCTTCTCTTCGCTTTGGTTATCATTCCTTCCTTCTACCCCTCTGTCTCTCCTCACCGCTCCCTAGTACCATCTTTCCTCCCTGTCTTTCCTTCCCTTCATTTTTCCGTCCTTCCTTGCTATCAATCCCTTCTGTCTCTCCTTTCCTTTATATCTCCCCTCTACCTATCATCCTCGTCCCTCCTTACCTTCTCTCCTGCAAGTCTTTCCTTCTGTCTCTCCATCCCTACGTACCGTCTATCCTCTTAATTTTTCCTTTGTTGCACTTATCATTCCTTCCTTCCCTCCGTTTCTCCCTGTTCTTCCTTATCGTCTCTACTCCAAGTCGTTCTTTCTCTTCATCTCACCGTCCCTCCTGACCGTCTCTTCACCCAGTCTCCTCTCCCCCCATCATTCTATTCATTCTCTCTTGCTCCCCCGGTGCCTCTCCTTCTTTCTTTCTCCTCGTTTCTGATTATCATTTCTCTTCTTAATATTCCTTTCCTTTATTTTTCTCCTCTTTACCCTCCGTTTCTTCCTTCCTCCTCTCCTTCTTTATTTCCCTTCTCTCCTTCCAGTCTCTCCTCTCCTCTTTCCGTTCCTTCTTCCCTCCATCTTTCCTTCTTTCCGTCCCTCCTTCCCTATACCTCCCCTTCTATCCACACCCTCCTTCCTCCCATCATTCCTTTATCCCTTCTCACCTCTCGGTCTCTCTCCTTACTGCCTCTCCCTCTCCAGCCCTGCCTCCCTCCACCTTCCCTCTCTGTCCTTCTTCCTCCACCTCCTCTACGTCTCTCATTCCTTCCATCTCTTTATCTCTCCTTCTCTCCACACCATCCTTCCTTCCACCTCTCCTTCAGTTCCTCCACCTCTCTTTCGTTCTGTCCCTACTTCCCTCCACATCTCTTTCCTTCCCTCCGTCTCTCCTTCTCTCCTTTCCTACATCTTTCCTTCCCTCCGTCTCCTACTCTCTCCACCTTCCCAGCTTCCCTCCAGTTCTGTCCATTCCCCCTTCCCATCTCTCCTTCTCCTCTACTTCTTTTCTTCTGTCCTCTCATTCCTCTGACCGTTGAGAAACTGGAATCCATCCCATCTCTCTCTCTCTCTCTCTCTCCTATCTTCTTTTACTTTCTTTTCCTTTCCTTTACTTCTCTCTCCCTTTACTTAGCTCTTCCACCCTCCATCATTTCTTCCCTACCCCTTCCCTTTATTCTCTCTCTTCCTTTATATCACTTCCCACTTTTCCTGTTCCTTGTATCCTTCCTCTTTCCTCTTCCTTGTACTCTTCTTCCCTCCTTGCCCCTCTGTCTCTCTCCCTCGATCCATTCTTTTGCCCTTTCTTCTCCTCGCTCCTTTTCCCCTCTCTGTCCTCTTCCCTTTCCTTCTCTCCTTCCTCTCTCCTTTCATCAACACCTTCCCTCCGTTCCTCCCTCCCCTCACCCCCCCCTCCGCCTCTCCAATTAGCCTTCACTCTCGATCTAATCATAGTTATCTCTTCTCTTCCTCCTCCTTTCCTCCCTCCCCACTCCCCTCTCTCCCTTCCTTCCTCCCCACTCCTCTGTCTTCCTTCCTCCCTTCTCTCCCTTCCTTCCAGTCTTAGGTCTCTCAAACCCCCTTTCCCCGGTCTCTTCCCTCTCACCATACTCTCTCCCTCTCTTTCTATTGTTACTTCCCACCTTCCCTTCCCTCTCACTTGTCACGGGGTTTTTAAAATATCACGGTAATTTTGATATAAATGCTTAAATATTATTTAAATTGATAATAATATTCAATAATATTGAAGAGCAGAGACAATGATTGTCTTGCTACATCAAGCAACGATTGCTTTACGCTGGCTTAGCACGATTCTCTGAGAACGAGAATTTATAAACTTCCTCAACAGTACACAGCAGAGACTAATTACTCACAATTGCTGAATTACTGTACTGTTAGCCTCTGGAGAAAGTTACATCACCCATGACAATAAATAACTAATACTAATAATAATAACATCAGGTTCTTGCTGATGCATTAACTCCTGGCACAACGGATTTTAAGTTAATACAACAAGACTGGTCTAAGTACCAGTTATGAAAGCAAAAGTTTATGCAAGCTAGGAGCTATATGGAAAATAAGCTTAATTATGGAGAAATGAAACAAGAGTTTACTTACATTAAGCTCAAGAAAGGAACTGTTAAATTTATTAATCACAAAAAATAAATTTAACGTTACAATTCAAATCAAATTAAATGAGACGCACTCACTCACTCACGCAATAGCTAAATAACTTACGCCTAGGGAAAAACACCTTAACTAAGCTCTTAAAACTACAAAATACACACAAAAGAAATACCAGTCGATGAATGCTATGTATCACCACTAAGGTGGGAGTACTGGGATTACTGAACTAGTGGAGCTTGGGGTGCTAGCTGACCTCTCCACTTCTGAGCACAGAACCTTTCTCCGCCACAGCAAACACAAGACTGAATTCAAATAATGTACAGGCAGGACGCACAAGCTACCAGAAGGCGTGGCTAACGGTTTAGGCAAGCAGAGGTGAACGATAAAGAAACAATAGTATCGCTCAGTAGCGCACTTAGTGACGTGCATCAAATCGGTCACCCCTGAAAACGGTGACGAATGATTTGAAAAGTATACCCCGAAATGGAGAGAGAAACGGTTAACTGAGCGATACACAGTGAGTTTTCCACTAATAGTTCGTGGCTTCTCACAAAAAGGAAATGTCGCGAATTGATTCGTGACATTATGCCCCATGAAAATTAAATCTTTCTTCCTTCAGAAGAATGATTTCAATATACATACATATAAATCCTAACTCAGTCACACAAGATTCACACTGTGGTGTGTGTGCTATCCTGCTACAGGAGAAAATCGCAGTCGCCAGTGAGTGAAAAAACCTCGTATTTACGTTAATAGAAGCAAGCTTGAGGGAAAAACTCCGTGACGACGGTGAAAATCCTGTACTCAGGTCAAACTGAGCGAAAATTCGCTACATTTACACTGACAACTAATTGTTGTGTAGCGTGGTGTATGTAATACACGGTGTAGGTGTGACAGTTGTAGTGTAACTGTACCTACGTGTAAAATGACACAGTAAATAATATGGCGATGACGAAGGCAGAGGAGAAGAGGCAGCAGCGTGCGGCAGATGATCAGCTGGTCCGCACAGCAAAACTGCTACACCCATTGCTGAACCTGCAAAACCAATTAAGGTGGATCATCAAAAGTGTCAATGAGACAAAATTCTTATTATGTTACAATTACTCTCTCTGGCTAGCAGTCAGTACATACTATGAAAAGTACACTCGAGGTCGCCATTAATTTTAGCACACGATTATGGTCGGCAAGTTGAGAATCCCTGTGCAAACTCGGGTCTTCCATAGCCTCGAACTGCACACGGGTCCTCAACCTGTGCCTCAACCTACAGTACTTATATTAATATCGGAGAGCTGAGAAACCTTGTGCAAACTTGGGTCTTCCATAGCCTCAAGTCGCCTCTGCGGAATTCTCACTTCCCCCTTAACCTACAGTACTTATATTAGTATCGGGAAGCTGAGAATCCTTGTGCAAACTTGGGTCTTCCATAGCCTCAAGTCGCCTCTGCGGAGTTCTCTCTCGAACTTCCCCCTTAACCTACAGTACTTATATTAGTATCGGAAGCTGAGAATCCTTGTGCAAACTTGGGTCTTCCATAGCCTCAAGTCGCCTCTGCGGAGTTCTCTCTCGAACTTCCCCCTTAACCTACAGTACATATATTAGTACCGGGAAGCTGAGAATCCTTGTGCAAACTCGGGTCTTCCATAGCCTCAAGTCGCCCCTCAACTTCCCCCTTAACCTACGGTACATATATTAGTACCGGGAAGCTGAGAATCCTTGTGCAAACTCGGGTCTTCCATAGCCTCGAGTCGCCTCTCAACTTTCCCCCTTAACTTACGGTACATAATATGTATGTACAGGCCCCGGACATAATGTGTCCTATGGGGCCAATGGGCGAGACGTCAGGTCTGCACCCACTTCACCACTACCCTGTCTCTCAACTGACTCAGAGATTACAGGTGTGGTTATGAATGGCACAGGAAGGACATGTCCCTGATCAGTGGTGATACTTTGACACACACTGCAGGAACGGACAAAACTATCTATGTCTCGTCCCATCCCTGGCCAGAAAAAGTCAGCTCGGATACGGCCCTGGGTCTTCCTTTTGCCCAGGTGACCTCCTGAGGCTGAACAATGACCCCATTGTAACACTGCTGGGCGGTACTTGGTGGGAACGACAAACTGCAGTCGAACCTCGCCCTCGGGTGTTCGTGACTCAAGGTAGAGCCGTCCTTGTTTGCGAAGGAACTTGGCTCGACCTCCCCGTGAATACTTAATCACTCGACCCTTTTGTTTATTCCGCACGGCAGCAAGTGTCGGGTCAGAATGTTGTTCTTGTTCAACAAGTTGACTACACATCAGATCTTGCGGCGATTCAATGATCACTGGGGTGACAGTCTGGAGCCTCAGTCATGGCTCGTGTTACCGCAGCAGCCGAAGTCTGAGTAGCGTCATCGGAGCAACTATCCTTGACTCCATTAATATTGCCTACTATAAAGTCAAATAGAGGCTCTGGCATGACAACTGCAAGTGTCGTACCAGTATAAAATGGAGATGCCACCTGGATACATGCCTCAGAGAACAATCTCACTGATCCATCAATAAGCTTTGCATGGATCTGTCGACCTGTATACTGCTCAGGCCGAACTAAACTCTGCTTAACAGAGCAACCTGAGGAACCACTGTCTCTCAGGACCTTCACAGGAATGCCTCCCACAAACCCTGGCTGAACAAGGAAGGTACTGTCACCTGTGGGAGGGCCTGTGGAGGAAGCAGCTAGCCACTCATGAGGGTGCTGAATTGATGTGGCAAACATTGTGCCTTGAGGGTTATATTGGGAAGATGGAACATTGGCCATCTGTGGAGGGGGGTTCACTGTCACTGTGGGACTAGTGAACTGTGGGGAAGTACCCACACTGGTAGGGACGTGACCACCAGGCTGCTGCTGAGAAATGAAGGCTGCATTCGCTTCCTGCCTCCGATACACTAATTGACCTGACTGAGGGTTACGTGGCTTGTCCTTGTATTGCTGCTGCTGCTGCTTGGGGAACTGCTGCTGGTTGGGGTGCTTGTTGTACCGCTTCCAAGCAGGCTGCTGTGTATTTTGCCCCTGGTCCTTCTGTGGTTTTGGACCTTGACCATTACTCTGAGAACTGCCTTGGTGCTGGGATTCAGTCTGAGACGGCTTCCCAGACTTGGCAGTATCTTTTCTGCTCCAGGTGTTTTGCTTACGAGCTTGATACCCGTATGCAGTAAAGAATGCGTCAGCCTTCTCTGCCATTTGGCTGGCATCTTTCACCTGGCAGATCTTAAGCTGTGCTATGAGCTCAGCAGGCCACGACCTCTCTAGCTGTGTACGCAGCATAAGGTCAATTATCCCCTCACGCGTGGAAGGAGTTTCATCTTTCTCCATCCAATCATTTAAGTAAGCTGTGAGACGATCAAGGAACTGAACAGCTGTCTCCTTGTCTTGGAGACGAGCTCGCATGAACTGAACTTTGGCGTCGTCTACTGTGAGACCATACGCCTTAATGAGTGCAGCTTTCATCATCTCATATGTGAGATTGTCTCCACGAATTCTGTGGAGAATATCGAGGGCAGGGCCCTCAAATAAACTAAGAAATTGGATCCGCTTAGCTGCCTCATCCAGTTGATACATGTCTGCCATGTCCTCAAAACGAGCTATGTACGGCTCGATTCGCTCGCTTTCCTTGTATGAAGGAAGCTTGATGCGTGGGGTCGCCAGGACATGTGCAGGAAGAACGCTCGTGGAGCTTGGACCAACTGCACCAGATGTATCTGAAGCCAAGGAATCTCGCTTGAGCTTCATCATTTCATATTCGTGTTTTTCACGTGCCTCACGTTCGGCACGTTCGTGCTCTCGTTCTCGCTCGCGTTGTTCACGCTCGTATTCGCGCTGTTCTCGCTCGTATTCGCGCTCTTTCTCACGCTGCTCTTGTTCATATGCACGCTCTCTTTCACGTTGTTCGCGCTGTTCTCGCTCGTATTCGAGCTGAATCTTACGCTCTTCACGGGCATCATTCTCTCGCTGCTGCTCCTGATTATGCCGTGAGAGTATATACTCTTTAATTTCGGTTGGGTCCGAAAGACCCATTTCTTTGGCTTCCTGTAAAAATACAGTAGTAGCCATTTCGCTAATTTATTAAGCAAACCGAAATTGAGTACTGACTGCTTAGCGACGAATACTAATAAACAAAAGTAAAGAGTACAGACACAAGCTAGTGGTGACCAGTCTTATCCAGTTAACTGGCAAAGAATAAATCAAAAATGTAAATGACTGGGAAGACTCAATAATAAACACAATGGTACGGCGACTTCCCAGAAGCGAATAAAATTGTCTGGCGTTACCAAAAATAAACTAGAGTTAAGTATTCTATTGATTAATAAAGCAAAATTCACTTGCTAAATTAAGGGTAAACACCAGTAAGCTTGTGCCTATAAACTTTAATAAATACCTAAATATGAATGAGTGAGCACTATCTCGTGAATAGCTTTAGAGCTAGGAGTTAATATCCTGGAATGAGGTCGCCAATTGTCACGGGTTTTTTATAATATCACGGTAATTTTGATATAAATGCTTAAATATTATTTAAATTGATAATAATATTCAATAATATTGAAGAGCAGAGACAATGATTGTCTTGCTACATCAAGCAACGATTACTTTACGCTGGCTTAGCACGATTCTCTGAGAACGAGAATTTATAAACTTCCTCAACAGTACACAGCAGAGACTAATTACTCACAATTGCTGAATTACTGTACTGTTAGCCTCTGGAGAAAGTTACATCACCCATGACAATAAATAACTAATACTAATAATAATAACATCAGGTTCTTGCTGATGCATTAACTCCTGGCACAACGGATTTTAAGTTAATACAACAAGACTGGTCTAAGTACCAGTTATGAAAGCAAAAGTTTATGCAAGCTAGGAGCTATATGGAAAATAAGCTTAATTATGGAGAAATGAAACAAGAGTTTACTTACATTAAGCTCAAGAAAGGAACTGTTAAATTTATTAATCACAAAAAATAAATTTAACGTTACAATTCAAATCAAATTAAATGAGACGCACTCACTCACTCACGCAATAGCTAAATAACTTACGCCTAGGGAAAAACACCTTAACTAAGCTCTTAAAACTACAAAATACACAAAAGAAATACCAGTCGATGAATGCTATGTATCACCACTAAGGTGGGAGTACTGGGATTACTGAACTAGTGGAGCTTGGGGTGCTAGCTGACCTCTCCACTTCTGAGCACAGAACCTTTCTCCGCCACAGCAAACACAAGACTGAATTCAAATAATGTACAGGCAGGACGCACAAGCTACCAGAAGGCGTGGCTAACGGTTTAGGCAAGCAGAGGTGAACGATAAAGAAACAATAGTATCGCTCAGTAGCGCACTTAGTGACGTGCATCAAATCGGTCACCCCTGAAAACGGTGACGAATGATTTGAAAAGTATACCCCGAAATGGAGAGAGAAACGGTTAACTGAGCGATACACAGTGAGTTTTCCACTAATAGTTCGTGGCTTCTCACAAAAAGGAAATGTCGCGAATTGATTTGTGACATCACTCTCTCTTCCCTTTCTACGCTCCTCCCCCTTCCCTCCCTATCCAATCTTCTTCCTTCGTATATCCTTCTTTCAGACCCTCCTTCATTTTTTTCTTACCTCTCCCAGTGTGCTCTTCCTCTCCCTTCTCCCTCTCTCCTCCACTCTCATCACTCTGCTTCATTCCAACCCTTCCTTCCGTCCTTTTAATATTTTCATTCCTGCCCCTCACTTATCCCTACGTTATTCTCTGTCTGTCTGTCTGTCTGTCTCTTTTATTATCGTTCTCCTCCCTTCTTCACCCTCTTCTGTCCCCCTCCTTCCTTTCCCTCACTATGCCTAGACTCAAACCTCAGTCTGGCTCCTCTCCTTTGAGTCAGAAAACATTTGGACATAAGTTACAAAACCGAACTACTTCAGAGAAAAAAGAACGTTAGAGAAAAATCTTAAAGTGAAAGTGTATAAAACACCAGAGCCAAGTATGTTTGACCCTAATGTACTGTAGAAATCAAGGATGATATTGTGATGCATCCCACTCATATTTCAGTTGGTCACTTTAACATGGAGTGTTATAACAGGATTGGGAAATTGCGAATGTTTTATTTTGTCTTAAAATAGGTAAGAAAGATCAAGCTGAAAATGAGAGACCAGTTTGTGTCACTTCAGTTATAATGAACATAACTCAGCCTGTTATCGGTGATAAAGTGGCATCACACCCCATAAATCTGTAAATTGATTAATGATATCCAGCAAGTCCTCAGGAAAGATAGATCTTGCCTCACTATTTTGACTGAATTCAGTTATTAAATGTTTCATATTTATCACTAGAAGTGCTCAGGTGTTATCACATACATTCGATACCTAGAAAGTATTTCTTACGGGCAAGGTGGTCAGCCCATCACCTGCTATTCTCCTACTTTCCTTCTATGTTTCCTACTATCTCCTTCCCTTCTCTAGTCCTTATTTCCCCCCCTCTTTCCCCCCAAAAAATTCTAAGGTAAAACATAAGCAAATTTAGACAGTATACAGCTTTGGAATAAATGGGATCTTACATCACTGGATAACCAATTCGCTAACGGACAGGAGAAAGAGCGACTGTAAATGTGCATATTAACTTTACATAGACGTCACTATTGCGGTCTCACGGGTTAAATGATGGACCCATTTTGATTATTATATCTTGCATGTTGTTGCTGAAACCCCAGGCTAATCTAATCTCGAACCCAGTGAACTGGAGGAGACTAGCCACGTCCTCTGGTCACTCCCAGAGATCTTTTGTTGAGGTTATGCTGAAGGATTATTTGTGCTGTGACTGCGTGGTACATGAGGTGGGTTGGTGTGTTGTGGTGTAAGGAACTATATTGCAGCGTGGGCCAACTGAACTATTTTTGAGCTGTATTTTGTGTCTGTATTGTATCAGGGAATGTTGATGACCAGATCAAAATCTGGCTAGGTGTGCCTACGTCTCTCTGGGTAGAGTAGCTTCTGGTGGGTGTGTGTCTGGTGGTGGTTCATGAAGGATGCTGTTTGGTTGAAAGTTTTAGACGTCTGTGGTGGCTATGTGTTTATGCATGTGCCTGTGAAGTGTGATGTCGAGTTGAGGAGGAGGGATGCTGCTGAGGTACTCCGTGCAGTGCCGGGCAGTTATTCATTTCTTGTTTTTTTTTGCGAAGGGGGTTGATGCAACATGAAGTTGCAAGGATGTGATGGGTCATGGGCTGAAGCATAAATTGCTTGCCTCTCACATTCATACTGATCTTCGATTCGAAGTTTTTTATTTCTTGATGTAAGTGATCTATATTTTGTTGTGTTGGTGCATTCTGTTACTATACTTAAGGTTATGTTTTGTGTATTTCTGAAGCGTATCCATGTTTGTACTGGTTAAGGTTGGGGCCCAACTTGGGCTACCATGATTAAGTTGTCAAAATGAATTATTTATACATGGTTTTCAGGTATTTTTGTTATTCAGAAGCAATGCCTCAGAGTGTCTCCAAGGCATTGAGTTTGCGAGATTCCTTTTTCTAATGTTACTTGTTTGCTGAGAAAAAGTCATGCGTGTGTCCTAAGTAAGTCCTAGATTTTTCTTGATAGCTTTCACCGGGAGTGGTTGCTTAAAGATGGAAACCTTAGAGTGTGTCTAGGATTCGTGTCTGTCTGGAATAAAGAGGATAATAGTTGATCTGGTCAGTGAGCCAGTAATTCTAGTTTGTCTAAGTCAGGTTCTTGGTGAATTGAAGTATTATTGGGGTTGTGCTGCTTCTTGCCGAGTTTTGAAGTGCTGTGAGGGTATTGCCAGGTAGGCTAATAGATACTGTTATTCATGAAAGGGGGTTGGCAAGCCATGGAAGAAAAAAATAAAGTGTAGGTGAAAAGGGGACAGCGACTGAGCCCTGAGGAATGCCGCTGGATAGAATTCTGAATTTAAAACTTTAATTTTGGCAGAGTACGTGGGCTTCTCTGGCTGAGGGGAGGGTGAGCTGTACTTTTTTTTTTTTTTTTTTTTTTCAATTTTCCATGTTTCTGTGATTCTTAACAGCGGTTGTTTCTGCTGAAGCCATCAGATATGAGTTGAGTTACCTTGGGGAGGTGAGTGGTGGTTGAATGTTTACTTTGAATCCATGCTGGGCGTCAGACAGAGGGATGGGGAGAGTGATGTTCTTCAATATTAACCCTTCCATGATGGTGTGCAAAGTAGGGATATAGGTCTGTATGACGCAGGGCTACTGAGAGGTTTTCCTGGTTTGAGTATGGGATAACTGTTGCTTTTTGCCAGATATCAGGGTTTTGGTTGTGAGTCCAGAACTTGAATTTCAGTAAGGGTATTTGTTTCTATGGGCCAAAGATTTTTTAAGTGGATGTTTGATATCTGATAAGGATAATGGATATAAGTGTTTTGGAGTTCTGTGCTTTTGATAATTTGCTATATAGCAACTCACAAGCGGTAAAGCCCTAAAAGTAGGAGGGTGTAGAGTTAGCAATAATGTATTTATTTGCTTATTACGCTGTCAGTGAACGGAAAAAAACATCCAAAAATAGCGCGTCTGCACTGATCATATTAATACATTTAACAGCAGATTAGCACTAGCTTATATATATATATATATATATATATATATATATATGTGTGTGTGTGTGTGTATGTGTGTGTGTGTGTGTGTGTGTGTGTGTGTGTGTGTGTGTGTGTGTGTGTGTGTGTAAATTTTTTATTCTAATATCGCGTCTGTCTGTATGTCTCTCATGCGAAGTTTCTGTGGAACACCACGGGATCATAATGACGTCAAAATTATGCACATCCTGAACTTCTAACAGAGAGATTGTCTATATTCAAAGTTGATAAGAATAAGAAAGTTAGTGTAGGCTATAGGCACTGCAAATTTTAACAGTTTTAAGTTATCTTGCCCCCCCCCTCCCTTCTCTCTCTGTCTCTCTCTCAGTCTCTGTCTCTGTCTGTCTGTCTGTCTGTCTCTAAATAATAAAGTCAAGCCTGTATGTGTGTGTGTGTGTGTGTGTGTGTGTGTGTGTGTGTGTGTGTGTGTGTGTGTATGTGCGTTTGTTCGTTTCTTTCACGACAACGGTAATAGATTCTCGACCTAATTCTTTTTGAATTTGCTCGGAGAAAGTCCAAGAAATGTCAGAAAAGTATCCTCCCCCCATAAAAGGGCGATCGCGCACGACGCGACGTCGCAAAATTGTCGAAAAAAGTGACACGTGAAAATATACGAAAACATTTTTTTCGTTTCTTTCAGAGAAGGGTAATACAGTAGATATTGACCTAATTCTTTTTACCCTAGGTCAGGGAAAGTCCAGGGAATGTCAGAAAAATACCAGATAAAAGTTTTGGCGCCTGGGAAGGGGAAAAATTGTCGAAAACTGAGACGTCAAAATGTGACAATAAGTTTTTCGACTTTTTGGTCAGAGTTAGTCATTGTTGGCTCAGTAACAGTATGGAAACAAAGATAATGGTATATGCAAACATTTTGTGGTGGAAAGACTATTAGTTAGTCCCGCAAATTTTTGCAAGGTCTAGTGTGTGTGTGTGTGTGTATATATATATATATATATATATATTGTTACGGAACAGAGAAAGATAACGTACACTTTAAGTGAGAATACGAAGAGTCACTACTGTCCCGTAAAGTTCCAGGTTCAAAACAAAAGAGTTAGGTAAAATTACAAGTTAAAGTTTAATGCACAAACTAACAACTAAACATTCAGGACTCATAAGGATAATGTAATGGCAAATAAACAGGTTAAATATATGGTTAACTGCAATAGCCTCTATTAACACGAAGTTAGCAAGAGTAAATTTATCTAAGTCAGCCCTGATAAAATGAGATACCAGATAATACTCAGTGAATGCCAGATAAATTATTACAGATACAAACTATTACCAAAAATGACTGACAAAGAACCCTACATAAATTACAAACTTCACTAGGCCTACAAATTAAACTTATGCTATACAGTACAAGAAAAAATGCAATAACAGTAATACTCAAATTACACACAGCTGCTAGATGGTTGGAGACTTCTTGAGCACTCACAATAATAATATCTGTACAGGGAAGGACAGAGATGTGAACAAAATAAGGAGCAGATCTAAGTGGCAATGATGCAGAGACTGAGCTCATTATATAGGGGCCAGCAGAGCTTGATACAACTTGTAATAAGGACGCGCAAATGAAGCGATGGGGACAAACGGTCGACAATCCCGCACTGAATAACAGAAAGGACGACTTACTCTACTATAACGGTAGAAGGGGGGGACTGAGGCAGAACACGCTCGTGATCAAACATGCAGCATACTGTGCGTTACAATTACACAAAGGATGATGAAATCATAGGCTATGTAACACCTCCCCACAAAGAAAAAAGAAATTTACAAAGGAAATTTCTTATTACTCTAAAACAATCTGTACATGGCATTACAGAACATGCAAATGTCTTTCGTAATGTTACAAAACATGAGATCTCCCTAGCACGTTCAGTCATAGGTACTTGCCAGTATCCCTTTAACAAATCAAACTTACTTATGTACCTAGCCTTTCCGATCTTGTCCACGCAATCTTCCACACGAGGGAGAGGGTAAGTGTCTGTTTTGGTTATCTGATTAACACGTCTGTAGTCGATGCAAAGTCTCTGTGACCCACCTGGCTTAGGGACTAGAGTGACAGGAGAACTCCACTCGCTCTGACAGGGCTCAATCATCTTGTGGTCCAACAGGTAGCCAAGCTCCTTCTGGATGAGAGGAACTTTCACTGGGTTCACACGGTAAGGAGGCAATTCAACTGGCCTTGCGTCTCCAACATCGACATCATGCATCAACACAGCGGCTCTTCCCGGAGTAGCACGGAACACTTGCGGGTACTCCTGCAGTAATGCCGAAAACTCCTGCCTTTCCTTGGGTGGTAGATGAGAAAGCTTAGTCTGGAGATCATTCATGATATCAGGATTCTTCCCCAAACTATCACTCAGGCTCATACTGCATGGGAGAGCTTCACTTGCAGACTCGGGTGGAACAGCTACAGTGCAGACTGGATTATTTTCGTCCCGCCTGTGATATAACTTTAGCATGTTGATGTGACATAGTTGCTTGCTCTTTCTACAATCTGGTGTGGCGATGACATAGTTGACATCACTGAGTTTCTTCTCCACGAAATAAGGGCCACTAAACTTGGCTTGAAGAGGTTGCCCATGAACTGGTAGCAGAATCAAAACCTGATCTCCTGGCTGAAAGTGGCGTAACCTGGACTTCTTGTCATACCAAGTCTTCATCTTCTCCTGAGCAGCTCCTAAATTCTCTCTCGCCAGCTGTAAAGCAGTGGACAGCCGTTCTTTGAACTTCATCACATACTCCAGCAGGTTGACGTCATCTTCCTCCGACAGCCAGCATTCCTTGAGTAGCTTAAGGGGTCCTCTTACTTCATGGCCAAACAGTAGTTCAAAAGGTGAGAAGCCCAGTGATTCATTTGGAGATTCTCTTGCAGCAAACACAACGAATGGAAGACCTTTATCCCAGTCTTTCTGATGTTCCAAACAGTATTTCTTGAGCATCGATTTGAGTGTTTGATGATATCTCTCCAACGCTCCTTGGGTCTGGGGATGGTAAGCTGAAGACGTGATCTGGGTGATGCCCAACTCTTTCAGAGACTGCTTGAAAACGTTTGACATGAAATTACTTCCCCGGTCTGACTGTACCTCCTTGGGCAGACCAAACTTTGTGAAGAACCCTAGCATTTCCTTAACCACGTTCTTTGCTGAGATGTTTCTAAGTGGAATGGCTTCAGGATAACGAGTAGCCATATCAATCATGGTCAACACATAAGAAAATCCTGAAGAAGTCTTAGGAAGAGGGCCCACAATATCCACCAACACACGGGTGAAAGGCGCCTCAAAAGGAGGAATGGGAACTAGAGGTGCAACCTTTCGGTCTGATTACACTTCCCCACAACTTGACAGGTGTGACAAGACTTACAATACCAGGAAACATCCCTGAAGATACCTGGCCAGTAGAAGTGTTTCAAAATGCGTGCCACAGTCTTCCTCACTCCAAGGTGTCCTGCCAAACTGGAATCATGAGCAAATCGAATGATATCCTGCCTACAAACACGAGGGATGACGACTTGATGTACAACCTCCCATTCACAGTCGGCTGATGCTGTTGGGGGTCTCCACTTCCTCATAAGTACTCCTGACTTTACATAATAACAAGTAGACGCACCGGCTGACTCTTCTTCACTGTAAGCAGAGTTAGCTAGACCTTTCAACTCAGGGTCAGCAACCTGCAACTCAACCAACTCTTGACGAGACAAATTATCAACACTACGGGGTACTGCCTCATCTGGTGAGTGGTCCAAATTAGCAAGAAAAGTGTCAGCTAGGATAACATCATCATCATCATTATCCTCTAAATCACCAGTAACTTTAGACTTAGCCCTAGTGACAGCACATGCAGGGAACACATCAGGGACATCACAATCCTGGGACACAGCCACTGGCTCACTAGACAACTGAGGAGCTGGACACACTTGACTTCCACCAATATCATTTCCAAGTAAGAAAGTTACACCTGACATTGGGAGTGTCTCAACCAACCCAACCATAACGGAACCATTAACAAAACCAGACTCTAAATTCACTCTGCACAGAGGGACAGAGAAGTAATTATTCCCTACACCTTGTAAGATTACAGTTTCATCAGAGGAATTAACATTAGAGCCTAGAACACTGGTCAGCATAAGGGATTGGCAAGCACCTGTATCACGATATATTTTAACTGATTTCCTGTCATTACTGTCCAGAGGACTGACAAAACCATCAGACAGGAAATTAGCACATGAACTCTTGAGAGTGTCACCCACGTTACTGCTCAAAAGAGGAGCTCCATCATGAGAATTTAAGTTACCCCTCAAAGCAGGTTCAGTTAACTCAGTTAAAGAATTCTGGGAACTCTCAAGAGTGGACACTAGACCAATTGACTGAATATTTAAAGACTCCTTTTTGTTCACATCACGCTGTCTCCTGAAACATCTCTCCGTAGTATGACCAAGCTTACTACAATAAGTACATTTACTTTTCTGAAATCTAGAGGTGAAGCTGGTATTTACTTCCTGAGAAACATCATCCTTATTCTCTTTCCTGTTACCTGTACTCTGAGTAGAGGCAACGTACTTACTCTCAGCTTTCCCTTTTTCTCTAGAATATCTCTTGTGAGTGAGAACATACTCATCAGCTAAAACTGCAGCATCAGACAAATTATCTATTCTTTTCTCATCAAGATATAGGCTTACATCTTTATAAATACACCTTTTGAAATCCTCCAGCAAAATCATCTGCTTAAATTTACCAAAATCAGAATCCACATTCTTAGAATTTAACCACTGCTCTAACAGATCTTCTTTGATTTTTGCATACTCAACATGGGATTGCTTATGTTGCTTGTAAGTTGTCCTAAATTTTACTCTATAGGCTTCAGGAACAAGCTCATAGGCCTTAAGAATCAAGCTCTTAACTACATCATAATTATCAGACTGATCCTGAGGCAAAGATGCATAAGTTACTTGAGCTTTACCGGTGAGAACAGTTTGAAGGAGTACTGGCCAATACTCCTTAGGCCAATTAAAACCTGTAGCTACCCTCTCAAACAACTGAAAATACTTTGTTAAATCAGATTCATTAAAAGGAGGGACAAGTTTAACATTTTTAGCCACATCAAAATCATCAGAGCAAGATGATCCAGTTCCACCTTGTTTCATGCGATACTCATGGTCTGCCTGAATCCTAGCAAGTTCAACTTGTGCCTGTATCTGAGCCTCCTGAATCCGAGCCTGAGATTCCGCCTCCTTAGCCTGAGACTCAGCCTGCTTAGCATTTGCCTGAAATTCAGCTTCTTTAGCACGAGCCTCCTGCAGAGCTAGCTGTAACTTAGCTAATTCGATCTGCGTTTGCTCATTTGGAGGAGTTACATTAAACAAGCTTTTATTAATCATGCCAACAATTTGATCTTTAGAATGATGAGAGTGAACTGCAATTCCCAATTGTTGAGCAACGAGCTTAAGTTCATTCTTTGTTCTGTTTTCTATATCACACACTGTTTGCACATTTGACAAAAAATCTTTGGCTTCATCAAGTGTAGAAATAGTAGCCATCATGAATATATCACAGTCACAAAATATCAAACAATATCCTTATGATAATATCCTGAATATCCTGATGAGAGGTCGCCAAATTTATGTTACGGAACAGAGAAAGATAACATACACTTTAAGTGAGAATACGAAGAGTCACTACTGTCCCGTAAAGTTCCAGGTTCAAAACAAAAGAGTTAGGTAAAATTACAAGTTAAAGTTTAATGCACAAACTAACAACTAAACATTCAGGACTCATAAGGATAATGTAATGGCAAATAAACAGGTTAAATATATGGTTAACTGCAATAGCCTCTATTAACACGAAGTTAGCAAGAGTAAATTTATCTAAGTCAGCCCTGATAAAATGAGATACCAGATAATACTCAGTGAATGCCAGATAAATTATTACAGGTACAAACTATTACCAAAAATGACTGACAAAGTACCCTACATAAATTACAAACTTCACTAGGCCTACAAATTAAACTTATGCTATACAGTACAAGAAAAAATGCAATAACAGTAATACTCAAATTACACACAGCTGCTAGATGGTTGGAGACTTCTTGAGCACTCACAATAATAATATCTGTACAGGGAAGGACAGAGATGTGAACAAAATAAGGAGCAGATCTAAGTGGCAATGATGCAGAGACTGAGCTCATTATATAGGGGCCAGCAGAGCTTGATACAACTTGTAATAAGGACGCGCAAATGAAGCGATGGGGACAAACGGTCGACAATCCCGCACTGAATAACAGAAAGGACGACTTACTCTACTATAACGGTAGAAGGGGGGGACTGAGGCAGAACATGCTCGTGATCAAACATGCAGCATACTGTGCGTTACAATTACACAAAGGATGATGAAATCATAGGCTATGTAACAATATATATATATATAATCCTAAGTTCGCGTCTGTCTGTATTTGTTTTGGACCCTTTGGAGCGTGCTATGGACCAACAATTTGTCTGGAAAAGTAGGTCACGCACCTGCGTCGTGCCGGAGCAGCAGTGAATATGACAAAGGGCTAAGCAAGACTCTGAGACATACACACATACTTTCATCCAATTTTACAATCCCAAGGCTCTGTCTGTCTGCTTGCCTGCCTGTCTATCTATCTGCAGTGTAAATTTTGTGCGGAGAATCACGCTAAACCAGAATGAGTTATTGACAAAATCCATATTGAGTGTGGCTTGGGAAAAAAAAAAAAAAAAAAAATTGTCCGTGTTCCTGCGTCGTGCCTGAATAGCTGTTGTGCGGAACACTGTGCACAGACGGGAAAAGATATAAAGAAAATGTAGTAACAAAAGTTGCTGAGGATTATTTGGAGTGTTCTTTACGCCATTTTTAAAAAAATTTGATCACATACTTACGCCGTGCAAGAACAGCCTTAAATATGAAACAGATGCGCAAGGCAAAACAAAATAAACTTACATATATATATTTGCGTCTAATTTTGTAATTCTATATGTTCGCGTTTATATGTCTGTCCGTCTCTCTGTCTGTACGTAATGCAAACTTTGTGTGGAGCAGCATGAAGAAATGATAAGAAATATCAACAAACTTCAAAAGAAAAAGCTGTTAAATACTCTTTGATGTGTGTGCTTATATCTATCCATCTATCTATATATTATATCTATCTATCTAGCTATCTTTTATATATCTATATCTATCTATCTATTTATCTATATATTATATATCTATATCTATATTACACACACACACACACACACACACACACACACACACACATATATATATATATATATATATATATAAATATATATATATATATATATATATATATATATAAATCAATCAATCATTTCCTGTGGCACCCGACGGGATGCACAGGGCCTCGATGAACCCTCTCCACCAACATTTGTCTCTTGCCATCTCCTTCAGGTCCAACCACTACTCCTCTCCTGCTTCTCTTTTCATTGTCCTCAACCAGGTTTCACTCGGCCTACCTCTACCTCTTCTTCCTCTAGCAGTCCACTCTGGCACATCCTGCATTAAACTGCCTTCTTTTCTATAAATGTGCCCCAGCCACTTCCAGCGAGACAGTCTCTCATATTCATCAACTGGTTTCACTCTCGTAATATCCTTTACTCTTTTATTTGTAACTCTGTCTTGCCGCTTTACCCCAAGAATCCTTCTCAGTATCTTATTCTTAAATCCTAATACTTTCTGATCTGTTGCAATTGTACTGTACCATGACTCATGCCCATAAATTAAAATCGGTCTAACCATGGAATTTAGTATGCACCGAAAGCATATTATTATTCCAAACAGATTTCAGCATTCCAACAGCTCGCCAAGCCTGTCTAATCCTCTCCTCAATTTCATTGTTTAATGATCCATTAGATGATACAATCGTTCCCAGATTTTTAAAATTTTCTACATTCTTCACCACATTATTCTCAATTACACGATCGGTTTGGTTCTCCACGTTCATATTAATAATTTCAGTCTTTCCACAATTTATTACCAATCCCACTTTTTCTCCTTCCTCCACCATACAATCAAGCACCCTTTGCATCTTGTAAATACTTCCGCAAATCAGTACAATATCATCAGCATAGTCCAAATCCATCAGCTTCTTATTTCCTTTCCAGTTAATTCCTGCACCTGTTCTCCTTTCAACCTTTTTCATAACATAATCCATAACCAAAACAAACAACAATTGCGAAAGAACTCCTCCTTGAATCACTCCTGACCTAACTTCAAATGGATCACTCAAAAAACCACCCACCATTACCTTACAAAAAGCACCTGCATGCAGGCTTCTAATATTATTTACAAACTTTTCTGGTATACCATAGAATCTCATAATTTTCAACATAGCTCCACGTGAAACACTATCAAACGCCTTTTCAAAATCCACAAAACACATACCAAGTGGCATTTTCATGTCATTAGCTTGTTGCATTAGATGCCTTACAATAAAAATTTGATCATTACAACCTCGACCCTTTCTAAATCCCGCTTGTTCTACTCTTAAAATTTTATCAATTGCTGGCTTTCTTCTGTTCAACGAGATTTTGGAAAAGACTTTTGCAACTTCAGGTGTCAAAGTTATTCCTCTCCAATTGCCACACACACTTAAATCTCCCTTTTTTGGTATTTTTATAATCACTTAATTTTTCCACTCTTCTGGAATTCCATCATTATCCCAAGCCACATTATAAAGTTTCAAAAGCGCATTCATCAACTCATCATTTTCCACCTTAAGCATTTCAGGAAATATTCCATCCTCTCCTGGGGCCTTAAAATTCTTTAACTCCTTCATAGATTTTGCTACCTCTTCCAAGGATATATCCCCTGTTTCTATCTGCAAATCTCTCTCGGCTGGCGAAATGTCCTCTTCAACTGGGATTGGTCTATTTAGAACAGATTGAAAATGTTCTTTCCACCTTCCTTTTATATCCAAATCTTTAGTCATCAAATTACCATTTCTGTCTCTAACAGGCATTTCCTTCCTTTTCTTTTCAGTCCCAGTTAACTCCTTTATGGCCTGATACGCTGCTCTTGTGCTCTGATCGTCATTTTTACTTAATCTAATTTCTGTCTCTGTTGCCTTTTCATCATTTAACCTCCTCTTATCACGTCTAACGAGTAATTTTACTTCAGAATGTAAATTCCAGTACTTTGCTCAAAGTACTTCGATTAGCTGACCATCATGTTGTTCTTCACTTCTTAACTTCGCCTCTTTACTTTTCTGAATTGCATTCCATGTTTCATCTAATATCCACTTTCTCCTTCTCGCTTTTTATTTTTTTATTTTTTTTTATTTTTTTAAATAGTGACCTTAGCACTATCATGCAAAACCCCTTTTACCTCTCTCCACATTTGATTGATGTCATTGTCTTCAGGTTCCACCAAAGTCTGCAGGACTAGAAACCTGTTCCTACATTCCCACCGAAACTTTTCCTTCGTGTTCTCATTTCTCAGCTCATCAAAATCATAATTATTACCTCCTGTACAATTACTATTAACGTTTCACTTAAGTTTTATTGTAATCTTTGACACAACAAGTTGGTGATCACTACCTATATCTGCCCCCCTCCTTACACAAACATCTTGCAAATAACTCCCATGCCTTCTGCTAATTGCAGTGTGGTCAATCTGGTTACAATATTTACCACATGGTGAAATCCAAGTAGTTTTATGTATTTTTCTATGTTCAAAGATAGTTCCACCAATTATGAGTCATTTGCCAAACAAAAACATCCAAATCACACCCCATTTTCGTTTCTTATACCAACACCCTCCTTACCCATACAGTCTTCAAAGCCATCCCTACTACTACCAAAAATCGCATTAAAATCACCAGTGCAGACTAACACATCATGTCTTGCCACTCTGTTCACTACATCCTGCAGCTTCTCATAAAAGTCATCCTTCATTTCATCAGCAGCTTCATTTGTCGGAGCGTACCCTACCACCATACTGATATTACCATGGTCAGATTTTAAACGAGCATATAGCAAGCGCTCATTAATTGGTTGGAACTCACATAGTGCCTTACAAGTATCTCTATTCAGCAGTAAGCCTACTCCTTGGTAATGATTTCCGAAACTCCTACCAGAAACCAACAAAGTAATACCATCTTCCAAATTTATTTTATCAACTCCAAGCAACCTCGTTTCTGTTAGAGCACAAATATCCATTTTGTATTCCTTGAGCACTGAAATAAGTTCTTCCATTTTACCAGCCTGATTGAGAGTTCGAACATTCCAGTTTCCTATTCCTAAAGTTCTTTTTGGATGTATATACTTATTTTTACACCATGGGATTCTTAGCACCCCCTGCTCACTTAAGGGAGTATATATATATATATATATATATATATATATATATATATATATATATATATATATATATATATATATATTGTTACGGAACAGCGAAAGATAATGTACACTTTAAGTGAGAATACTAAAAATCACTACTGTCCCGTAAAGTTCTAGGTTCAAAACAAACGAGTTAGGTAAAATTACAAGTTAAAGTTTAATGCTCAAACTAACAACAAAACATTCAGGACTCATAAGGATAATGTAATGGCAAAAAACAGGTTAAATATATGGTTAACTGCAATAGCCTCTATTAACACGAAATTAGCAAGAGTAAATTTATCTAAGTCAGCCCTGATAAAATGAAAATACACTGGGTAATGCTCAGTTACTGCAAGATAAATTATTACAGATACAAAATATTATCAAATATGACTTACAAAAAGAACCTTTACATGACTCACAAAAAAACCTCACTAGGCCTAAGAATTAACCCTATGCTACACAGCACAAGAAAAAATGCAACAACAGTTATACTCAAATGACACAGCTGCTAGATGGTTGGAGACTTCCTGAGCACTCACAATAATAACAACTGTACAGGGGAGGACAGAGATGTGAACAAAATGAGGAGCAGATCTAAGTGGCCATGATGCAGAGACTGAGCTCATTATATAGGGGCCAGCAGAGCTTGATACAACTTGTAAGAAGGACGCGCAAATGAAGCCATGGGGACAAAGAGTTGACAATCCCGCTCTGAACAACAGAAAGGACGACTTACTCTACTATAACGGTAGAAGGGGAGCATTGAGGCAGAACATGCTCGTGATCAAACAGGTAGCACACTGTACGTTAGAATTACACAAAGGATGATGAAATCATAGGCTATGTAACACCTCCCCACAAAGAAAAAGAAATTTACAAAGGAAATTTCTTATTACTCTAAAACAATCTGTCTAAATCTAGATAAGCAATCTGCAATAACATTTTCTTTCCCCTTGACATGTTGTATGTCTAATGAATACTCCTGAAGAAGTAGACTCCATCTTGTCAATCTCTGATTTTTATCTTTAAACTTACTAAGGAATTTCAGTGGGTTATGATCGGTATAAATGACTATGGGGTCAAAACCAGAACACAAATAAAATGAAAAATGCTGTAAACCCAAAATCAAGGCCAAAAGCTCTTTCTCAATAGTTGAGTAGTTCTTTTGAGGTGGAGTGAACTTCTTACTGTAATAAGATACAGGGTGTTCAATACCCTGATCGTCCTCTTGCAGCAAAACAGCCCCAGCTCCTGTATCACTTGCAACAACAACCATCTTAAAAGGCTTAGCAAAATTTGGAGTAGCGAGCACTGGCTGACTTAATAGGATAGCTTTAAGTTTGTTGAAAGAGGATTCACAGTTATCGGTCCAGACAAATTTAACTCCCTTTTTCAGTAGGTCTGTAAGTGGTGATACAAGAATTGAAAAGTTAAGAACAAATCTCCTGTAATAACCTACCATTCCCAAAAATCTTTGTAGCTCTTTCCTAGTTTTAGGTCTGGGAAGATCACTTATAACCTGAACCTTAGCTGCTTGTGGTGCAACATGTCCATCACCAATTACGTACCCAAGGTACTGAACTTTAGCTTGACCAAACTCACACTTTGATAAATTAGCTACAAGATTAGCCTGAACCAAACGCTCAAGAAATTTACTGACATGGCATAGGTGATCTTTCCAGTTGTCACTGAAGATTAATACATCATCAATATAAACAACACACCCTGCCAAACCCTCTGTTACAACATTCATGAACTTCTGAAATGTGGCTGGTGCATTCTTCATGCCATATGGCATTACAGAACATGCAAAAGTCTTTCCTAGTGTTACAAAACATGAGATCTCCCTAGCACGTTCAGTCATAGGTACTTGCCAGTATCCCTTTAACAAATCAAACTTACTTATGTACCTAGCCTTCCCGATCTTGTCTATGCAATCTTCCATGCGAGGGAGAGGGTAAGTGTCTGTTTTGGTTATCTGATTAACACGTCTGTAGCCGAAGTAAAGCCGCTGTGACCCACCTGGCTTAGGGACTAGAGTGACAGGAGAACTCCACTCGCTCTGACAGATCTTCTTTGATTTTTGCATACTCAACATGGGATTGCTTATCTTGCTTGTAAGTTGTCCTAAATTTTACTCTATAGACTTCAGGAACAAGCTCATAGGCCTTAAGAATCAAGCTCTTAACTACATCATAATTATCACATTGATCCTGAGGCATAGATGCATAAGTTACTTGAGCTTTACCGGTGAGAACGGTTTGAAGGAGTACTGGCCAATATTCCTTGGGCCAATTAAAACCTGTAGCTACCCTCTCAAACAACTGAAAATACTTTGTTAAATCAGATTCATTAAAAGGAGGGACAAGTTTAACATTTTTAGCCACATCAAAATCATCAGAGCTAGATGATCCAGTTCCACCTTGTTTCATGCGATACTCATGGTCTGCCTGAATCCTGGCAAGTTCAACTTGTGCGTGTATCTGTGCCTCCTGAATACGAGCCTCCGCCTCCTTAGCACGAGACTCCTGCAGGGCTAGCTGTAACTTAGCTAATTCAATCTGTGTTTGCTCATTTGGAGGAGTTACATTAAACAAGCTTTCATTAATCATGTCAACAATTTAATCTTTAGAATGATGAGAGCGAACAGCAATTCCCAATTGTTGAGCAACAAGCTTAAGTTCATTCTTTGTTCTGTTTTCTACATCACACACTGTTTGCACATTTGACAAAAAATCTTTGGCTTCATCAAGTGTAGAAATAGTAGACATCATGAATAAATCACAGTCACAAAATATCAAACAATATCCTTATGATAATATCCTGAATATCCTGATAAGAGGTCGCCAAATTTATGTTACGGAACAGCGAAAGATAATGTACACTTTAAGTGAGAATACTAAAAATCACTACTGTCCTGTAAAGTTCCAGGTTCAAAACAAACGAGTTAGGTAAAATTACAAGTTAAAGTTTAATGCTCAAACTAACAACAAAACATTCAGGACTCATAAGGATAATGTAATGGCAAAAAACAGGTTAAATATATGGTTAACTGCAATAGCCTCTATTAACACGAAATTAGCAAGAGTAAATTTATCTAAGTCAGCCCTGATAAAATGAAAATACACTGGGTAATGCTCAGTTAATGCAAGATAAATTATTACAGATACAAAATATTATCAAAAATGACTGACAAAAACAACCCTTACATAAATCACAAAAAAAACTCACTAGGCCTAAGAATTAACCCTATGCTACACAGCACAAGAAAAAATGCAGCAACAATTATACTCAAATTACACAGCTGCTAGATGGTTGGAGACTTCCTGAGCACTCACAACAATAACTGTACAGGGGAGGACAGAGATGTGAACAAAATGAGGAGCAGATCTAAGTGGCAATGATGCAGAGACTGAGCTCATTATCTAGGGGCCAGCAGAGCTTGATACAACTTGTAAGAAGGACGCGCAAATGAAGCCATGGGGACAAAGAGTCGACAATCCCGCTCTGAACAACAGAAAGGACGACTTTACTATAACGGTAGAAGGGGGGGACTGAGGCAGAACACGCTCGTGATCAAACAGGCAGCACACTGTACGTTAGAATTACACAAAGGATGATGAAATCATAGGCTATGTAACAATATATATATATATATATATATATATATATATATATATATATATATATATATATATATATATACACACACACAGGAGTACATATACTTTTTAGGGGACGATGTTCTTGCACTGGGCTCACCACCATCAGCATTCTCAGCTTTGCTAGTGTCTCTAGTACTGGAGGAACAGAACTCCAGTTGACCTGTAGTGGTGGCCTCAGTTGCCCAATGAATGATTCAATCTCTCTTCTTTTCATACTTCATCCTCCTCTGCACGGCAACCTGCTCACGTTGAACTAAAGCAAGGTTGATGCCTGCCATGGACCCATTGCGCCCTGGTTTACGCTGGGCCTTGAGGAATTTCTTGTCCTTGGGAATGCTCATAAGGTTGAGAGCACCTTCATGGGCGATGTCAAACAGATTCTTCATCGACAATCTGAAGTTCTCTTCATTTTTCAGCTGTTGTTCACCATGCCTCTTGGATCTCTTATTGCCACTTTGTGTAGCTTCTTCAACCTCTCCACTGAATGGTCTATCCTCTTCCTGGGGATACAGGTATGTTCGTAAAATTCTTTAGTTTGAATCACAACTTGCTGGACAGCTTCAGCCACATGCATCATTTGGTTTAGGTGGAGATGGACGAAAGTAAAGAGAGCTCCATTTGAGTGCAATTTAGCACCAAGCAGCTTATCCTGCCAGCGCTTCAGCATGTATGGAGGCTCCCTCTTCTTCCATTTTGATGTACAATGCATAATAATCATTCACTTACTGCACGACTAGAGAAAAAATTATTAGGTATAACCACCAGTATGCAATGTCACAACACGGATTCCATATACAAAGTCAGCTTGTCCAGCCGATCAAGGTTTCTCTGCTTGAACACGCAGGATGCACACATACACAGCCAGGATACAAAATCAGTTGCAGCAAGACTGCAAAGATGTTCCGCGGTTTCTCCAGGTAGCAAGCTGATTCATCATGACCCACGAGTTAGGGATCTTAGAGTACTCACAGTTAAAGAAGAGAGTGTTTATAATAGGCTAATGATCATTAAACTTGGGGTAATTAAGGTGATGCAATGCATGTAGGAGGCAAAATTAATGAGTGGCATGAAATATCCAGAGAATCTATCTATCTATATACCTAGGCTGCTTCCCCCAAGGAAAGGGAGGTAGCCGAGACAGGATGATACACTCCCAATTTACTCATCCACTCAAACACATTCGTTCGCATCTTAGCCCCAAAGGGGAGAAAGGACAGATCCTCACCGCACCACACCGCATGAGGGTCAATTTTGCAGAGCAATCAGTGATCTGCAGCCGGACCCAACAGCAGAGCTGGTTTACCCCTGCTATATCACAATAGACCCATCCCCTTACCCGCACCTGACCTGATTAGCTGATCAGACCAAATGCGAAAGAATATCCCCTCAGAGCTGCGTCATCATTTATTCATTCACAGTTTCTCTCCATTTATTTCTGTCACGCACAGCCACTCTTCCTTGCTCAACAGACATCCCTCTCGCATCCAATGCTCTCTTCACACTGTCCGTCCAACTTATTCGTTGTCTCCCTCTCAGCCTTACACCTCTCGCATCAGATCTTGTTATCTTTTTCACCAATCGCTCATTATGCATTCTCTCCATATGCCCAAACCATCGCAACACCCTCTGCTCAACTCGATCAGCCATCTCCCGAACAACTCCAATTCTCCTTCGCACTTCATCATTTCTCACTCGATCCATATGCGTCACTCCACACATACTCCTCAGACACCTCAACTCCATTACATTCAAACTTTTCCTCTCTGCTACACCTACTGTATATTCCATGTTTCAGCCCCATATAACGCAGTCGGTACCACAACACCCTCATACAGCCTTCTTTTTACATCCATTCTAAGCGAACGACATCTAAACACTTTTTTCATTCCTCCCAGCACCTTTCCTACTTCATTCATTCTAAACTTTACTTCTGCATCTATTCTTCCATCCACAGCAACATGTTACTCTAAATACTTAAAACACTCTACCTCCTCAAGCACCTCACCATTCAAAACTATATTCATCCTTTTACCATCTACCGACCTCGTACACTTCATCACTTTGCTCTTATTCTCATTTACTTTCAATTTCCTCCTTTCACACAC
Source organism: Coenobita brevimanus (assembly GCF_032717465.1). NCBI lineage: Eukaryota > Metazoa > Arthropoda > Malacostraca > Decapoda > Coenobitidae > Coenobita > Coenobita brevimanus. The sequence continues at coordinate 41,733,882 of NC_137054.1, read as the reverse complement.
CCTTCGAAACTCCTCTACCAATTGTCTCAATCTCTCCTCTGAATCAGTCACCAGTGCAGTATCATTTGCATACAGCAGCTGCTTCAGATTCCACTCTCCACCATCAACATTCACCAGACTCAGACCTCCAACTAAAACTCTTGCATTCACCTCCCTTACAACATCATCCATATAAATATTAAACAACCAAGGCGATATCGCACATCCCTGCTGCAGCCCCACTCTCACGGGAAACCAATCACTCACAGTATTTCCCACTCTTACACACGCTCTACTATTTACATAAAAACTTTTCACTCTTTTTAGTAACCTACCATCAAGTCCACACAATCTTAAAACAGTCCACAAAGTCTCCCTATCAATTCTATCATACGTTTTCTCTAAATCCATGAATGCTTAAAACATACCCTTGCCTCTCGCTAAATACTTTTCACACACTTGTCTCACAGCAAACACCTGGTCCATGCATCCCATCCCTCTCCTAAAGCCACACTGCTCATCACCAATCACTCCCTCTGTTCCCTCTCTAACTCTCGTAATTAACACTACCATACACCTTACCTATAACACTCAAGAGACTTATACCCCTAAAGCTAGTACATTCATACTATCACCCTTACCTTTATACAGCGGGACCACACAAGCATTTGCCCAGTCAGTTGGCGCTATACCTTTCACAAAGCACACATTCAACAGTCTTACTAACCAGTCAACAATAGTCGCTCCATCACCATTCAGGCATTCCTCAGCACACCCATCCATACCTGCAGCTATCCCTTTTTTCATCCCCTTTACTGCTTCCTGCATTTCCTCCTTCGGGATCAAAGAATCATTTATCTCTCCCAACACATTTATTCATTGCAACCTTCTATTCGCCACAATCTCAGCCACCCTTTCTTCCTCTACATTTAACAATCTTTCAAAATACTCTGTCCATCTCTTCCTTACTGCATCCATCTCAGTTAACATCCTTCCAACCTCTGCTTTTACTTCCTCTTCCTTCCCAGACTCTCCTTTTTGCACCCTTTTCACCTCCTTCCAAAAATTTTCTTATTCTGCTGAAAATTCTCAGTCAACCTCCTACCCCACCTTTCATCTGCTGCCACTTTAGCATCACGCACAGCCCTTCTCGCCCTATCCCTCTTTTCCTTATACCTCTCATATGACACCTCATCCTTCCTCTGCAGCCACACATCATATGCACGTCTCTTCTCAGCCACAGCCATACTTACTTCCTCGAACCACCATTCACTTCCTTTTCTAACACCACCACCCACACGTCTCACACCACACACCTTTTCCGCATGCCCCACCACAGCACTCTTAAACAACTGCTATTCCTCCTCCACACTGCCATTTTCCTGATCTTTCACTGCGTTCCACTCATCTTTCACTTTCTCCTGATACTCTATCATTTTCTCTCTTTTATCCAACTCATTTTCAAAACCTCCCTGCCACACCTAACTCTCCTAGCTCTCACCCATGTCTTACCTACTCTTTGCTTCCCCTCCAGCAGGTAGTGGTCAGACATACCTCCAGCCTCCCCTCTCAGAACTCTTACATCCAACAATCTTCCTATTACATTCCTGGACACAACCACATAGTCCATGAATGCTCTATCAACAACCCTTCCACCCTCCTGTCTCACCCAATCACGCTAAATTATCCACAGAAGTTGCATAGTCAAGCTTGGCAGGCGATCTCCACTCCCTTCTCCCCCTTCTACCCTGGTGGCCGCAATGTGAAAATCCCACTATAGTCGGTTTCAAGGCGTCTGACGCACAGATTTTGCCAGCTGTGGACAGGTGGAATTGGTAACACTGTGCAGTGCTCTCGGGCAGTGATTGGTCATTTCACGTAGTGTTTGAATGTGCACCATATTGACTTTGTATTCCAACCAATGCTCTCATTTATTTGTAAGATACCTGATTATACAAATACAAATTAAAGCAATGATATCTTCAATGATAAATATGTGCCTTTTAAGTAATTAGACTAACCTGAACAACATTGATAACCGAAAGGCGTGAGGTACGGCATAGTGTCCCCAAAAACTCACTGACACCCCCACCCAGACCCCACAGAGTAGCCACAGCCGAACCACAGGATGCAGTGCGACAACGGCACAAGTCAGCTCGGGCCGTGCGCCCCTATAGCACTCAGCCTCCTCACCTTCGCCCTAGCAGGAAGACAACACTACCTTCGGAGAGAGGGACTGCCAGACCAGATCCAGGTGGAGCTGTCTGTCCAGCTCCAAATAGCGCCCCTCAGGAGATGGCCGATAGCCGCTCCCGCCTTCTACAGGAGTGCGCCCATAGCCGCTCCGAAGGTACCTTCTCTTTAGGGACTGCCGATAGCCACCCGCCCCTCGTAAGGGAATCAGTGTCTCACCGACCTGAGGGTAATCAGGAGACGGTCGATAGCTGCTCCCGATTTTGTCAGAAGGTGTCCTTCCTGGGACGGCCGATAGCCGCCCAACACCCCTTCCTGCAGGAGATGGCCGATAGCCGCTCCTCCCTCCGGCAGAAGGAGATGGCAAGTGGCCGCTTCCGCCTTCGCCAGACTGCCGATAGCCACTCCGAAGGTGATGCCCCCGAGTCGCCCGATAACCACTCATTCCTCCAGCAGAAGGAGACGGCAAGAGGCTGCTCCCGCCTTGCCAGACGGCGATAGCCACTCCGAAGGTGCTGCCCCCGAGTCGGCCTATAGCCGCTCCCCCTCCCTCCTGCAGGAGACAGCAAGAGGCCACTCCCGCCTTTGTCAGACGGCCAATAGCCGCTCCGAAGGTGTCCAGAGGCGCTCTAGTTCCCCCACTCAGGCCACGGCCAATAGCCGAGCCTTGGCACTCTATAGTTGCGCCCTTGGGCAGACACGGCCAATAGCAGGGCCCCACGGCCAGAGAGAGGTGAGAGCAGTGTCACCGCCCCAGCGTGAGACGAGTGCCCAGACCTCCAGTGCAGAAGGACCCCAGGGAGGCCCTACAGCTTCCCCTGGCCTCTGCTCTTTACACCTGGCCCTGGAGAAGACCCACCTGACGGACCCTAATTCAGGTTGGTGCCGCAGCCCCTACCTGACTGTACCCCTTGACTCTGGGGGCCACAGTCCTAGGGTACTCCAGGCCCTCCCCAGGATGCCAGGGTACGATCTCCCCACGCCCCGACAGAGGAAGACCTCCACCCCCAGCCGAGATCTGAGCCAGAGATTCCTGGACCTGTTTGGTCCCAGTCCTAAGGGCCACACTCCTATACCCAGCCCGGAGACTACCGGCCCCTTCGCCACCTGCAGCCCTGGACGAGAGAGGACGCCCCTGCGAGTCATCCCGTGCCCTCTCGTCACGCCCTCCCCTGGCAGTGCCCCTATTCCGGCAGAGTTGGCACCAGCGTGTCTCCCTGCCGCCCCCACCATGTAAGTGACTTATGTTAAGTGTGATGTTGCCCCAAAATTAGTGTAATAGTGATACAGTGACTTAGTGTATGCTGAATACCAAGGCAAGTGATATCACGGGGCGGATTAATAAGGACGAGTGCAGAGACTAAGTTCTGGTGAATCAGACTCACGAGTGACGCCCTTGTATAAAATCAGTAAGACTCTTAGAACGAGAGATTCTCCTTAGAAAAATATCCAAATGTCCCTTGCTACCAGAAAACAGAGGAGAAAAAGAGTTAGTAATATCCTCCCACTCTTATTACCATAAACATAGCAAACTCTGTGTTGTCTACCCTCCCTTAATAAATCTCCTCTTAACAGTCAGTGCGTATGTAAGAACCTGGACTAGCAATATAATCAACTGTCAAAATTCCCTTGCTATCAGAAAATACTAAGTCAGAATCCGTAACATCAATTCTCTCCCAATATTACTATAACTTTGATCTGACCCTCCGCGCGTCACCCCTCTCCCTCCCCCCCCCCGTGTAAGACCCACTCCTACACTCCCCCATGTAACGCGAACCTGTATTCCAAGTACACCTGTGCACTAAACCTAGAATGTTAGCATCAGTGTCTGTCAAGCTAGTATCCTGCGCGATACTAACTATGTAGTTAAGGTTTTATTTTCTGCCATGTACTGTGTTGTATTATCTGCTGATTTTGTCCTGTGTCTGACTGTGGTAATATACATGTAAAGGTTATAGCCTGGAGTTTTTGTGTCCTACCTCTCTTTATTGCATTAAGCTCCGGTCTCGAAAGAGGACCCTGCTACATGTTAGGTGTTCTAGGACCGAGGTGTTGGGCCTTTTTCACCTAGCATTACAATAACAAAGCTAAGTAAAGTCTCAACTAGACGCATACAGACAAGATACGTAAAATCCATCCTAGACAATTTACCCACCAACCAAGCTCCAGGCCCAGACGATATTCTGCCAATTGTTTTGAAAAAGTGTTCCTCTGAACTTGCCTCTGTTCTAGCTAAATTATTCAGACAATGCATACATTCTTCTTCATTCCCAAACTCATGGAAAGAAGCCAATATCCACCCAATTCCGAAGAAAGGAAGTTCCTCTGACCCCTCAGATTACAGACCAATAGCAGTCACATCTTCTCTTGGTACGGTATTTGAAACTTTAATTAATAACCACATTGTTAAATATATGAAATAAGGGGGTGTAAGATGGGAGCAGGGCAGTGAAATGGTGGGGGACAGGGCAACATGGAGGCGATTTGTTTGTGGCCACCCCTTACGGGATTAAGGCGTCTGGCAATAGATAGATAGATAGATAGATTGTTAAACATCTGGAATCCAACAACTTAATTAGTGATAGACAATATGGTTTTCTCCAGGAAAGATCCACCATTGACATACTCAATCTCCTAACTCATACCATCCATCAATCAATTGACCTACATGGAGAAACTCATGCAGTAGCCCTTGATATTTCTAAAGCTTTCAATAGAGTATGGCACCATTCCCTGCTGTCCAAACTCCCTTGTTATGGACTAACATCTTTTGTTCCTTTGATTTCCTCATATCTCAGTGACAGGAAAATAAAAGTAGATGATGTATATTCCAATTTCCACTCAGTTAATGCTGGCGCGCCGCAGGGATCAGTTCTGGCTCCAACCCTGTTCCTGGTTCATATTAATGATCTCTTATCTGTCACCCACAATCCCATCCACTCATATGCAGATGACTCAACACTACATAGTTCATTCACACTCAGACACCCAGTTACAAAGTGTAATATCTCTACCTCTCAATTCAGCACAGCCATCTCCATAAATCAAGACCTATTTACGATCAGTGAATGGGGACAAAACAACCTTGTCTCATTTAATGCTAGTAAAACAAAATATATACAATTTACTAAGAGACAGATATTGCCAGATTCGTATATTACCTTCAGTACTACTAATATTCCTATCTCCAAAAGTACAGGTATTGAAATTCTCGGCGTCTCACTTAACAATGCCCTCAGCTGAAACTCTCATGTTAGATCACTTGCTAAAACAAAGAAACTTGGATTAATGTACAGAGTCCGTAACTTCTTCACTGAGAAGCAGTTAGCTGTAATTTATGAGTCATGTGTGCTTTCAGCCTGAATATTGCTCACCCTTGTGGAATGGATGTGGAGAGATTGCATTAAAACAACTAGACAAAATTCAGAACAAGGCTGTTAGAATTATGTACAACCCTGCCATTACAAATAAACTACCTCCCCTACAAGTAAGAAGGAATGTTGCCTCCCTTGCATTATTTTACAGATATTTTTTTGGCAAATGCTCAGACGAAGTTGCGTCCATGATGCCACCTCTCCATGCCTTCCCTCGTGCTACACGGGCATCTGGTAGCGCTCATGACTGGAATGTCACTCAGCTATATTGCAGAACTTCTGCCTATCGGAATTCTTTCATTCCCCGAACTGCATCTCTCTGGAACTCACTTCCCCAGAGTTGTTTCCCCCCAAACATCAACCTACAGCTGTTCAAGTCTGTTACAGATATTTTACGAACAGAGGACACCAGTAATCTGGTGTATGGATTACTTTTCATTTGTTTTTCCTTCCTCTGTTCTGTTATTATATAAAAACAAAGAAAAACAATCAGCGACTGATTTATTTGTTTAAATTGTCATTGCACTATGTTTACTTTTGTTCACACTGCACGAAGTTTTATTACAGCAGCATAGTTCAACTATTATTTTCTCATGGGGGTTGCTTTTATCTATTTTTCTTTTTTTCCACCATTAAGAAAAATTCTGTTCATCCTCCAGTGATGTAGTCCATTACTTTCTGGGCTCCTCTCTGTCGAGGGGACAGATACATCATGCTTGAGGAGAGGGTGCATGGTGGCCAAGGATAAGGTGTCTGTCTGTCTGTCTCTTATGATGTTTATGAAAATATTCAGGAAAATCAAACACCAAACTTACCTGTATTAATGTAAGAAATAATTTTACTGAATCTGAGTACGAATACAAACATAAACGCAGATTTTTAAAGCTACTGTTACCTATAAAGATAATGAAAAGGTGTATGTACAGTATACTGAGAGCAGCATGTACTGACCCCAGTGAGATGTGTGTGTGTGTGTGTGTGTGTGTGTGTGTGTGTGTGTGTGCTTACACAAATCATAATTATTAGAAGATAAGCTAAGCGAACACTACCTAGGATATGGTTGTATATTAGTAGATGAGGTAATGAAGGGCAGGGAGTAGCCTGTAGACTGTAACACTGTGTAGTGGTGGTGGGAAAAATTCGAGCCTTCACAGGACTCCGGGTCACCTTGCTATGAACATCTGAATTTCCGCCACAGTCGCTAACTGTGTCCGTGTGCGTCCAGTTGAGACCTTACTTAGTTTTCTTATCAGTGTCGTTTAGGTTTATCTCTAATAATTTAAAAGGCACATATTTATCATTAAAGATATCTAAAGATATCATTCCTTTAATCTGTATCCGTATAATCAGTCATCTTTCAAATAAATGAGGGCTTTGGTTGGAATACAAAGTCACTATGGTGCACTTCAGACTTGACGTGAATCGATCAATCACCGCCCAAGAGCATTGCTCAGTTTTATCAGTTCCACCTGTCCTCAGTTGGCAAAATCAGTGCGTCAGACTCCCTGAAACCGACTATAGTTGAAGCCATCTCCTGTGCTGCTTCCCTTAGGTAGGAAAAAGACCAAAATTCACCACAGTAAACATTAAGTGCTCCTATTGCCAGACGCCTTACTCCCGTAAGGGATGGCCACAAACAAATTGCCTCCATGTCGCCCTTATGTGAGCCAATGTCTAAAAATGCGTGGTTCAGAAAATGCATTGAAATTTCATTAGAAATATAGGTAAACCTGAAGCTTTAGCCCTACTGCGACCCCTACATAAATTTATATTTTGATTAAAGTTTGTCTTGTTATATCAAGTGTCCATTAGAACAAAACGGGAGGTTGGAAAAATCAGCTTTCAAACTTTCATTATATATACATATATATATATATATATATATATATATATATATATATATATATATATATATATATATATATATATATATATATATATAAAGTCCAGTTTTCTTTTTACAACAGAGGGGAAAATTTGTTCCTGTATAAAGGCAAGAGAACTGCAAAATATTATATACGTATCATGTCAGTATGAGGTGGCTCCTGGGCACTTTAATATGCAACCCTTAGCTAGCACACTGTGCCCTTGCACTACCCGCAACTCATCACGAGGAGGTGGCTGCAAAATGGAGTTCCTCACTTAACCCATCCCATCCACCCTTTCATTATACTGGACCAGATTTACTCTGCTTTGAACTCCTTTGATTCGAATGCTGGCATTATTTTTCTTGATTTGAGTATGTTTCTTATAAACCCATCTCTGTTTCTGTAACCATAAACTTTTGTAGATGCTTCAGTCACCAGCTATATTTTGCGTTCAACTTTCTGAGTATGGCAAAGATACTTTGGACACAGCTTTTCCACAAGTTCACGACTTTCAGCCAAACCATGTATTTCAACATCAGTCAAATTCTTTAGGAGTGGTGGTTCTGTAATATCCACCACAACTCAGCTGATCATTTAAGTATAATGATCTGCTCCCATATTTATCTCTGGTACTTTTTGTCTTCTGTCTTGTCTCGGGTAGTTTCTTGCTGCTAGAATTTTCTTCACAGCAACTCTTCTGATGTCAATATTTTCACCAAATACCATGCTCAAAAGCACGTTTTCCAGATGGGCATAGAAAGCATTTATTTGAATAGCCTGGGTAGCAGCCTTACATGCTCCCAAGCATTCATCTTTCATATATTTGATCTTGGTACCTGCACTGAATAGATGTTTTGGGCCATTGACACAGGGAGGATTTTTCTTAAACTCAAACCAGGTCGGAATGTATACAGTCATCAAATATTTGGCTAATGTTTTCAATGGTTTGGAAGGAAGAGGTACTGAGCAATACAGTCTCAAAATTCTTGCACATGCTGTCAGCCATCTTGAATGTGTTAATGGACCTGGTTCAACTGAAGAGAATGATGCAGGAAATTTTCCAGATGACACTGTATACCATATAGTGAGAATATATTGTTGATCCTTACTTAAATCAAGCTCTGAATAGATCTCATAAAACTTCTTCGCATTATCCACTGGGATTGGTTCAAAACTTACCACAGGGAGGTTACTGTTTCTCCTATCGTCTTCACAATCTCTCCTTTGAATGCTGTGGGCCCTGAGGTTTCGCCATCCAAATGTTTGAATGTATGCCGAAATGGAAGTTCATTAACATATAAGCCACTGCAAAGGACGGCTAAGAAAGTCTTCAATCAATTTTATTGCTCTGCCGTTTGTCCCTGTGTTAACAGATGTACCATTACACCCTGTTGCAACAAGCACCTCAGTCTTCAGCCCACAGTTCATCAAGCACTCAGAAATAGCAGCTGCTGTTCCCCCATCAGGAGTTACATGGTCAAGGTATTCAAAGCCTGGCTCTTTAACTAATGAAATGTGTTCCTCAAATTTGCTTACTTGGTAAATGGACAGACAACAATTTTCATCTTTTCTCTCTTCCAGTGTTAATGTTTTGTCTTTTTTTTCCGTCAAAATACAGTGATCTTATATCTTCCTTTTCTATATGCTGAAGTCTTTCTCTGCCTGATTTTCTGTCACGTCTTACTATTGATTTGTCTATAACTAAATTCTTGTTTTCGGGTGAAACAAGTCCAGTACCCACTAGAGCGGAAGTGGCAGTTGAAGCGGCACCTCGATCACTCTCACCAAATCCATCAGCTTCTCTTGCAACCAGTTCACAATTAACTTGCATTCATGATATCTTTCTTTTTTCTTCTTTTTTTCTACACTTGGACAATATGTTTCATCTGTACCATCATTTTCCAAACTGTCATCAGTATCACTCATTTCCTCCAGCCCACTTTGACCTTTCTGACAAATAGAATCGCAAGTTCTCACTTTGTAGTTCTCTGCCTCCCTTTTTTTTTTTTTTTGCTCGTTGTAGCAGGATTTTTGTTCCTTTTGTATCCAATTTTCCAATGTACATAATTTTGTCTATTTCCTCTTTGATCTGAAAGGAACTCTCTTTCACTTACGGGCACCTTTCTTTTCTTTGAACACTTACACTCTTCGAAGGATTTACATTTACAACAGGAAATATCATATAGCTCCTTCTGCATATGAGTTTTAGAGTCTTCAAGCTGTTTGTTGTAGTAGTCTTTCCCCTTGTTTTAACGAGGGTCTTGTACTTAGAATGGTTGTCCAAAACCAGCTGTGTAGTTCTTGTTGGATGAACACAAGGAACTGAAGCTTTTTCCCAAAGACACTGAAGCTCTGATACCAGTCCGTCGCTACTTCCTTCAATGACACTTTTGATTTTTCTGTTTCAGCAAAAAGTGTCTTTCCACATCCCACTTCGATGGAAGTTGCTTGTCACCAATAGTTCTTAAGGTGCTAAAAATATCATGAGTTAGGGCAGACCGAGTAGTGTGAGACGTATATGTAGTTCTCCAAGATATTTGGCTATTAAGCATTAATACATGAAAATGAAAATAATAATTCGAGAGTAAAGAATAGGTTATTTAAACACACACACACACACACACACACACACACACACACACACACACACACGAAATACAAGGTCTGACCTATAAGACTCCTACGACGGCACTGATGCGCCAGTTTCAGCTAATGGCGAGATACTGACGAGGCAGGCGCCACCTCTATATGAGTATAGATTGCACCAAAATTTTGCATACATGATACTTTCATTATGGATCAACTTTTCTTTGGTACTGCAATTTAAAATTCACAAGTTGGATCTTTCGACCCGGTCTAATATACAGTATATATATATATATATATATATATATATATATATATATATATATATATATATATATATATATATATATTTATATATATATCATCGTCATCAGCAGCAGCAGCCATTAGAAGTCCATTGCTGAACAGAGGCCTCCCCCAACCTTCTCCACGAATTCCTTGACTGAGCCAATCTTTGCCACGTTTTCCCTACGAATTTCTCTGTCTCATCCCTCCACATCCTGTCTGGCCTTTTTCTGCTACGCCTACGATCTCTTGGTGTCCAGGCAGTCAACCTCTTGCTCCATCGAATATCCTTTATTCTTGCTACATGGCCTGCCCACCTCCATTTCTGTTTTTTTTATAACTTGTATAATATCTTTGACTTTAGTCTGCTCTCTCACTCAAGTTGATCTTTTCCTGTCTCTTAATGATATTCCCAACATTACCCTTTCCTTTGCTCTCTGAGAACGAATTAATTGATTTTCCATCGCTTTTGTGAGTTTCCAAGTCTCACAACCATACGTCATAGCTGGAATTATACATTCGTTATATACTTTTCGTTTCATACAAACTAGCATGCTACTTTTCATAATGTCCCTATGTTTACCGAAAGCTTTCCATCCAATTGTAATGCGTCTTTTTATTTCGCTATCATTATCTTTCGTTAATTTTAGTATTTGTCCCAGGTGATTGTACTCCTCGACTTCTTCAAGAATTTCTCCGCTTATTCTGATGACGCTCTTTGGTGTTTGAGGATTAAACATTAGTTTTACTCTGGTTCATCTTTAGCCCTACTTTGAGACTTTCTTTGTTCAAGTCATTTAACATTTCTTGCAATGTCTATGCTGTTTCTGAGATTAGGACAATGTCATCTGCAAATCTTAAATGGTTTAGCTTTTCTCCATCTATGTTCACTCCTTTGTTTTTGCAGTCTAGCTTTCTCAAAATACTTTCTAGGCATGCTGTAAATAACTTTGGTGAAATTGTATCTCCCTGACGCACGCGCTTCTTAGTTTTAATTTTTTCTGAGTCCTTATGTAATTTAACTGTAGCAGTTCCTTCTTTATATATGTTTTCGAGCAGTTTTACAATGTTCTCATTCACTCCTTTTTCTCGCAATGAATTTATAATTGCTATGTGCTCCACTGAGTCGAAAGCCTTTTCGTAATCAACAAAACTTAAGCACAGTGGTTTAGTATATTCTGTAGTTTTCTCAATTAGCTGATTCATTGTGTGTAGATGATCAGTAGTCGAATATCCGCTTCGGAATCCTGCCTGTTCACGAGGTTGGTTTTCCTCCAGATTTGTAGTTATTCTGTTTGTAAGGACTTTAGTGAAGAGTTTGTAAATGACTGATAGCCAGCTAATGGGTCGATAGTTACTAAGGTCTTTCGAGTCACCTTTTTGGTAAAGTAAAATAACTATTGCATTACACCATGTTTTGGGAATTTTTTAAGCAAGCCTGCTTAGTACTTCTACTCCTGCATCCAACAGTAAATCTGCTACTATTCCATCTTCTCCCGGAGCTTTCCCTCTTTTCATATTTTTGAGAGAATTATTTACTTCGTCTGGTGTTACTCAGGTATTTCACTTGTGTCAACTGAAAAGTTAACTATTGGTACTACTATCTTTGATGCATACAGTTCTTTGTAAAATTCTTCAACTCTCTTCAACATCTTATCTCTGCATTTAATGGCTTCACCAGTTTTTATCTTTCAGTGATATAATTTGTTGTTTTCCAAGTTCCCTTTTACTTCTGACCTGCTTCAGACTTTTTCCATTTTCAATGGTTTCTTTGATTTGATCCATGTTTCTCTTTCTTTTTTCTTCTCTTTGTCTTTTGTTGATAAACTTATTTAATTCCGCTTGTTCTATTTCATCTTTCTTTGTTTTTACTTTCATTTCCTTTCTTTTTTTCATAAGCTCAAGTGTCTTTTCTGAATACTTCTTGGCTTTGGTTGTATTAGGTTTTCCTTGTACCTCTGCTGATTCTTTTAGCACTTTTGTTAGTCTGTCATTCAGCTCATCAATGTCACATTCAGCATTACTGAGAGCCTGAAATCTGTTCCTTATTTCCAACTGAAAGGTGCTTTGTTTTCGTTGACTTTTATTGGGCATATCTTTATATCTTTAATCATCTTCTTCCTTTCACTTTTGAAATTGAATCTTGCTGTGCAACCCACCATTCTATGGTCACTTCCGATGTTTACTTTGTTGATAACTGTGACATTTGTGATCGTGTTATTCTTATCTGCTATAATGAAGTCGATTTCATTCTTTGTTTTTCCATTTGGGCTTCTCCAGGTCCACTTTCTCCCTGTTCTTTTATAAAAGAATGTGTTCATTATTCTCATGTTAAACATTTCAGCAAAGTTTACCAACATTTCTCCTCTTTCGTTCCTTTCTCCCACTCCAAATTTTCCTATACATGCTTCTCCATTTTTTTATTTTCTAACTTTTGCATTGAAGTCTTCCATGAGTATAGTATAGGTGGTCTTTTCCTCTTCCATAATCTGGGAGATGTCATCATAGATTGTTTCAATTTCTTCACACACACACACACACACACACACACACACACACACACACACATATATATATATATATATATGTATATATAAATATATATATATATATATATATATATATATATATACATAGAGAGAGAGAGAGAGAGAGAGAGAGAGAGAGAGAGAGAGAGAGAGAGAGAGAGGAAGAAGAGAGAAGAAGAACTGGAGTAATGCGTGAGATGGCTGATCGAGCTGAGCAGAGAGCGCTGCCATGGTCTGGGCATATGGAGAGAAAAGATGAAGAGCGATTGGTGAAAAAGATAACTGGATCGGATGTGAAGGGTGTTAGGCTGAGAGGAAGACCACGAATGGGATAGATGGACAATGTGAAGGGAGCGTTAGATGCTACAGGGATGTTTGTAGAGCAAGGAAAAGTGGCTGTGCATGATAGGAATGACTGTGTGTGTGTGTGTGTGTGTGTGTGTGTGTGTGTGTGTAAACTGGGAGTGTGTCGTCCTGCCTCGGCTACCCCCCTTTTTAAGGGGGAAGCAACCTAGGTGTAAATATATATATATATATATATATATATATATATATATATATATATATATATATATATATATATATATATATATATATATATATATATATATACATAATATCTGTAAAAATATCTGTAAAATAATGCAAGGGAGGCAACATTCCTTCTTACTTGCAGGGGAGGTAGTTTATATGTAATGGCAGGGTTGTTAATGATTCTAACAGCTTTGTTCTGAATTTTGTCTAGTTGTCTTACAGCAACCTCTCCACAATCATTCCACAAGGGTGAACAATATTCAAGCTGAGAGCGCACATGACTCTTATAAATTATAGCTAACTGCTCATCTGCGAAGAAGTTACAGACTCTGTACAATAATCCAAGTTTCTTTGAGGCGGTTTTAGCAAGTGATCTGATATGAGAGGTCCAGCTGAGGGCACTGTTAAGTGAGACGCCAAGAATTTTAATACTTTTGGAGATGGGAATATTAGTAGCACTGAAGGTAATGTACGTATCTGGCAATATATGTCCATTAGTAAACTGTGTATATTGAGTTTTACTAGCATTAAAAGAGACAAGGTTGTTTTGTCCCCATTCACTGATTGCAGATAGATCTTGATTTATGGAGATGGCTGTACTGAGCTGAAAGGTAGAGACATTAGACTTTGTAAATGGGTGTCTGAGTGTGAATGAACTATGTAGTGTTGAGTCATCTGCATATGAGTGAATGGGATTGTGGGTGACAGATAAGAGATCATTAATATGAACCAGAAATAGGGTTGGCGCCAGAACTGATCCCTGTGGCACGCCGGCATTAATTGAGTGGAAATTGGAATATACATCATCTACTTTTACTCTTATTTTCCTGTCACTAAGATATGAAGAAATCAAAGGAACAAAAGACGTTAGTCCATAGCAGGGGAGATTGGACAACAGGGAACGGTGCCATACTCTGTCGAAAGCTTTAGAGATATCAAGAGCTACTGCATGAGTTTCTCCAAAAAGATCAATTGATTGATGGATGGTATGAGTTAAGAGATTGAGTATGTCAATGGTGGATCTTTCGTGGCGAAAACCATATTGTCTATCACTGATAAAGTTGTTGGATTCAAGACGTTTAACAATGTGCTTATTAATTAAAGTTTCAAATACCTCACCAAAAGAAGATGTGACAGCTATTGGTCTGTAATCGGAGGGGTCAGACGAACTTTCTTTCTTCGGAATTGGGTGGATATTGGCTTCTTTCCACGAATTTGGGAATAAAGAAGTACGTATGCATAATCTGAATAATTTAGCTAGGACAGAGGCAAGTTCAGGGGAACACTTTTTCAAAACAATTGGCGGAATTCCATCTGGGCCTGGAGCTTGGTTGGCAGGTAAATTGTCTAGGATGGATTTTATGTATCTTGTCTGTATTTTAAGTGAGACAATTTCGGGAGAATCAAGTTCCAGTACTGGGACATTCTGAAGATTTTAGTGGGGGAATGGAAGATGACTTGTTAAAGTTATTATTGAAAGAATTAAGAGTTGACCAGAATATTCTATTGTCATTAGGGTTGTTAAGTAGTTTTGATGCTTTCTTTTGAAGAAAGTTTGATTTAGATAGATTTAATACAGCTTTTGCATGATTTCTAGCAATTTTAAATTGGGAGAGTGATTCAGATGTTTTTGATTTTAAGTAAGAGTTATATGCTAATGACTTTTGGGCTGTTGCTCTGGCACAGTTGCCATCAAACCATTTTGGAGAGTTCGATCTTTTAGTGAACTGTTGACTTGGTATGAATAAATCCATACCAGCTAGTATTAACTCACAAATGTGGGACTGGGTAGAATTGGGATCGCTAGAGAAGAAAGACTGCCATGGAATGTCAGCAAGATAATTTCTAAATCCATCTCAGTCTGCCCTATCAAAGTGCCATCGGGTCACCCTGACAGGTTCAGAACGGGGAGGTGTGGGAGGGTTAACTAATGAGGCTTTGACGATATTGTGGTCAGAGGATCCAAGTGGTGACAGTACTTCTAACCTGTATTGATCTGGATTATTTGTCAAGAATAAATCCAAGAGATGGGCATTATGCTCATGATTATCAGGTATTCTGGTTGGTTGCTTTACCAACTGGGCGAGATTAAACGATTCCACAAATAGCTCGCACTCTAGACAAGCGTCGTCAGTCCGGGCAGAATGCAATAACCATTCAACATTATGTATGTTAAAATCACCCAAAATGGTAATTTCGGTGCCAAGGGCAAGGTTAAGGTTACTCAACTGAGTGGATATGGAATCAAATACACTGAGTTCCGAAGAATCATTGGGGGAACGATAAACTACACAAATATATTTGGTAATGTTTTGACAGTTTAGTTTATATAATGAGTAATCAAAACTGGATGAAGTGAAGTTTAAAATAGTGTCAACTGCATAATGGGTTTTGATATAAGAACAGGTGCCGCCCTTGTTACGGAAGTTTGTAAGGAGATGGTAACCGGGAAAACAAAATGGAGATATATCGGTAGAGGGTGAGATTGGTGGTTCTGTGAGGAAAAGGGCCAAAGTGGATATGGACTGAAGGAAAAAATGAACTGAGTTTAAATTTGTGGTAAGGCCGCTGATGTTGGTAAAGAATAAGGCCGCACTGTCACTTCTTCGCCGACGAGCATTCCCGGAAATAGCAACAGTCGCTGCCGGCACAGTCGCTTGATGGCAACCGGGAGGACCCTGTGCCGCCAGCCCTACCCTGCCGGTGGTGGCAATTCGAGGTACCACCTCATTTGATAGTAACACTGCAGCGGCCATTACTAAAGACGTGAATAGAAAGTGTGATATGTTATGCGCATGTGTGTGGTGTAGACAGTTGAAGGTAGAGGTATTATGAGAGCATGCTGGCCTACTCTGTGTGTGTGTATATATATATATATATATATATATATATATATATATATATATATATAGATAGATAGATAGATAGATAGATAGATAGATAGATAACTTCATCATCATCAGCCATTGCAAGTCCACTGCTACACAAAGGCCTCCCCCAACTATTTCCACGAATTCCTTGACTGAAGCAATCTGTGCCGGGTTTTATCTGAAAACTTCTCTGTTTCTTCTCTCCATCTCCTCTCTGGCCTTTTTCTGCTTTGTTTACAACCTCCAGCAGTCCTGTTAGGCAGCTTCTTGCTCCAGCGGTTATCCCTTATTCTTGCTAAATGACCTGGTCACCTCCATTTCTGCTCTTTTATAACTTCTATAATGTCTTTGATTTTAGTCTGCTCTCTCACCAAAGTTGATCTTTTCCTGTCTCCTAAATTCAGAAGTTTCCATTGCTTTTTGAGAACGAATTTGATGTTTTTCTTTCGATTTTGTCATTTTCCAGGTCTCACAATCGTACGTCATAGCTGGGATTATACATTCGTTATATATTTTTCGTTTCCTACATTTTAGAAAGCTACTTTTCATGATGTCTCTGTTTTTACCGAAAACTTTTCATCCGATTGTAACACCGTCGACTATGTTAATTAAACGTTCCACGCGAATTTGATATATATAATTACCTCAGCATAAACTCACCAGTCGAAATAGAATACTTCGGAGCACGAAAGTCGAAAATTGCATGAGAATTGTCTACAATTGTTCGATCTCTTACTGTTGGTTTGAAGCAGGCATGCTAACTTTAGCAAGGATTGTCTGGTCAGTGCATCCAATGGGGACAAAAAACAGCTTGAAACTGGCCCACAAGTGAAACCCTGCCGATGAGATTTTGTTTAGCACCACTGCATTGTAAACCCCACGGCTGTGGACACCGAGTTTCAACGAATTTGAACGACCGATTACAGAGTTTTATGACGTACACACACACACACTTTACTCAGATGGTATATTTTATGTACTGTATATATATATATATATATATATATATATATATATATATATATATATATATATACACACTGTCCTTTCCACTCTCACCTAAACATTACCTCACCCCACAGGTCTGTTTTACACATCTGTTGAGTGTAGTTGTGTATTTTTCGCCTTTATTTTATCAGATTTTCTCTCTCTCTCTCTCTCTCTCTCTCTCCCTCTCTCTCCTGCAAGCAAGAACTATTAAACTGTAAAATATTGTTAACTCCCATATGCCAGAAACAAAATATTGAACTTTCCCGGCAACTCTATATTTTTGCCTTTCCTCATCGCCCTATGTAGGAGTGGATGCAGTGGTAAAAGTTATGCAAATATATAATCAGTAAACAAATTGCATGTTAATGAAAGTGTACCTTCTGTGCAGAGACGACAGTGAAATGTGGCACAGTATTAGAGAGAGAGAGAGAGAGAGAGAGAGAGAGAGAGAGAGAGAGAGAGAGAGAGAGAGAGAGAGAGAGAGAGAGAACTATTATACCGGTTCATTCTCGTAAATCTTTGAGGTGCAGAGAGTTCCCGAGCTGAATAAAATCGTCTGGCCACAAACACACGAGTGGGTTAAACGAAATAGGCTTAACACTCGAAGGTTTTCATAAGCTGGAAAATTGTCTGGCCCATAATAAATAAAGTGCTGCATCAACACTTCCTGAGAGGGTAATCATGCTACATTTTCTCACCTTTTCAGCACTCAAAAATATTCTTAAATTCATTTGCTGTTGCATTATTTAAAAACTTCATAACAGCTAGGTTTCTCAACTGAATCCAGTTCAGATATCTAGAACTACCTAGCAGCTCATTCAGGCAAGTTATCAACGCATTACGATTCTGCCTCAGTTTGGCACTGGACGCTTGGTTCTTAATTTCTGGTTTTGACTTGATTTCTTTCCTTCACGCCTAAAAGTGTTTGAACGCCGATGTATAGGAGTATATAATTATAAATAGAGATAGATAGATACGAGTAGACAGGTACGTGTTCCCTACGTATCAACAGGTGGATTGGCGGAGGATCAGTGCCCTCACCCAGGAAAACTACTAACTAAAAGACAAAGAGAATGCCTCGGACCAGGAACGACCAGCAGATGACAACCAATAACCAGAAAAGGGACATGGTAAGGATTTCAACGTGGAATGTAAGGGGTGCGAATGATGAAGTGAAAGAGAGAAAGATTGTCCAGGTGCTTGAGGATGCTAAAGTGGACATATTGTATGTGGATTGACTGAGACCAAATGATAAGGTGTCAGTGGGAGACAGTTGGAAAATGCATTGGGTATATGTGCGGAAGTACGTGAGAATGAATGGGCAAAGGAGGGTGTATGTACTGCTGTGTGCAGGAGATGGAATGAGAAGATAAGAGAGTATGGATCAGTTGGTTCAAAGATATTGTGGGTAATAGTAAAAGTAGGAATGCAAACGTGGGCGATTGTGTGTGTGTATGTGCCAACAGAGGACCGTGCGAGCAGAGTGAAAGAAGAGTTCTGGACAAATATCAAAGCATGCATGGAAAAATTTGAAAGGAGTGAGAGAGTGTTCTTGCTTGGAGACATCAATGGAAAGGTAGGGAATGTGAAGGTGGATGAAGTAGTTGGTGAGTGGGCTGTGCCTGCAGAAGTGGATGAGAATGGCAGTACTCTAGTAGGCATTTGCACAGGGAAGGGGGATGATGATAGCCAGTACCCTCTTTACGCATAAAATGATTCAAGGTATACATGCCGGGTGATAAGAATAGTGACTGGTGAACTGAATGAACGGAAGGCAGTGGTTAATTATGTGTGTGTAGATGATAAAATAAGAAGGTGTGTAATGGATGCAAGAGCATATAGAGGTTGGGGGAGTAGACTCTGTGATCACCACTTGGTGGTGGTGAGAGTCAAGGTTCATGTGTGATAGATAAATAGAAGAAGAGAAGGGCAGGAGCAGAAAGTCCAGATAAAGAGGCGAGGAAGGTTGCAAGATGATGAAAAAAAAAAAAAAAGGCAGAACATAAGAGAAAAGTGGAGGAGCGGTTGGATAAATATGATTTGGACCAGATGGGGGAGGTGGAGAGTATGTGCAAAGTTTTCACAGAAGAAATCTGTGCAGCATGTGAGGTGTGTTGGGTGATAAGACGAAAGGGGATGCAAGGAACAGCAAGGTGGAATGAAGAGGTGAGACAAGCTGTGGCAAAAAAGAAGAAAGCATATAGTGAGTGAATGGGAGGCAGAGGCATGGAGGAAGTTGAGAGACAGAATAGAGAGTATAGAAAAAGAGAGAAGTGAAAACATTAGTAAGGGAGAGTGAGAAGACAGTGGATGACGAATTTAAAAGGAATTTGAGGGTAAAATGGAGGGAATGTATGAAAATGTTCTGGAAAGAGATACAGAAAGTTATCCAGGGTGATAAAGAAGGTGGTAGGAAAATGAAAGATAAAAATGGCAGTTTGCCAGTGGAGAAGGGAGAAAGTGTGAGCCGATAGAGAGAACATTTTAAGGAACTGTTGAACATAGAGAATGAAAGTACTAGTAACACGAGTATAAATGGCTGGGGAATGGCTAGGAGAAAAAGGGAGATGAGAAGAGAGGAGGAACTAAGTAGGATGGAAGTAACGGGAGGAATGAAGAAAGCCAAAATGGGAAAATCCCCAGGAATTGATGGAGTGTGAAGTGAAATGCTGAAACAAGTGGGAGAGATAGTAGCAGAGTGGATATGGACGATGTGCTGATTGGCCTAGGGGGAGGGTACAGTCTCGGACGATTGGAAGTCAAGTATAATTATTTCCCTGTACAAAGGAAAAGGGGAAAAAGAAATGTGTGGTAATCACAGGGCAATTTGACTTCGTAGCGTAACAAGAAAAGTATATGGTAGGATACTGACTGACAGAGTTAGGGAAATAACAGAGGAATGAGCTGGAAAAGAAGAGGGAGATTTTAGGAAGGGAAAGGGTGATGTAGGTTAGATATTCATCCTAAGGTCTTTAGTGGAAAAGTTTCTAGAGAAGGGAAAGAAGTTTTGTGCGGCCTTCATGGATCTGAAGAAAGCATATGACAGAGTGGACAGACAAGCAATGTGGAAAATATTCAAAATATATGGAGTAAATGGGAAGCTGATGAATACCGTGAAGAGTATGTACGAAGGTGCTAAGGCTCCAGTGCGTGTGGATAGTAAACTGAGTGAATTTCTCTATCTGAATGTTGGATTGAAATAGGGATGTGTCATGTCTCCATGGTTGCTCAATCTGTACATAGATGGGGTTATAAAAGAGATACAAGGTAGGGCAATGGATGTTGGAGTGGCCCTAATGAGAGAGGGTAGCGTTTGGAAACTCCCTGTACTGTTGTTTGCGGATGATACTGTGTTGTTGAGTGAAGACGAAGAAGAGCTGCAAGGCTTGATGAATGAGTTTGGAAGAGTAGGTAAGAAACGGAATCTAAAGGTGAATGTAGGGAAGAGTAATGTTGTGGTCTTCGAGAGAAATGAAGTCAGTGAATGCACAGTGAGGCTTGGTGATGAGGAAATGGAAAATGTAAGTGCGCTTAAGTACTTGGTAATGTGATGAATAAGGATGGAAGTTTGGAGGATGAAGTGCGTGAAAGTGTTCAGCAGTGAAGAAAAGTGGCTGGTTCTTTGAAAGCAGTGATAAGAATTAGGGAAGTGAACATGGAAGTAAAAAAGTCGCTGCATGATAATACTGTGATATCAACTCTAATGTATGGAGACGAAGCTTGGACCTTGTTGGAAGGACACAAGTCAAGAGCGAGAGCAGTGGAAAAGAGTAATTTCAGACGAGCATGTGGAGTTTACATAGAGAGACGGTCTGACAAATGAGGAAATTAAGGAGCATTGTGGTGTGGAAGTGGATGTGATAGAAAGCGGTAGGAGAGAAACGTTCAAGTGGTTTGACCATGTAGTGAGGGAGAGACTAACGAAGAAAGTGTCTGTGAGTGAAGTGGAGTAGGGGAGAGGGGGGGAGAGACCGAGGATAAGATGAGGGGATGGAGTGGAATGGTATATGAGAGAGGAGGGAGGGGGAGTTAGGGTGACATGGTGGCGATTTTTGGGATCAAGGTCTCTGGCTATAGTTAGACAGATAGATAGATGAATAAATAGACACAGGTATAGGCTGTATGCGTAAACTATATAGTCTACATGTATAAAGTATTCACACACACACACACACACACACACACACACACACACACACACACACACACAAGTCTTTGTTTCACATTTTGAGTTTTAGGCCTGTCATTTATTTACGACTTGCAAGTACCTTGGCAGTTATATTGTGGCTGGCTAATGAGTCATGCCACTGGTGACCATTTAAGCCTTCTGTCAGCTTTCTATCAGTTAACTCAAAAATAGAGGAAGAATCCATGGAGTGAGAGATCAGACACACACACAGTTATTACCTAGAAGCCATCTCACGATGGGATCTCACCACCTGCGTGGCCGGAAAGTTTTTCCTCGGCGCATAATTTCGCACCTCCATTTCTGATTTGACGCAAATTCGGGATGTAAAACACACACATACAAAGTCAGCCAGCCAACCTCACACCTGCAAACATTACCAATCCGCTCGCTTCCCAGTGCGGGTGGTAAGCGAGCGGAGTGGTAATGTTTTCAGTTGTGAGGTTGGGTGGCTGGCTTGTTTGTGTGTGGGTAAACAAGATGTCTCATGAACGGCTTGAGCTATAAACATGAAACTTTCACGATATCAAGATATGGCCAATATCTTAGACGAGTTCGAAAATGGGCGCTCGGGGTCAAGGTCAAAGTCGCAAAAGGTCAATTGGTTGACCTTTGACGGCCATTTTTGTGACCTTTACCTTGATCCCGAGTGCCCATTTTCGAACTCGCCCAAAATTTTTGCAATATCTTCATACTCTGAAAGTTTCGTGCTGATAGCTCGATCCGTTCATGAGATATCTTGTTTACCTACACGCAAACAAAGCCAGCCAGCCAACCTCACAACTGAAAACATTACCACTCCGCTCGCTTCGCTGAGTGGGTGGTAATAAAGCCTAGCTTGCCTTAGTGTCATTGGCAAATATGGTAATACAGCTAGTTATTCCAAAGTCTAGATTGTATATATATATATATATATATATATATATATATATATATATATATATATATATATATATATATATAGTCCGGACCTGGAGATTTCTGAGGTTTTAGTCTATTAATTTCCTTCAGTACTTCATACTTACTAATGGTTATTTTACTACAAGAGCCGTCCGCATTATCATCGTGAACAACTGTTGCTTGAGGATTGGGTATAGATATTTCTTTGTAAATACTGATACGAAATAATTGTTGAGGAGAAAGCACGTTCCTCTATCTTCACAAGTAATGTAACCTGATTCTATTCTGAGAGGTCCTCTCCTCTCATTTTTTTTTTTTTTTTCCGCACTGTACAACTGATAAAAACTTTTGGGGTTTCTTTCGATTCCCTAGCAACCTTAATTTTGTAACCTCACTTTGCTTTCCTTATCTCCATCTTTATTTCCCTATTCATAATAGCGTATCGGTATGAAAATGTTGCAAAGTGGTCCCTTGCCAGGGGTCTGCCCTAACCTGAATAAAATCACCAGGTGGTACCAGGAACAAACAGGCCAAGGTAACCCATTTGACGCAGAGACACCTTGCTTAGTACTTCGCTGCTGCCTTACAACGATTTCACCTGGGGACACCTATCGCAATGAAGAGATTACAAACCCAAGTACTGTAAACCCAACCAGTACTTAATTTCTTCCTATAGCTAAATAAAATCATCTGAAAATGGCATAATTAAAGCAAAATATAGGTCATGAAACAGAAAGGATTAAAGAGGCCATGAAAGTGTAGATTACATACGCTTTTGTTGGTGTTAATTGACTGTGTAATGATTTAACACACGTGAAGAGAGGAAACAACTAACATAAAACAGAGAGAGAGAGAGAGAGAGAGAGAGAGAGAGAGAGAGAGAGAGAGAAATGAGTAACTGGTCAATGCCCACCTCAGTCTCCCAACCCCTTCACTGTGACGCCATACTAGTTTGGCATAATCATGTTACCCCAGACCTTTTATACTGCACGGGTGTTTGAAGGCGCTAAGTCCTCTACTTCGAGAAATCCCCTCTAAATAAATAAATTGTCTGTGGTTGACAAGGATAACATAACAACTCCATCATGGTAGTGGACAGGTAGCGTTTCAAAGGATCACTGGTGATATATATATATATATATATATATATATATATATATATATATATATATATATACATATCACTATTCTTAACCATTTCGGCTGCCACCCACATTCTAGAAATGAGGCAAGATACTGTGACCCATGACGTTAGACTCACCGGTAATATATCCAGGTTAACAGAGATGACAGTGAAATAATTTATCGGCAATATGGCATGTTTTCTCAAACTTTAAAAAATGCTCGTGGGCCCTTCGGGCCCTCTCCCACTTGCTCCGGCAGAGAGCTCTAGCGCCGCTCGCTCGCTTTCTCGTTCTTCGCACTCGTTTCCTCGTGCTTCTCACTCGTTTCCTCACACTTCGCACGCGCGTTGCGATCATTTCAGGTAATCCGAGTCACGTTTATGTGCTGTTCTAGTCTAACATTGTCACTATCGGCTGTCAAGGCGACATCAAAAGGCCCATGATGGTCCGTTTAAGTGCTTTTCTAGTCTAACGTTGTCACTTGGATTTTTTGCAGCTAACCAATCGATCGTGTTATCTGCAGCTTCGGGAATGGAACCCAAGTTGTCTGCACGCAAGTCCGATATTAACCACTCTGCCACGGCAACCGACCGGGCGCCGGGAGAGGCGTTTTTTGGTCAAAATTTGATCGCTCATTAAATATAGTAAAAGTTTTTCAATCGTGATGGGACCAAGTTTTTTCACATCAGCGAGTTTTTTGCAATTTTTTTTTGCCAATTTGGTGTGTTTTGAACGTGTAGTTTCGGCTGCCCAAAATACACACACACACAGACACACGTCTACTGCTATAGTATATTAGATATGACGAGTCTTAAAAATATTATCACCTTATACCACTTCGTATATTCATGGATGTTTATTTCTGTATGTTTGTGCACATTTTTTAAACCTTGCACAAATATATTTTGTTTTATACATCCAGTTTACATATGTATACTATTTACACACACACACACACACACACACACACACACATTATTGCAGGTATTGAGACATAGCCCTATAGTTTCTTTATGACTTCGTGAGGCATCCAGATCGCGGCTGGATTAGAAGTCGCCACTGAGAACACTCCTCAGCTTTTAGTCGTAGTTAGATATCCTAAAATCAGAAGACGAATCCATTCAGTGAGGGGTAAACAATCAGTGACATAAATGAAATAACTTTGTTGGTTAAAGTATATTTGTGCCTAACGACTACTCAAATGCCCCTGAGGTAGACAATAACTATGTGGGTTACGAACTGAGGAGAGGAAGTTCAATCAGCCTCTTTCTCTCCAGTAAAAAGGTAATTTTAATCACAGTAAATTATGAGCACTGAGAATCCTCGGTGCGCCACTGATGGACTACAGAGGAAGGTCTGAACAATGATAGCAGATCCCTGCCAACCCACCCAATTTTGGGTCGCGACCCAGGGGTTAAGAATCACTATATGTATGATCGAAGTTATAGGGTCACTAGTCCGATGCAGATTTTTAAAAAAGTCTACTATCTTTGATGAATGCTGTAACAAACTAGTAGACTTTTTTTTTTTTTTTTTTTGGTAACCTCACGAAAGCAGGATGCTTGATGCACGTTTACAAATTATTACATATTATTAGACAGGATAAGTTCGTCTCTTCAGAACAGAATATGCTGTTGGACGCGGCAGCTGTGTCAGCAGCAACTGAAAAAGAAATTTCAAAGGCATTACGAAATAGTCCATGGGCGGAAATTTATTATAAGGGAAACACTACCTTATCGCAAAAGAATGTAGCAGTGTTATTTGGTTATTTCAGATTTTTAAATCATAAGGATGAATAAGATGCAACGTTATAGATTTAGTTTTCTTCAAAGGATGACAACCAGAACCAACAGAATTCTCCATGACGATATTCTGAGCTCCCCATTCGCCAAATTGTCCCTCTGACTTGCTTAGGCACAGTTATCTTAGGTAAATATGAAGGAGTCCCTACATCATTTATTATGGACTCTGGACCTATGGTAAACTTAATATCAAAACCTCCCTAAACAGTAGTAAAGGAAGGACCAAACGAGTTTGGATCCTTGAGCCACCTGACTTTCGGATCTGTTGTGTTGACGGCTCAGAATTTTATGTGAAGGGCAAGGTAACTCTTGAGATACAACTCGATGAATTAATAAAACGCTTCACGCCGAGTTTTGTCACAAACAATCTCCGGTGTCCTGCAGATGTTTTAATTGGTACTGACACCATGGCTCAACATTCTATTGAACTGATACCAGCTTGTGGTAGTATTAATGTACAGGTACTTTGTGTATCAGGCATGAATTGGCAACACCCTGTCCCTTCACAGGTAAATTCCATCACCCAGTCACCATAACTCCAACACTCCAGTAGAGAGCAATGAGGATCATTTATAGTCCAAGCCAGAAAGTACGGTTTTTGAGTGAACCTTGCACTTGGACATATAGTTTTTTTTTTACACCGGTTTTAGACAATTTCGACCTGCTGATTTCAAGTGTGATGAGTGTCAGACGATAAAAGTTGAGCGTTTTTGTAGACATGTCTTTAAAGCAGGTATATAAAATCATGGTAAAAGGCATTGGCTATCTCCTTTTATACTTATCTAGAGCAAGAACTCTGCCAAGACTGACAACTTTGTATGGAGTTCTGTAAAATTAATTTAATTTTACACTACATTATTATTTATTATTACAAAATAGGTCATTATTGTATATTATTAAAAAACTACAGACACTATAATTTATAGCTGCATTCAAAATTGAACTCTGATTTAAGGCTGGAAAATATTTGTCTGTGTCTTTCTTGCGGTGATGGATTGCATAATATGTGGTAGCAAGAAACCGAAGTTTATCCAGTCTTCAAGAATCCAGAGTCTGCATGATGCGAGTCGTCAACGTGGTGATGGTTTGAGAGAAAGTCTAGCAAAAGGTGTTACACAGTTCACCTGTCACACGAACTGCATCAGCACTTACTGCTCAAGGCATCATATAAAGTAGTTTCTAAAAAAACATAAACTGCAGACAGCTGATGGCACAAGTAGTAAAACAGTGAGAGGAAGTCATGCATTTAACATCCTTGAAGACTGTATTGTGGTAAGAAATGCTCATTGGAATGCCCGGAAAGAATCCAAGTCGTTGGAGAGAAATATATGTTTGTAGAACTGCTGATGTTAGAAAGACCACATCAAAAGAGGCCATTCTAAGGTGAGCAAGTGAAAGAAATGATGCCTGGGCAAAAGATGTGACATTCAGAGTTAATTGTGCTTTGACCGATCTGCATTCAGCAGACGCCCGTTACCACAAAGACTGTCTTACTAAATTTTTCACCATCAGTCCAACTGAGTCCACTTTTAATGCAGGTGACAGTGTACTAGACAATTTGGTCAAACAAATTGTCACACACAAAGAACGCATGTGGAGTAGTGTTGATCTGTGTAATTTGTATATTGAACTAGGGGGAACACAGCACTCAAGGCATTCCCTCTTAAAGCCTGTCAGCAAGAAACTGCATGCTAAACTGATTGTTTTGTCCTCTTCTGGTGTGTCAGAAATCTTGGTGTTTCGGGATAAAGCAGCAAGTCAACTTCATATTGTATAATTATGACACTGAGGATGAATGCAATGTACGAGTCATCTCAGGATTGGCCAAAAACATCAGAGCTGAATGCCAGAAACCTAATATGAAATCTTATGACATCCGCATATCGATGTCTGATGTTATTAGTGATTGTAACCAAATGCTATTGTCAATTCTTGCAGCAATATCACCTAAGCTTGATTGCACACTGGAAGCAACAATGATTGGCAACATCGTAACAGGTGTTGTGATTGGTCAAGCAACACGCCTACAGATTCTTTGAGTGTACTGTTGAACCAACACTGAAAGCTAGTTGACCAATTTCATAATTTTGGTGTTACATCCACTTACAATGAACTTCGGCATTTCAGAATTTCTGCTGCCAGTTCAATGGCCAAAGCCACTCGAGGACTAGCAGAATTTGACAGTACAAATGGACTGGTCCAAGTTGTCGCTGACAACTTTGATACACACATTTCCTCCTAAAATGGACAGAAGGCAACCCATGGGTTGGCTATGATCATAACTCAGAATGGGAAGTCAAAACCTGATCAGACCCATGATATACCTGACATTCCCACAATTGAGCACTTTAAATGGGATGAAACAAAGGCCACTTGCTTGAGGCTATTATCAGAGACAAGTTTGTGAAACACTTAGAATCAAACAATCTCATCAAAGATTCTCAACATGGTTTTCATAATAATCGCTCTTGCCTCACGAATCTGCTGGACTTTTTCAATGATATACTGAGCATGTATGACGACAATAAATCAGTTGATGTTGTTTACCTTGATTTTCAAAAGGCTTTTGACAAAGTTCCACACAAAAGACTCCTTCAAAAGCTACAGGCATATGGTTTCAGTGGCAGGGTCCTTGGGTGGGTTGAAGATTGGCTAACCAGACGAAAGCAAAGAGTTATAATGAACGGAAAAGAGTCAGACTGAATAAACGTTACAAGTGGAGTGCCACAGGGTTCAGTGTTAGGTCTTATTCTTTTCTTTATATATATATATATATATATATATATATATATATATATATATATATATATATATATATATATATATATATATATATATATATATATATATATCAATGATATTGATGAAGGATTATGTAAAATTTCAAAATTCGCTGACGATACTAAAATAGGTAACAGAGCAGATACAGCACTGCAAAGACAGGCAATTCAGAGAGATCTTGATTGACTGTTTAACTGGGACCAAGTTTGGCAAGTGGATTTCAATATTAATAAATGCAAAGTGCTAAACATTGGCAGTAAAAATGTAAGAGCTAGTTATAGCATGAATAATGTCCAACTTGATAGGGTAAACCATGAAAAAGATTTAGGAGTTATAACAACAAATGATTTGAAACCAAGCAAACAATGCACAGAAGCTGTGAAAAAAGCCAATAATTGGATTCATAGGTAGAGCATCTGTAGGCTATATAAATCTGGTAATACTGTCCTCACTTTGTATAATCCCTTAGTACACCTGCACTTGGAGTATTGTGTTCAGTTTTGGTCACCGTATTATAAAAAGGATATGGAAAAACTTGAAAGAGTGCAGCAAAGGATGACAAAGATGATACCTAGATTGAAAAATAAACCGTACGAGGAACGTTTAGAAGCCCTGAATTTATTTACCCTAATTAACGAAGGTTGCGAGAAGACCTATTTCAAGTATTCAAAATATTCAAAGGACATGATAACATGGCTGTTGATAAATACCAGGGGTCACTGCTTCAGGAGGTGACTTGTGTGCTTGTTCCGCATAGGAAAGCTTCTAGTCTCAGTGGAATGAACGGAGCTGGGGCCTTATTGACTGCTCCCTACCTTAATAGCGCCAGGCAAGGCTCCTGCACCATCCCTGAACATCCACACTTTGCACTGTGCAATTTCCAAGCTGTGTCCGCAGACGCCCCGTCAACTCAGCGTACCTGTACATGTTGTTATGCATTATTTATTATTCGATTATTCAATTTATTTTACTACTTTCTCTTTCAGGTTATTCATATATGTAGCTTATAGATAAAGTATTATAGAAAGTAATTTTTCCATTTCAGTCTTTCCTATGAAAATTCCATGTCAGTTTTTCCATGCTGCATGGTGGTTTTTCTCAATTTTTCTTCAGTTTTAACTGGAGGGTTTGTAGTTAGGGGGAGCCTTCTTGCTGTACTATCCTTATCCTTCAGCATGTAGAGTTAGATCTCGTAGTCATAGTCTATTCTGTAAGAGACAGCCTCGAAAGGACCATAAGGTCTGTTGCTGTTTGCTTTCCTTTGTACTACTTTGTACTCCTTTGTAATACATTATCATGGAAGTAAGAAGCCTGAAATGCCAGAGCATTACAGATTTAGGGTTGTTCCTACTCTTGCCTTAATGGCCAGCAGGCAGGTGTCTCTAAACAGAGCTGTGGTTGAAGATATGAAATTCTTCAGGCAGGTTACAACTGACAGTCGTATCCAGAATATAGTGATTTCAATACAAAACATACTAGGGAAAAAGGTCAACAACCAGGCCATAAACAAGCATTGCTTATGCACCTTTTTTGGACATGACACCATCTGAACCAGATACTATGAAAACTGCTATGGTTAAAAGTCAACACTCACATTATTAACTGGACAAAATTGGACCATATTCACCACTGACCACCACCTCTATCAGGTGGCTGTTAGCATAACCTGGGTGGACCGCAACTTTCTCAGTAAATTTGTCCCAAGGCTTGGAGGTATGCACATGCTAATGAGCTCTGTAGGTGCTGTGAGTGTACTGATGGCAGGAAGTGGCCTTGAAACCATTCTAAAGTCTATATTTGCTGGACTGCCTCAACTGCTTTCTGGCAAGAAGTTCCCCCAAAATGTAAGAGCACTGCACCTTGTGGTAAAGGGACATTTGCATCCAACACTGGTCAGTCAGGAACTTCACACAATAATGGAGCTCAATGAATACCTTGATGCCAAAAGCCAGCAGAGTAACACAACCAAGCTATGGGTGGACAGCCTCATCAAACCTGTATTCATCATGATGACATTTGTTCGAGCAGAGAGGGAAGGTGACTGGCCACTCCATTTGTTTGCACTGGAAAAGATGCTCCCATATTTTTTCGCATCAGGTTATGTCAATTATACACACTATGGGCTCTATTGTCTGCGGTCTATGCAACGTCTTGATCCCGAACTTCTGAAGAGGATTATGTTTGGAGAGCATGTCATGCTTCACCAAGATGGCCTATGGAATGCTATATGGTCAGATCTCTTCATTGAGACCACCTACATACGATTTGGCAAAGGACCATCTGGCATCATAGGATCTACTTTGAATGAATCCACTCTAGCCATTTGGGCACTATCTCACAGCACATGTGCACAGCTGATGAATGACCTGGAAGCAATGAAAGATGAAGAAGCTCAACATGTTGTCACTTCCCACAAGGAGGAGCAACTGACACGCATCACGGCAGATCTGACTGATAGAATGAACATAAATGATACTCTTTCAACATGCATTGACATATTTGACAATGATAAACATCCAGTCACGGGTCTTGGTGATATATTTTCTGGGTGAGTTGTTTATGATCCTGCAGTTAATAATCATTGTTGCCTCAAAATTGGAACTGCCCAGCGGTTAGAATATGGGAGCCAATGGCCATCAGGCTTCCACAACAAGTTGAAAAGAAATGTCAAGACCACAGCAGCTGCAGTGACAAGTACTACTAAGGTTGGCCAGTCACATCATTCTTGATACTGAATTTATCTATGCATGCGTCATTTCAATAATAGCATCATCAACAGAGACCATTTCCATAGAGAGACTATTCTCTCATGAACTGGCTTCACACCCAACTTTTCTCTTTAAGGAGAATGGTGAAATGAGGACAAACAGCAAGTCTGTACTCAAGAATAAACTTCAGATGGTATGTGGAATACGGCACTGTCAACATGCAATGGTGGTAATCCTAGATGGCTGTGCTTTGTTATGGACAATCCCTTGGCCAGGACTGCCTGCAAAGCTTGCGATGCTCATCAGCACTGCAGTGTCCAGAATCTTGCAATATACTGAGACAGAATCAGTCCTTCTTGTGGTGTTTGACAGATACTATAAGCTGAGTACAAACTCATGCGTCGAACCTCACGACAGAAAGGATTGAGTCGCGTGTTCAAGCTGACAGAAGAATCACCTTTACCCAAACAGGCCCAAGTGCAAACAAGGAACAGGTCATCCATATGATTGTAAAAAGTTATGCTCCATCCAGGTCCCACAAGGAAAATGCATCATCGCGAGTTCGTGACTGGCCCAGATCCACATCCGATAAAAGTCGGGGTTGGTCCACAGCAGACAGCAATAACACATGAGGAGGTAAATGTCATCATGGCATATCACATGATTCACGAAGCTTCTGCAGGCTTTTCACCAATCAGGGTTGTATCTGATGAAACTGATGTGCTTCTTATCCTTGCACATCACCTGCATGCACGAACCAACGGCTTGCCACCTACAGTTGAGGTAACCATGGAGTCATGTTCTGGAAAGTACACTGTCATCAGTGTCAATGAGGTGGTTTATAAGCATGCTGCAGTCATCTGTAACTTTCTTGGAGCTCATGCCCTAATTGAATGTGATGCAGTCTCCTCACAACCCTATATGCTCTAATGCTGATGACTTGACACTTCATAGTCCTTTCACATTTAGTACCTCCTTTACACAATCTGATATAAATTTCCAAATAAACACAGCAATTTCTCTGAACCAGGACCTTTCTAAAATTAATCGATGGGGACAAACAAATCTGGTTTCATTTAATGGTCAGAAAACTTAATACATTAAATTCTCCATCAGAGAGAATCCTTCGGACTTCCACATAATTGTAAATGATGTCAATATTTCCATATCTGCTACAATTGATATCATAGGTGTCACACTAAACGCCAACCTAAGCTGGACAGCTTATGTTAAATCCTTTGCTAAAAATGCTTCTAAAAAATTGGGACTTCTGTTCAGAGTTCGTGAATTCTTCACTGACGAGCAGTTGGCCATAATATACAAAAGTCATGTGCGTTCTCTGATCGAATACTGTTCGCCACTGTGGAGTGGATGTGGAGCGGTTGCACTGAAGTAACTGGACAAAATTCAAAATAAAGCCATTATATTAATCAATAATTCTGCCATTATGCAGGACCTTCCTCCATTATCGTGCGTAGAGATGTTGCTTCTTTAGCATTATTTTACCGATATTACTACTGTAAGTGCTCTGACGAACTTGCTTCAATTGTGCCTTCCTTTCACATTTTCTTCCGAAATACTTGGGCAGCTGGGAGCGCCCATGAACTCACACTCTCTCCCCCGCAATGCAGAACCTCTGCTTATCAAAATTCTTCATTCCCAGAACTATTACTCTCGGGAATTCACTTTCTGGGAGTTGCTTCCCACAAACGTTTAATCCACTTTATTTAAACCCAGTTGTTATAAATATTTCATGAATGGTCGATGCCTATAGGCACATGGACTACCACAAACACCACTACTACCACTACCACAAACACCACTACCACTACCACAAGCACGACTACCACCACCACCATCAACATTTTCCAACATTTTCCGTCACATCCTCTCTACATCCGTTCTTTTCCTTTTTTCACCACCATCACTAATACCACCACCACCACCATCGTCACCACCACCACAACCACTAACACATTCTCCAACATATCCTCTCTCTACCCTTCCTTCTCCATTTTTCACCATCATCACTACAATCACCATCACCACCACCATCTTCATCAACATCACCACCAACCTCAACATTTTCCATCAAATCATCTCTCCATCTTTCTTTTCCCCTCTTCACCATCATCACCACCACCAACATCATCAAAGCCATCACCACCATCATCACCACCACCACCTCTCCACTCTTTCTTTCTTATCCTTTTCACCTCTCTCTCTTTTCTCTCTCTCTCTCTCTCTCTCACACACACACACACACACACACACACACACACACACACACACACACACACACACACACACACACACACACACACACACACAGCGCTTTTCAGATTTTCTTTCATTTAGCAACATTTTAGTAATTTCCAGGGGTAAGTTTTGCGATATTTGTAAAGTTGGATTTGTCCTCCCTCCAGCCTGCAGTCCACGGGGTTCAGGCTGAGGCGAGTCAAAGAGAGAGGTGTCAAACAGGTGGCCTTCGAAGAGGAAAAGACGGGCCAGCGATGACTTATGAAAAAATATAAAATAAAGGGAAAAAATGCCATAAAATTTGCCATATGCTGACGTGAACAAATATTACAGCACTGTTAGGAAAGAGTTATTGATACTTTGACTGATAAAAACACCATTTGAGTAATTTATTTCTGAGCAAATATGTCACGATTCTTTAAATAATATCAATAACCTGAAGCAGAAGCCAACGCCACTGCAAGGGTCAGAAGGAGCACCAAACCTCTCTACACGTTTGAATAGGCTGCAGCTTTGTCGTGTTATATACATTAGAGTTTAGGAAGACTTGACCCTCAAAAGATCAACAGAAGTGAAGTGTGGCATTTGGGAACGACCTAGTTTGACATCACTGGGAGCAAAACAAGAACAGCAGCAGCCCCATAGTTCACGGCATATCGGTGACAGACGGTGGAAGGAGATGGATGAGAAAACGTGAAGAAAAGATCAAGGAAGAAAAAGAAGGCTGAGTGAACGGCAGGAAAACGTAGGGATAAAATGAGGCGGCCTTGAGAACGTGAAGAAACGAACAAGATGGAATGACGAGGGTGACTGAACGTAAAGAAAAACAAGACAGAATGAGATAGTTGGGTGAATGCGAAGAAAAGATCAATAGACAATGAGATGGTTGGGTGAACGTGAAGAAAAGATCAATACAGAAGGAGCTAGTTTGGTGAACGTCTAGATAACATGGAGATAAAATAAAAGAAGGTGAAAGCAAAACGTAAATCCGGTGAAGATGTTCGCTGTAGTGCCGATGAGGAAGGCTTGATGGCCCCGGATCAATGGGGGCAAAGAGGGCCCATATCCCCCTTAGGTGAGGCTTTGGAGACACAGAGAGAGAGAGAGAGACAGAGAGAGAGAGAGAGAAAGGGGGAAAAAAGAGGACTCGCATCCACCTTTGATGAAGGTTTGGAGAAAAGAGAGAGAGAGGGACAGAGAGAGAGGGAGAAAAAGGGGGTGAAAAGAGGGGTTCCATCTACCTTTGATGAGGGGTCTGGAGACAAAGAGAGGAGAGAGAGAGAGACAGAGAGAGAAAGAGAGAAAGGGGGATAAGGAAGGCTCACATCAACCTTAGATGAGGGTTTGGAGACAGAGAAGGAGAAAGAGAGAGAGGGAGGGAGAAAGACAGAGGGAGGAAGAGAGAGAGACAGAGGGACGGAAGGAGAGAGAGAGAGAGAGAGAGAAAGGAAGGGAAAGAGGTAATCTCATAACCTCCCTGGAATAGGGGTTGAGAGAGAGAGTGAGAGAGGGAGAGAGAAAGAGAGAGAGAGAGGAAGAGAAAGAGGTAGACTCTTAACCTCCTTGGATTAGGGGTTGAGAGAGAGAGAGAGAGACTCTTAACCTCCTTGGAATAGGGGTTGAGAGAGAGGTAGACTCTTAACCTCCTTGGAGTAGGGGTTGAGAGAGAGAGAGAGAGAGAGAGAAAGGAAGTCTCGGAAACACCTCACACAAAAGGGGATGGAGTGAGTGAGAGAGAGAGAAAGAGGGAGAGAGAGAGAGAGACAGGGGGGTGGGAAAGGAAGTCTCACAAGCACCTCACCAAAAGGGATGGAGTGAGTGAGAGAGAGAGAGAGATAGGGAGAGAGAGAGAAAGGAGGGGAAAGGAAGTCTCACAAACACTTCACCAAAGGGGATGGAGTGAGAGAGAGAGAGAGAAAGGAGGGGAAAGGAAGTCTCACAAACACTTCACCAAAGGGGATGGAGTGAGAGAGAGAGAGAGAAAGAGGGAGAGAGGGAGCGGGAAAGGGGGGGAAAGGAAGTGTCACTTACACCTCACCGAGGGGGATGGATATCCAGGAACTGCCATTAGGGCACTCACTGCTACGCCCTTCTGGGGGGGGTCCGCATGACACAGCTAAAGTGCCAAACATTGTCTTCGGACCCCCCCGTTGGGCGATGGGGGGTGCGCCGCGCCCCTACACGACGGAGCTGCGTCGGCCGGGAGAGAGGCAGCTTAGGGAGCTGGGCAGCCCCCGACGCCACCCAGCTCAGGACACCCAGCAGGAGCGCCACCCCCGCCAGCGTCCCGCACATCATTAACTCGAAATGCATGGACCGCTCCAGGCCGAAGTGGCCCATGAGGCATTGCTGATGGACCATATGATTGAAATATGCCCAGTACGGCACAGCGTTGAGGGGGGCAGGGGGGGCGCCGCACAGGTCTTGGGGGCGGGTCCTCAACAAACCGACCAAGTGCGCGCCCACGAGGGGGATCCTGCTGACCCAACCATCAGGGGTCGTCGCCGCCTCCGCCGCCAGCACCATGCTCTTGGTGCGGTGGGAGATGGCCGCCCCCGCGAGGTGGCCCATGGCCGCCCAGAGGCAGACCGCCACCACCGTCGCTACCACCACAACCCACGCCCGCACCCTCACCCCACCAAACGAAGCCCAGACAACCATTTTAATGTTAATTTTGATTTCCCACGCGAAAACCCCAAATATTACCAACAACAACAAAAAATGAAAAATGTATGGGGATAATACTGAAAAAATGGAGTAAACTAGATGATCTCTCTCTCTCTCTCTCTCTCCACTACTTGGGCATACAAACGTCCCCCAAAAGCAAGATGGCGGACTGTAAGAGAGGAGCAACATAGGCCTGCAGCGCACCGGGTTTACGCTTCAGATGAGGCTAGAGGGAAGAATTAGTCTCCTTGGTTATTAGTCGGCATGGTTTCGCCGCCCGACTTGGACCCTCTGCAGCATGGCTGGGAAATGAATGGACAAGAAATGCGACCAAAGAATGCCCTGCCTGGACAGTTAGCTGCACCAGATGAAGTGCTTAATCTCGTCAACCGTGGCTGCAAAAGTGGCTGCAAAACGACACACTGTCCATGCACAAAAATTACACTTCCGTGCTCAGACTTCTGCAAATGCAGGGCCCGAGCAAGCTGTCAAAGCCCGTTTAAACTGAACATGGACAGCAGTGATGACAGTGGCGATGAGTCTGAATAAATACCATGTGAATATATTATTATAAACATTATATTATGTCAGTATTAATTTTTTGAACTGATTTCTAGAACTGAACACTCATAACCCGTCATATAAAGTCTTTGTGTACTTTTTTCATGTATGGATAAATCATTATTGCCATATTTCTAGTAATATTATCTCATTGTTTTGTCAACAAAAATATAAAATATAACATAACCATTTAGATTCATTTTCAGCGTTTCATTGGATTCCTGGCATTGATTTTGGATTTTTGCGTCAAAAAAAAAAAAAAAAAAAAACGCTCAAAGTTTTACGTCTGGCACTCCTCATATTGGATTCAGCAGGAAAAAATAGTCTAGAAACAGTCATGAAAACTACATTATGTTAAATGACAAGGTCTAACGATTTCTAGCCTTGACTATTTACTAGCATCTCACGACACCCCCTCCAACAGTGACAATGGTTGACTCATCTACCTCTCATTGAACTACCTCAAATAGTCTGAATGACATTATGCAACATGCAGAGATTAAACGAGCAGTGACAAAAAAATGTACAAGTTTATTGCCGCACGAATTCACGAAAGTCTCTGTTCGTGTTGTAGGTGCGAAAGAAGGAGTATGCATTAACATTATCTAAGACAGGTTGTGTGAATGGTTTAACATACGAGTCAGCACTGTGTACCGTGTTGGAGAATAATTTGTGTTATCTTTACTTATTAAATGTAACAAATGCTCCACTAAAACTTAAAAGTGGTACAAAGATTGGCAATTTCCTGGTGTACCCATCAACTGTAAAGGTGTTTCAGGATACACCGTTATCTGTAACTACTAAGGATGATAATTTACCGGGTGTGTATACCATTGGAAACTACGGATTCTGCCACGACTCCTATAGCTGATCTCACCTTTCATATAGATCTGGGCGACTTCCCTCAATATGGAAAATAATTAAATAACACACCTCTGCATCCCATCCTGGTGAACCTATGGGCACGACAGGCATGATCAAGCATAACACTGAATTGATTCCTGGTACTCAACCAATTTATGTCCCGGGATATAGATTACTCCACAGCTTATGAAAAGAAACAGACGAGATAATACAGGATATGCTAAATCAAGACATCATTGAACACTCCCTCAGTCAGTGGAATAGTTCACTTTTCCTAGTCACCAAGAAAGGTGAATTTAGACCCGTAGTTGACAATTGTAAACTCCGTCACTGTACCCAGACAATTCCCATTACCAGTCTCAACATATTTACTGGAATCACTTGGCGAGAATAACGTTGTTTTCACATCGCTTGACCTACCCAGTGGCTACTTGCAAGTAGAACTGGAAGAGTCGTTTAGCCCTATAAATGCATTCAGTACTCCTTCTGGCCACTATAATTTCAAAAGACTTCCCGTTTGTCTTAGAGATGCTCCGTCAGTATTCATGAGGCTTATCCATTCCGTATTCAGTAGTATAATAGGTCATTCTCTTGCAGCCAAGCTACAGCAGGTCTCTAAAAGTTAAGCTCAGTAAATGCAAATTTCTACGTAAGAAAATTAAATTTCTTGGGCATGTGGTTGACGCTGAAGGAATTCATACCACATATGAGAAAGTTAAGGCAGATTCTAATTTCTCAGAACCTACCAGTACTGATGGAAGGAGTTTCCTTGGACAGAGAGGCTACTATCGGCGATATATTCAAGGCTATGCACAAATCGCCGCTCCTCTGACTAAATAACTTAAGAAAAATGAACCTTTTGTCTGGATTGATGATCAATGTCATGCTATTGAAACACTGAAGAAAGCATTATTTAATGCCCCAATCCTGGCATTCCCTGATTATAAGAAACCTTTTCTTCTTGTACAGATGCATCTGGAGTTGGAATTGGTGTGGTATTGATCACAAAATGATCAAAGAGGAAACCTGTAATAGCGTATGCTAGTCATGCGCTTATTGCCGCAGAACGTAACTACAGTGTTACTGATTAGGAGGCTTTAGCAGTTGTTTGGTCTCTCAGATATTTCAGAGACATAATCTATGGATATCCGATACATATCCAAACAGATCATCTCCCACTTTGTGATTTATTTAAATGAAGAAATCTTACTGGTCGTCTAGCACAATGGTCGGTTATTATCCAAGACTTCAGGCCAACCTTTGAGTACGCGCCTGGTAAATCAAATGTAGCTGCAGATGCTCTTTCACGGCACATAACCGTGGCAGTCTCACCATGTGAACTAAATGAAGTTCCTTACACCACTCTAACCTCAGCTGTTGTTTATAATTGTCAGCACATAGACCCTCTGTGGTTTAAGGTTATTTATTTCCTAGAATCGGGAGACGCTTCAACCTTACCTACTCTGCCAGTGTCAGTAGATGGTATCATGATTGAAAATGATTCTTAATATAGGAAGACATCCCTTACAGGGAGGGACATACCAAATAGAGAGTTAACCCAACTTTTTATTCCCATTGAATTAATACTTTCAGTACTCCACACCGTCCACAACACACCTCTGCATCCCATCCGGGAAAGGATCGGTGTTTGAGATAAGCATGTCTTTCATTTCATTGGTTTACTATGTGTAAGGACGTCAATATTCACTGTGATTCCTGTGTTCCCTGTAATCATCCTAAAGGGGCTACCGGATTACCTGCTCCACTCTTGCACTATCCAGTTCTATCACATCCAGGGGAAACTGTTTCTACTGACCTCCATAAATGACCTCTTACGGAGTTTGATGCAGAGTATTTGTGGCAGTTGATCATTTCTCACGTTACAGTGTACTCGTGGCTCTCCAAGACAAGATTGCTAATAGTACTGCACGTGCCTTCATTGATTACATCATTTATACATTCACTACACCATCCACTGTTATTACCGATAATGGATCAGAGTTTAACAATAGTTTCCATGTTGAGACTTGTAAGTAGTATAATATCAGTGAATGTAATGTCAAACCCAACCATCCGGCTTCCAGTGGCCTTGTAAAAGGTATAATAGTAAGGAGTTGGAGTGCTTGAGGTACTTAGGTTCTCAAAGCAC
Source organism: Coenobita brevimanus (assembly GCF_032717465.1). NCBI lineage: Eukaryota > Metazoa > Arthropoda > Malacostraca > Decapoda > Coenobitidae > Coenobita > Coenobita brevimanus. Next base: position 41,694,674 of record NC_137054.1, on the reverse strand, counting down.
TTACTGGGTTCAGTGGATACCCCAAGTTCCCGCCTCAATCAATGGTTCAATCAATAAATCCATTGACGAAACTCCATTATTTGTCTTTTATGGATTCGATAAATAATTACCCTATTCAATGCTATTAACGAAACCTAATCCACTCTATAATTTGGATGATTACATGAAAGTGAAGATGGCAGACTTCCAGAAAATACACCAGAATGTAAGGGTCAACCTGGCCTTATCTAAAGAGGATATGATATCATGCCATCATAAGTCTGCATCAACTATCAGGATTAACGTAGGAGACTTAGTATTCACTCGTTCATATATACTTAGTTCTAAGTTAGATGATAATTTTACAGGCCCACGCCGCGTGATATTTCGTAACGGTAACAAATTTGAGTCTAAGAACTTGTTATCATGTGAGAGTAAATGGGCTCGCGCATGTGATCTTCAGGGAACTCCCAGGTATTTCGAGTGGGAGAAAAATTAGGAAAATGATGCATCTTCTACTTCCCCTTTTTCTTCTTCCTCTCCTCCTCCTCCTCCCCCTCCCCCTTCTGCCCTTGTTACCCCTTCATCACCACCTACTCAACATGTCAATGAGAAAAGGCAAAAGCTACGCTGATCAACTAGCCCCACTGTTATTGGTGTTTTTCCTCTACCTTACCACTTACAGTAGCTGATTTCAACATTAATCCGGATTCCTTATATAGTATATAAATGAAATAGGTATGCAGTTGTGCAACGTTTTGAATGTCTTAATGAATTGATAAGATCAGTGTTATTATAGAAATATTGTACATCGCTTTTCAACAATTTAAACTGCAGGTAGAGAATTTATCAATTGTTATGTTACCATATACCATGTCCCAATGTCAGATCATCGCATAATTTTACAATGGGCTCGCTCAAACTTTAATCTTAATACTATATATTTTTTTCAAGTTTGTACTATCCTGTACCAGAAGCCACCCCCTTTTCCACGACTGCCAAATTCCTGTTCGTTCTGCAGCCATCTTTAATTCTTCCAGCTAATCACAACTGTTCCTTGTAATAGTACTAGAGTCTAAATATCTCTCTTCATCACTTTTATTTAGCCTCCACTTTATATCTATCTATCTATCTATCTATCTATCTATCTATCTATCTATCTATCTATATATATATATATATATATATATATATATATATATATATATATATATATATATATATATATATCCTTCTGTTTGCATTCACCCTGCCAGGATTTTTGCTCATGGTGGTTTTTGTTCATTGCTGTGGTAAACGTATGGAAGAGAGATTCCATGAGATTAGGTTACAACATGGAAGAAGGAAAACAGTGAAATTTGTTCAGTATGAAAGTGACGAGAAGAATTTGCAACCTGACACCTGAGGTGGAGAAATCTGAGTGGGACTATGATAAAATGAGCGAACCACGGCCCGCCCCATCTCACTGTATATAGTGTTGATTTATGTGAGGATGTGTGGACATCCAGTTGATTATGTGAACATTATGTAGTTATTACGTAGACCTTATTTGCTTGCGATGTTATTGTGATTCCTGTATAACCAGCTGTTATGTAATTTTATCATTCATTACTGTAATATTATAGGAAAATGGTATCATTCTCCTATGTATGTACAATAAGTTAGGTAGATATTTGTCCTGTTAACCAATATACTCTTATTAGTAATATTATATATTATCAAATATTTTTTTGATCATTCACTTATATCAATGTTACTATTTTTTTCATCTATTAATCTCTATATCGGTAAAAAAAATATCTGGAGATATTTGCTTCACCAGTAGGGGGAGAGAAGTGCAACAGTCAGCAACTAATGATTCGCGCTGACCCATCTGTGAGTCAGGACTGAGAACAGCAGATCTGTAAACAGCCAAGGGGTGACATTGAGCACCACACAAAAGAAACTCTACCTATGCCCTAATGGATTGTATTAGAAGTCAGAAAGCAACTACGCTTCGCAGGTGTAACATCTGTGCTCCTTCAATAAACCATCCAGTGGGAATGCGATCTTCTTAAAGATATTCCTAGCACTGACCTTTCCATTGCTCTTTGAGAACGGATTAGTTCACTTTCCATCGCTTTTGTCAGTTTCCAGGTCTCACAACCGTACGTCATTGCTGGAATTATACATTCGTTATATATTTTTTGTTTCATACATACTGGCAAGCTACTTTTCATAATGTCTCTACATGCATGGTTTACAGTGAATTTGTCTAACTAGTGATTTCATTAAATTTGTAGGGAGTTCGTGAAATGACTTTAAATTTGGATGGGTTAATTAAGGTTAGGTTAATTTAGGCTGACGTTAGGTTAGACTGAGATAATCTAGGTTAAGTTTAGGTTAGGTTAGGCTGGGTTAGTTAGGTTAGCTTAGGTTAATTTCTATGAATGCTAAGTTATCTTAAGCATTCATCCTAATCTAACCTAGTCTAACTAACCTAACCTAACCTAACCTAAACTTAACCTAGATTCTCCCAGCCTAACCAAACCACAGCCTAAATTAACCTATCCTTAATTAACCCATCCAAAATTAAACTCATATCACGAATTCCCTAGGGATTTCATGAAATCATTGGTTATACAAATTCCCTGTAACATACTCGTATATATGTAATTGTAACACATCACTGCCTGGCCACTAATTTGGGCACTGACCGTGTGAGGCCCTTGACCGTGAGAAGTCTATTCTGGGGAACCAGCCTCGTGAATGTTGATCTTAGCCGCAGCGTATCGTGGCTGACACCGGTGATGACTCAGCTGCAGCCCAGTTTGGAGCATGGCGAGCATGGCGTATCAACGATAGAGAATCAACCCCATCGAATTAGGAGGAAAGAAAGAGGAGCCAAACCCAAGTGATGAAGACCGTCCCCATACAATGCAACAGCCAACCCCAGCTGATTAGCCTAGTATGACCAGTCTCTCGAAGAGCTTATTGGAAAGAGACATTATCTTGGTGTTAGACAGATTCAGTGGAGGAAAAGGGGCGTGGACATTGGGATAGACATTATCCTGGTGTTACACGGATTCAGTGGAGGAAAAGAGACGTGGACACTGGGATATATCAAGAGTGGCTAGATGTAGCAGAGCACTTCTCTCTCGATTCCAGTCTCCTGTAAGTCCCTCTCTTAGTCTAGTGGTATTGTGTTAGAAGTACACCAAGACATCGAGTCATAGGCTAAGAATTTGTATTTAACTTGTACATAGCTGTCTAGTAATGTGACTGTTTATTTTTAATATTCTATTAGCTGAAGTGTTTGGTTGGTCTTGTCTGAGGGAGTTCGTCAGTGATTCTTACTGGGTTGGAAGTGTCCCATTTTGCACCTGTTAATTATAGAAGAGAACCAAATTCTGTGATGTGCTGTGTAGAGTTTTTATACGAGAAGTAAGATTTCTTTGTTTAATTGTCATTGCCTTTAATATGACCCTCAGAGTTAGAAATCTCCCTGTACGGTTCATATCAACATATATAAAGATAGGCAGATAGATACGTTAAGTACCAGATATACATAAAAGAGAAAGCTACCATACATAAAGGTAGACACTCTAGTGTGACTGAAAATTAAAGACACAGAAGTTATGTAACATTGTGGCAAAAAAATGTGCACTGTGTTCAGTCGTATTGTTTGTCTGTAAATGATAGGTATAAAGATGAAAATATATAGCCCTGAACTTGGAGGAGTAAATATATCCCTTAGCTGAGGAATTTCATTTGGCTTTTAGATTAAATCAAATATTATCCTACAAAACCTATTCTGATTTAGTAAGCAAGGTAATTTTAAAGAAGTCCATGATGTTAAGGTTCTTTTTATAGCTGAGATATTGTCTGAAATATTACCGATGAAAATATATAGGAATGGCACTTCACCGTAATGAGTGTATCAATTAAAAGGTTTTTAAGTCTTTGAAGAGTGAATTCTTTCCATCTTGAGTTAATAAGTACACAGGCGTTACAGGCATTATAATACTTGCAAGGTAATACAATTTAAAAATTGAAAGAACAGACTCACATGTACACACTACACCATTACTCTGGTACAACTGGCATTATAGTTACCTAAAAACTTAACATTATGTCCAGTACCAGGCATGCGTTGCGTAGGAGAGAAAGTGATGGTGTATAGCATATTTCACCCGTCACCCTCAGACTATGGGATATGCATGGTGAGCACATGCCCTCACTCAGGGAAGATGCACGCTCCTTCCCTGCATAGTCCTGGCTCTCTCTTGGGCGAGGTGTAGCACCTTCTAGCTCGCTAGCCCGCCAAAAGGTAGCAGGAGCATGATTACCAACGTCCCAGAAGGTACCACCATGGGGGTGACGTGGGATCTAGGCCCAGTAGCAGGTCTTGCTCAACCCTTTCATTCGGGGAACTCAGCCACGTTTATCAAGTAATCAAAGTTCAGACTGAGACTACTATTCATGCATATCACGGGGACTATGCCTCCTACACTTTCTTTATACCTCGTCATATGGAAGGACCCTGTTCTGATTCTGGCGAGGCACTGTCAGCCACAGGAAGGCGGCTACTTTCAAGTAGTTGACAGGTCTGCTCGGCCAGAATAGATCAGCCATACCAGCAAAAGCAACCCTTATAAGGCTAGGGCCGTTTCCACATTGAAACAGGTTTAGGTTTCATAAGCGGACAACAAGGAGCTAAAAAAAAAAATGGACTGCACTGCCTAAAGCCAAATGCCAAGCTAACCTATTCTCCCCTGTAGACATCTCTGCCTGCATTGTGGTTTCTCACGACTTACTTGTATAGCATCTGGAATCGTGCTTAACACTTTCTGAATGTGAAAATCTTTACTTTTCTGTACCCTGACTACTGCCAAATAATTTTAATTACCGTAGCCTATTATTGACAACCTACTCTCAGACGACTGAAAACTCTCCAACAATCCTGTAATGAAAGTTATTCGTAATTTTCCTGACTACTGAAATGCGATTTTTGCTCAGCTAATGATTGGCTACTCGTATTCTAAAGGCTCGTCTACGTTGGGCACAAGTTGTGTTCATGAACGCAGTTCATCTGTCCCGATGCATCGTGACAAAGCCCGATGCAAACAGTGAGTCAAGAACTGAGAATAGTACTTCCATCGTCACCTCTACACCTTTATTTCCATAAATTTTCCATCACCATACCCCAAGTGATAGTGGGGTGTCCACTCTCACCGGCGGCCATTTATCATGTGGACGGGCTATGAAGCTTAATGTTGTAGTAACATGAAATATAGGTTAATACATGATATAGTGCGGTTATGAGAGGTACATTATGACCTCCTCAGCACGTTATACCACCAGGTGATGCCCCATCTCCCCGCTAGGTGGCAGTACGAGCACCTATTGCACCTTTATGTTATCACTTAGACACTGGTGGCTTAGGTAAGGGAGAGAGGGGGAGGGAATGCAAAGGAGGTGGGAGGGAATAAGCATGGAATATGCTGCTTTGATACGCAATATAAGTATCTTAACCAACTGTTGCTAACTCACTTCACTTTCCCGGATGTAAAATAGTTTCGTGCACCTTCGTTTATGTGTATGTGTGTGCGATTCTCTCTCTCTCTCTCTCTCTCTCTCTGTACAGCAGAATCGTGCATTTCGCGATCCACTGGTCCTCAAAGAAACTCTCAAAACGCAAAATCGTGAGATGCAGATAATTCCGTTTAGGCAAATAATTCACTTGGTTCCGTACAGTCCCGTCCTTTGTGAGGAAGCAGGAACAAGCTGCAGCACACACCCTGACCCTCCACTCCATCCTTGTCGACCGTGTTTGGGTGAGCTGGTGGTGTATTGGTCAGCATGTCCAGCTCGTAAACAGACGAACCTCAGTTCAGTTATCGGGCCGGTATGATTCTATAGCAAAATTTCTTTGCCCCTTGTCCCTGCTCACCCAGCATTACACCTGTGAACGTGGGTGTATCATCATATATTGGAGGTCGTATTCTGTGCCATGGTTGAGACTAAAAAAATTTGTCTGCCTTAATGACCCTTGTGCAATTCATAGACAGTAAATCCTACGCCGCCGCCTTCTCGTGCGTCGACCATTGCCACACCACTGCCATATCAAAGCCATGGATACATGCCATGCATGTAACAGGTAAAGCGAGATAAATGTCTGTTGCATTTCGGCTTTGTTTAGGTTGATTATTTCCGCTAACGACGTTGGACTAGACTATGTATTCACCCATGTTTGTTTGTTTGCTTGCTTGCCTGCTTCGTTGCTTTTTATGCATGTCTAAAAAATTTGGTACTGCGTTTCAATGAAATTTGATGGAATGGCGGGCGCTGGGTCAAGGAGGAGATTGTTAGATTTTGTCCGGATTGGAATGCAGGAATATATATACGGTATATTTTTTCAACCAAGGTTTTATGCCCCCTAAGAGATTGTGTAACACGGCAGACTAAGACCGTAGAATAATATAGCTCCGCCTTTGCTGTTGGACAGAGGTTGATTTACAAATCATACGTCATATTGGCGTTGGCGGAGGTATGCTCTTTCTGAATGTTTTCTATTTTTTTACTTGTACCGCTTAGAGACTTGAGTTAACAGCAGCACGTTCCAGCTCATAATGCTATATCACATGAGTCTACCCAAAGATGATAGCATCCTGATGGATTGTAAGAAAGAAGTGATAGACTGATATACCTCACGAAACTAATTCGTGAAGCCTAAAAACAAAAACAAAAAAATGCATAATCCTAATGTAATTCTCTATCTCTATCTATCTATCTATCTGTATCTATATCTATCTATCTATCTATATCTATCATCTATCTATCTATTTATATCTATCATCTATCTATCTATCTATCTATATCTATCTATCTATACCTGTCTATCTCTGTCTATGTACGGTATGTATTTATCTATCTATCAAGCTATCTACCTACAGTATATATATATATATATATATATATATATATATATATATATATATATATATATATATATATATATATATATATATATATATATATATATATGTGTATGTGTGTGTGTGTGTGTGTGTGTGTGTGTGTGTGTGTATCTATATCTATCTGTCCATCTCTCTCTCTCTCTCTCTCTCTCTACATACGAGCCGCATTGTTTGTTTGTTTGTTTGTCCTTCAATCACGCCCAAACCAAGGGCCAGAGACCCCCAGACCCATATATATTCTGAATCAGGGCGACTCAAGGATGGTTTTGGAGGGTAAAAAATTAAATCTGGGTTATTTGAAGTTACCGGTGGAGTGTTCGCCTTTTTGGGCCCGGGCAACGCCGGGTACCCCTGTAACCCAATTGTTGGCATGGAGACTCACATGACCTCCAATTCGGACACTGGCCATGTGAGGTTGACCCCCGACGTCATTTGAGGTCACTGGTCGGAGATCATTTGAGGTCACCGGTAATACACGCTCAAACGACTGGACCCAGCAGCCCAATTTTGGTAGGTGGGAGCGTTCACCATCCACTCACTTGATGTAGTGCTGCCCTCAGGTGTCTGCCCTTTCCTCTTCTCCATCCTTCTTTCCTTCCATTCTCTTGTGCCTTTCTTTCCTTCATTCTTTCCTCGTCCTTCTGCCTACGGGTGACTACACTCCCTCTTCTGTCTTTCTTTCCTTCATTCTTTCCTCTTCTTTCTGCCTGTGAGTGACTCTACATTGCGTGACAAGCTAAATGGTTTCCTATACACAAGGAAACCATTTACTATGCTGGCTGGTAACCATATAACCAAATTATGGCGCCTGGTGGTTTAGTGGGTACTTAATGCTCTCCAATCGGATTGAGCCGGTGAAGGTGTATATCCAAGGGGTGGTTGGGGTTTATTGCTCATGTAATGCCACTCAGGGATGAGTGAGGCTGGTGACTCATCTTAAATGTCAGGACCAACTTGCCTAGCCCCGGGCTCCCACGCTCCTCATGGGGCAACGTAGGATTGGATGATGAATGGATGGATGGACTCACGTGACCTCCAGTTCGGACATAGGCTATGTGAGGTTGACCTCCGAGGTCATTTAAGGTCACCAGTAATAGTAAACAAGTGCGAACAAATACTGTGCGTTAGTCTGCGAAAGCTGAAACAGAAAGTTCCTGGACTTTTTATAATCCTTCTTCAAAAGCATAAGAGGTACATGGTTTTTTTGGAGTAGAAAGATTGAACTTGAACAAATGGGATTAGAGTGTTCGCCTTTATGGCCCGGGCAACGCCGGGTACCCCTGTCAGTGTGTGTGTGTGTGTGTGTGTGTGTGTGTGTGTATATATATATATATATATATATATATATATATATATATATACACACACACATAAAACAATGCTCGTATGCTAGTTGTTGCTTGCTCCAGGGTGCTGGAATTTGGTGATGTCGACGTGACTGGGCGATAGAGCTGTCCGGTTATAAAACCGTCCTTCAGTTTCGTTCTTATCCCCCAAAAGGAGAATGGTTAACTACGTGAGACAGGTAGCTTCTGCCTGCACTCTACTTGGTTCACACCCAGATGAGCTTGGGGTTGCAACTACTGCTATTACTCGCTGCAGCGGGGTGGTGCCATGATGCAGGAGAATGCAACTTATCATTGATTATCATTTACTCTATCAGTTGTCGTATATAATGACCTATACAAAGCAGTTTTAAACTGTCCATAGCAAAGCCTCGCTGATTTAAGGTTTGTCTCAGACATTTGACTCTTTGCCTGATATAGATCAATGACAGTGAGTCATTCCCCATAAACCCGTTTGTTCCAGTTTTCTGAGTTCCATGCACACGCCTCTCATCCTCCTTTAATCAATATATCTATCACAACGTCCTTCTCCTTCTCACTTCCTATTCGTCCATTTGTGGGATTCTTAGCACCCCCTGCCCACTTAAGGGCTGCACGGAACTGAGGGCCATTGCTTCGTAACCAGTGTTCATCAAGATTTCTTAGGCAGAAAAATATTTTACCCTGGAGCCAATGCCAGTGACTCGCAGGAATCAGACAGTGGAGAGAGGAAATTAACTAAATGAAAGTATATACAGTAATCCCCGTACTATCCGGACACCCACTTTCCGGACATCCCACTTACCAGACATCGTGGGCCTGGACCTTCGGACCCCAAAAAGGGCCAAAAAAAGAAAAAAATCCCCCCAAAATCCGAATCCCCCCCCCCCCATAATTTGAAATAGCCGTGCAGCACCGAACAGCTGGTTTACACCACGGCCCCTTCAACCCGTCCTTCCTCCCCCCTCCCCTGTCAGGGTTTCCACTTGGTATTTTTCATTACCAAATGTGGGCCAATTTGGTAATGAAAAATTCGTTTTGTAATGAATCAGAATAATGTATTACCGAATGGATTTTTCGCATGTATGAGGATACACAGGATGGAGATGGTGGATTGTTTGCTCTTTCTGATTAATCTGCTAGCCAACATAGCATGAAAATAATCAACATGCTGTTAATTATGAGAAGAGTGATTACATGTATTTCTATCTATCTATCTATCTATATACCTAGGCTGCTTCTCCCAAGGAAAGGGAGGTAGCCGAGACAGAACGACACACTCCCCATTTACTCATCCATTCGCATCTTAGCCCCAAAGGGGAGAATGGACAGATTCTCACCGCACCACACCACATACGGGTCAACTGCGCAGTGCAATCAGTGACATCCTCAATAGGGCCCGACAGCAGAGCTGGTTTACCCCTGCCACATCATAATAGACCCATCCCCTTACCCACACCTGACCTGACTAGCTGATTAGACCAAATGCGGGAGAATATCCCCTCAGGGCTGCGTCATCACTTATTCATTCACAAAATCTCTCCATTTATTTCTGTCACGCACAGCCACTCTTCCTTGCTCAACAGACATCCCTCTTACATCCAGCGCTCTCTTCACACTGTCCATCCATCCTATTCGTGGTCTCCCTCTCAGTCTTACACTTCTCACATCAGATCTAGTTATCTTTTTCACCAATCGCTCATTATCCATTCTCTCCACATGCCCAAACCATCGCAACACCCTCTGCCCAACTCTATCAGCCATCTCCTGAAACACTCCAGTTCTCCTTCGCACTTCATCATTTTGCACTCGATTCATACGCTTCACTCCACACATACTCCTCAGACACCTCATCTCCATTACATTCAAACTGTTCCTCTCTGCTACACCCATATTCCATGTTTTAGCCCCATATAACGCAGTCGGTATCACAACACCCTCATACAGCCTTCTCTTTACATCCATTCTAAGCGAACGACATCTAAACACCTTTTTCATTCCTCCCAGCACATTTCCTATTTCATTCATTCTAAACTTCACTTCTGCATCTATTCTTCCATCCACAGCAACATGTGACCCTAAATGTTTAAAACACTCTACCTCCTCAAGCAACTCACCATTCAAAACTATATTCATCCCCCTACCATCCACCAACCTTGTACACTTCATCACTTATTCTCATTTACTTTCAATTTCCTCCTTTCACACACCCTTCCAAACTCCTCTACCAGCTGTCTCAATCTCTTCTCTGAATCAGCCACCAGTGCAGTATCATTTGCAAACAGCAGCTGCTTCAGATTCCACTCCCCACCATCAACATTCACCAGACTCAGACCTCCACCTAGAACTCTTGTATTCATCTCCCTTACAACACCATCCATATAAATATTAAACAACCAAGGCGACATCACACATCCCTGTCGCAGCCCCACTCTAACAGGAAACCAATCACTCACAGCATTGCCCACTCATACACACGCTCTACTATTTACAAAAAAACTCTTCACCCCTTTTGGTAACCTACCATCAAGTCCACACAATCTTAAAACAGTCCACAAAACCTCCCTATCAATTCTATCATACGCTTTCTCTAAATCCATGAATGCCCAAAACACGTCCTTGCCTGTCACTAAATACATTTCACACACCTGTCTCACAGCAACCACCTGATCCACGCATCCTCTCCCTCTCCTAAAGCCACACTGCTCATCACCAATCACTCTCTCTGTACCCTCTCTAACTCTCATAATTAACACTCTACCATACACCTTACCTACAACACTCAAGAGACTTATACCCCTAAAGCTAGTACATTCATACTTTGTGCCCTTGCCTTTATACAATGGGACCACATAAGCACTTGGCCAGTCAATTGGCACCATATCTTACACAAAGCACACATTCAACAATCTTACTAACCAGTCAACAATAGTCATTCCACCACCCTTCAGGCATTCAACAGCACACCCATCCATACCTGCAGCTTTCCCTGTTTTCATCTCCTTTATTGCCTCCTGCACTTCCTCCTTCGTGATTAAAGAATCATTCAACGCTCCCAACACCCTTCCATCTGCCACAATCTCAGCCACCCTTTCCTCCTCTACATTTAACAATCTTTCAAAATACTCTGCCCATCTCTTCCTTACTGCATCCATTTCAGGTAACATCCTTCCATCCTCTGCTTTTACTCTCTCTTCCTTCCCAAACTCTCCCTTTCACACCCTTTTCACCTCCTTCCAGAACATTTTCTTATTCTGTTGAAAATTCTCAGTCAGCCACCTACCCAACATCTCATCTGCTGCCACTTTAGCATCACACACAGCCCTTCTCACCCTATTCCTCTTTTCCTTATACCTCTCATGTGACACCTCATCCTTCCTCTGCAGCCACACTTCATATGCATGCCTCTTCTCAGCCACAGCCATACTTACTTCCTCACACCACCATTCACTTGGATGGTGGTGTACACCACCCACACGTCTCATGCCACACAACTCTTATGCATGCCCCACCACAGCACTCTTAAATAATTGCCATTCCTCCTCCACACTGCCATTTTCCTGATCTTTCACTGCATTCCACTCATCTTTCAATTTCTCCTGATACTCTATCATTTTCTCTCTTTTATCCAACTCACTCACTTTCAAAACCTCCCTGCCACACCTAACCCTCCTAGCTTTCACCCATCTCTTACCTACTCTTAACTTTCCCTCCACCAGGTAGTGGTCAGACATACTTCCACCCTCCCCTCTCAGAACTCTCACATCCAACAATCTTCCTATTACATTCCTGGACACAACCACATAGTCCATCAAAGCTCTATCAACAACCCTTCCACCCTCCTGTCACACCCATGTATACTTATAAATATCTTTCTTCTCAAACAGTGTTTTTCCAATCACCATCTCTCGCTCAATGCACTTCCCTATCATTCGTTCCCCATTTTCATTTCTTCCAGGCACACCATGCATACCAACTACACCTTCAAATGCTAGCATTCATATCTCCCATCATTACCACATTCACATTCGCTCCAAAACTCTGCAGACACTCATCAACATCATTCCAGAAAGACTCCCTCTCTTCCTCATCCCTTTCACTACCAGGCCCATATGCACTCACGAACACCCACAACTCACGTTCAAATTTCGCTTTCACCCACATCAGTCTCGATGACACCTCCTTCCATTCAATCACACACTGCTGTACTTCCGGACTAACTAACAAGGCCACACCTTCTCTTGCCCTTGCTCTATCAACACCTGACAATCTTCCATTCACACTTCCAAACACAGACTCACTCTTCCTTTTCATCTTTGTTTCACTCAAAGCTAACACATCCAACTTTCTTCTCACAAACATTCTCCCAATCTCCTCCCTTTTAGCCTCAATCGTACTACATCCACGCACATTCATAGACCCAATCTTCAGGGTACGGGGATAACTCAATCCCCCATCCCTTTCTCTGGCCTGTCTCTTTTTAGGAACTAAAAAACAGAGGAGGGGGTCCCTAGTCCCCTCACTCCGCCCTTTTTAGTCGCCTTTTACGACATGCAGGGAATACGGTGGCAGTATTCTTCCTACACAACCTGGCCGCAGAGTAGTAGTACCACTCCATAGTGCGGCCAGATTGTGTCCCCCCCGGCACAGGGGGGGTAATGAAAAGTTGAATTTGGTAATGAAAATTGAGGAGTTTGGTAATGTGGCCATTGCGATCTGGCACCTCTGTTTCCCCGTCAGCAACACTACCAACAGTCACTGCCTAACTTCGAAGTTAAGTGAGTCGATGCCTATCACAATGGAAGCCACACGTGCTCATTTTTTGTGAATAAACAGTGAATAAACTGCAATACCTCGCCACTAGACAACACGGGAATTTGCAGTGTTGTGCAGTGTTAACAAATTAGAATTTAGAGTGCAATGGATTAACTGTGGAGTGCAAATCGGCGGTTGAAACTGGCGGTTGAAACCGGCGTGGTGCAGTTAAGAATAATGTGCAGTGTTAAACAATTATAACTCACAGTGCAAAGAATTACTGTAAGTGCAGCACAACACTGGATTACTGTATGTGCTTCAAGTGCATTTTCACCACTGCCAAAACCTTAGAAAAGCCGGCCACAAACATGCTGTAAGTACCCTGGCTGGGGTACAGTCACTTCTAATTCCTCATTCTTTGGTTTCTTTTCATTTATTTCATGTTTTATGTTCATTATTGGTGTGAATAGGGTCTTAAATAGGTTTAAATAGCTATACATGTCCGGTAGGGAGTTATTTAGGTGGCTTTCAAAGTTAGGCTGGGTTAGGGTCCTTAAGTACCAGTCCTGGAGCTAGGGGTCCACTTTCTGGACGGGACCACTTTCCGGACATGCCTTTGGCTCTATTACATTGGATAGTAGAGGGATTACTTATATATATATATATATATATATATATATATATATATATATATATATATATATATATATATATATATATATATATATATATATATATATATATATATATATATATATATATATATATATATATATATATATACCCAGATACTGTAATCTTGGACATGTGTGTGTGTGTGTGTGTGTGTGTATGTGTGTGTGTAGTGCAGCCGAAACTGGAAAATATATTTTGATGAAACTTGGCAGGATGGCTGCAACCAGGTCACATTTCAGTTTTATGTGGACTGAAATTTTCTGAGGGGGTGTTTTGACCTCTTATAGTTCCCTTGGTTTTACAGATGAACAGCCTGACAGGACGGCGAAGCATTTGCTGCTACATCGACAAATAATTGTTGGTTTTGAGCAAAGCGAAGAACTTGTCTAATATACTGTAATTCTAGCCATGTGTCTGTCTGTGTGTAGGGCAGCCGAAACTGAAAAAATATATTGATGTTATGTTGGCAGGATGCTCGCAATTATGTCACAGATAGGCCCATTTCAATTTTACCTCAACTGAAATTTTCTAAAGAGGTGTTTTGGCCCCAGATAATTGTCCCCATTGGCCTTATATTACGCGGAATGTGTCGGGGTTGTCGGGTATCAAAGCTGCTATATACTAGTTTCGAGAAGCGGGAGGCGCTATTGAAAAATGGCCTTCATTTGAACAGTCAAAGATCGCACAAAATCATGTTTCCTCAACAACATTTATATCACTGGCATCGATGGACAGTTCTGCCTGCAACGGTGCAAAACTATTTAGCCAGTCATGTGTAATTGAAAAAACTCCCGGCATGAGTGGCAGGAAACACGAATCGCTGAATATTGGTCATCTTCAAGACACAGTTAAGACACTTGAAATTTAAATATAAGAATATAATGTGGTACCGTTGCTATGTTGCAATTCGATTGTATAAACAGATTCCTAATTCATTCAGCCATTCTGCTACATTTGTAAAATGATTGAAACTGAACGCATCTAGTAGAAACATCAGCCCAAATCTATCTTCTGCTCAGCCAATGCTATGCTGCAAACGACTGAGATTCAAGGATGAATCCCAAGATCTTCCGCAACGACAAGTGCAAAGAGGCCGAATAGGGCCGCGAAACACTTGTCTAATCCTATAATCTTAAGTTCGTGTTTGTCTGTATATAATGCAATCTTTGTGCAGAGCATCATGCAAAAAAAAAAAAAAAAGGGGGGGAGAGATATAAGCAAACGTCCAAAGCAAAAGCTGTTAAGGACCCAATGGAGTGCGCTCTCAGGCCTCATCCCCCTCAAGAAAAAAGAAGGAAAAAAAAGAGAAACTGTCCCAGTTTACTTTCCAGCTTTCACTGAAAAAATGACAATCCCTTATAGGCAGAAGATAGGAAATTTCAGTGCTCTTAATAACAGTGACGAATAGCAAAGTCAGAGAGATGCCGCAGGTTTGGTGGTTTAGTAAGTTAAGGTGCTCTGACTGGAGTGAGTCTGTAAGAGTTTATTTCTGAGGGACGGCTGGAGTTTGTTACTGACATAATGCCACTCAGGGAAAGGTGAGGCTGGTCACCCTCGTCTTGAATATCGGAAAAGAGCAGCTTATCGTCGAACTTTTACATTCCTGATAAGGCAAACAAGGATTAAATGATGAATGTATATCTATATAATTATCTACTTATGTATATACACTAACCGGAGTATCCGATGTTGGCCACGACTTCACGGGGGCTGCTCCACACTACCATCATCAATACTGCCACTATCATCACTATCAATATCATCACTACCTCTCTCATCATTAGAACAGTCATTACTACCACCATTATCACTACTCCTAACACAGTAACTAGTTTCCCACATCTATATCTATCTATATACCTAGGCTGCTTCCCCCAAGGAAAGAGAGGTAGCCGAGACAGGACGATACACTCCCAATTTACTCATCTACTCAAACACATTCATTCGCATCTTAACCCCAAAGGGGAGAAGGGACAGATCCTCAACGCACCACACCCCACTAGGGTCAACTGCGCAGTGTAATCAATGACATCCTCAGCAGGGCCTGACAGCAGGGCTGGTTTACCCCTGCCACATCATAATAGACCCATCCCCTTACCCACATCTGACCTGATCAGCTGATCAGACAAAATGTGGGAGAATATCCCTTCAGGGCTGCATCATCATTTACTCATTCACAATTTCTCTCCATTCATTTCTATCACACACAGCCACTCTTCCTTGCTCAACAGACATCCCTCTTGCATCCAACGCTCTCTTCACACTGTCCGTCCAACCTATTTGTGGTCTTCCTCTCAGCCTTACACCTCTCACATCAGATCTAGTTATCTTTTTCACCAATCGCTCATTATCCATTCTCTCCATATGCCCAAACCATCGCAACACCCTCTGCCCAACTCTATCAGCCATCTACTGAAACACTCCAGTTCTCCTTCGCACTTCATCATTTCTCACTCGATCCATACGCGTCACTCCACACATACTCCTCAGACACCTCATCTCCATTACATTCAAACTGTTCCTCCCTGCTATACGCATATTCCATGTTTCAGCCCCATATAACGCAGTCGGTACCACAACACCCTCATACAGCCTTCTCTTTACATCCATTCTAAGCAAATGACATCGAAACACTTTTTTCATTCCTCCCAGCACCTTTCCTCCTTCATTCATTCTAAACTCCACTTTTGCATCTATTCTTCCATCCACAGCTACATGTGACCCTTAATACTTAAAACACTCTACCTCCTCAAGCAACTCACCATTCAAAACTATATTCATCCTCCTACCATCTACCAACCTTGTACACTTCATCACTTTACTCTTATTCTCATTTAATTGCAATTTCCTCCTTTCACACACCCTTCCAAACACCTCTACCAACTGTCTCAGTCTCTCCTTCGAATCAGCCACCAGTGCAGTATCATCTGCAAACAGCAGCTGCTTCAGATTCCACTCTCCACCATCAACATCCACCAGACTCAGACCTCCACCTAGAACTCTTGCATTCACCTCCCTTACAACACCATCCATATAAATATTAAACAACCAAGACGACATCACACATCCCTGCCGCAGCCCCACTCTTATGTGAAACCAGTCACTCACAGTATTTCCCTCTCTTACGCACACTGTACTATTTACATTAAAACTTTTCACTCCTTTTAGTAACCTACCATCAAGTCCATACAATCTTAAAACAGTCCACAAAGCCTCCCTATTATTTCTATCATATGCTTTCTCTAAATCCATGAACGCCCAAAACACATCCTTACCTTTCGCTAAATACATTTCACACACCTGTCTCACAGCAACCACCTGATCCACACTTCCCCTTCCTCTCCTAAAGCCACACTGCTCATCACCAATCACTACCTCTGTTCCCTCTCTAACTCTCTTAATTAACACTCTGCCATACACCTTACCTACAACACTCAAGAGACTTATACCCCTAAAGCTAGTACATTCATACTTTTTGCCCTTGCCTTTATACAATGGGACTACACAAGCACTTGCCCAGTCAATTGGCACCATATCTTACACAAAGCACACATTCAACAATCTTACTAACCAGTCAACAATAGTCACTCCACCACCTTTTAGACATTTCACAGCACACCCATCCATACCTGCAGCTTTCCCTGTTTTCATCTCCTTTACTGCCTCCTGCACTTCCTCCTTCGTGATCAAAGAATCATTGAACTCTCCCAACACATTTATTTCTTGCACTCTTCCATCCGCCACAGTCTCAGCCTCTCTTTCCTCCTCTACATTTAACAACCTTTCAATATACTCTGCCCATCACTTCCTTACTGCATCCATTTCAGGTAACATCCTTCCATCCTTTGCTTTTACTCGCTCTTCCTTCCCAGACTCTCCCTTTCGCACCCTTTATACCTCTTTCCAAAACATTTTCTTATTCTGTTGAAAATTCTCACTCAACCTCCTACCCCACCTCTCATCAGCTGCCACTTTAGCATCACGCACAACCATTCTCATCCTATTCCAGAAAGACTCCCTCTCTTCTTCATCCCTTTCACTACCGGGCCAATATGCACTCACAGACAGCCACAACTTACATTCAAATTTCGCTTTCATCCACATCAGTCTCGATGACACCTCCTTCCATTCAATCACACACTGCTGTACTTCCGGACTCACTAACAAGGCCACACCTTCTCTTGCCCTTCCTCTATCAGCACCTGATAATCTTCCATTCACACTTCCAAACTTAAACTCACCTTTCCCTTTCATCATTGTTTCACTCAAAGCTAACACATCCAAGTTTCTTCTCACAAACATTCTCTCAATCTCCTCCCGTTTAGCCTCAATCGTTTTACATCCACGCACATTCATTACCCAGTCTTCAGGGTACGAGGATAATGCAATGGCCCACATAAAGGTGCGAAATGTGTTCGAATGAGTGGAACGTCTTGGAGACGAGTAGCTTTTGCTGAAAATGATGTTGTGCACAGATGTAATTCAAATTAACCTCTCTTCACTGTAGTTTCACCTTTTGCTTTGATTGAAGCGATTTTAATTTCGTTGTTTACTTTCCACAAAAATCAAATAAGCACATCGTGATTTGCGCCAGAGCTCTAATTCGCGTACTGGCGACAGTGGTACCAGACATTAATAAAGAAAACTGGTCACACATAATCTCTTATAAAATCAGTCAGTAGAGTCATAGCGTTGTTTTTCAGTAAAGACTTCCACCTGACAATGTGTTTTCATATCTTTACGTAACTACAATATGTAACTCCGTATAAGTTACCTCTACTGTAGGTAGTTCTCTCTCTCTCTCTCTCTCTCTCTCTCTCGAGCGCGCGCGCGCTACTCATCCGTTTTCTCCCTTTTCCCCCCTCCTCTTCCCTTCCCCAAGATATCTTCTTCCTTCTCCCTTAGAGTTGAGATTCCTTAGCGTTAGAAACTATAGGCGGAGGGCAGTTTAGTACTGTAAATGGGTGCAGTTGGCTGAAACTGCTTTCACAATGAGACAGACCCATTCCCTCCTCAGTGTCCATATCTTACAGGTCATGAACTAAACACCCTTTCCTCTTCCACCGCACCACTGAGATAAGGCATTTTGTTTCACTCTGGTACTCATCACTGCTTGATTTTTCGTTACCTTTTCACGCAATAGTGAGTATATATGCCGCGTCTGATGTTTGTTTTTCTTTTAGGTGACCGTTGTGCCTTAGTAGTATGTTTTGTCTTTTTTATGCTGTTTTGTGATGGTTGCAAGTGCACGTGGCACACGTTGGGGGCTGCTTTCTGCCTCCCATCGTGTTGCACGGGCGGGTGTTTGCTCCTGCTCTTCGTTGCCTGTCCAGCGTATATCTTCCCTTGCCTTCCTCGCCTTCCCATCTTCTCTCCCATGCTCTTTCTCCCTTTTTCCTTACCCTCTTCTCTCCTCTGTCTCGTTTTTTATCTTCTCCAACCCCCTACCCCCCCTCTCCATCCTGTTCCATTCACTTCTCTCACTCCCCCTCCATTCCTCTGCCACTTTGTCTCTTCCCTGCTTTCTTCCCGGACTTGGTTGGAGGTGGGCGATGGTGGATATGTTGATTGACTGACTGACTGATTGACAGATAATTTTGGTGAGATAAATATAAAATCACGTGATATATTTACATTACCTCGGAGGGATGAGGGTGCATCCTCAGTCTCCACCAAATCTAACATATTTAGTTCTACACGTACGTCATTCTATAATTTGCACATTTTCCATTTTCACTTTCAGTTGTTACATTGATATATATGATCATGTTCATAGCTGCTGACTAATTTTGAAACATACACTACAGTTAGGTGACTGAATCAGTAAACCTTTACAAATATAAACTCAGTGAACAAAAAGACTGCCTTTGCTATCATTAAACTTGCCCATATGTGTACTTGCATGTACAAACATATTTGCTTTCCTGCATTACACAAGTTTACTTGCCCACCACAGTTCCATACACGTTCTTTGGACACATACAAAACGTATTAAGAATGTCTTTTTGTTATATTACACACACATATACACACATAAGAAACGTATTTAATTTGTTTGCAGTCTTTCAAGATGCTGTATATTTTGTCATTATTAAATATCCATATGGTTAGTTTTGTCACCTCGTTTATTTTATTGTTCCTGTATTTATCTAATATTCTACAGTGTAATACAGTGCTGCAGCGCGTGAGATCGTGGGTTCTTGCACAACCTGCATCAATTGTCATAGTTTTGGCTATTGTTTCTTAGTTCCCAATAGCATGTGTACCCTAGTCGTAGCCTAGTGTATACAGAGTTCTTCCATTTGCTGGTGTTTTTCCCGCAGGTAAAGGTGGTATTTCTTGCTACAGCAGTATAGTGGTCCATAGTACAGCTAGGTATAATTTGGTATTTTCTGATCAGCTGGTGGCTGACATCATCTTTCATGAGGGCTATTACAACAAGAATGACTATAACCTTGATGACACTCCAGCCAACATCACCAAGGTGCGAGTAAGGAAGGAAAGGGAGAGGTATGCACGGGAGAGAACTGACTTATCCAACGTGGCACTGATGCATAAGTACCCCACTGAGCGCCTTCTGACACCATAAAAGTGCAACGGCCTCAGAAGCATATGACAGGGTGGATAGACAAGAATTGTGGAAAGTATTTAGAATATATGGAGTAAATGGGAAGCTGTTGAACGCCGTGAAGAGTATGTATGCTGGTGCTAAGGCTGCAGTACGTGTGGACGGTGAACTGAGTGAATTTTTCTGTTTGAAGAATGGATTAAAACACGGATGTGTCATGTCTCCATGGTTGTTCAGTCAGTATATGGATGGAGTTATAAAAGAGATACAAGGTAGGGCAGTGGATGTTGAAGCGGCCCTAATGAGAGAGGGCAGTGTGTGGAAACTCCCTGTACTGTTATTTGTTGATGATACTGTGTTGTTAAGTGAAGACGAAGGGGAGTTGCAAGGCTTGGTGAATGAGTTTGGGAGAGTGTATAAGAAACGGAATGTAAAGGTGAATGTAGGTAAGAGTAAAATTATGGTCTTCGAGAGAAATGAAGTCATTGAATGTGCAGTGAGGTTGGATGAGGAGGAAATGGAAAATGTGAGTGCATTTATGTACTTGAGTAGTGTGATGAGTAAGGATGGAAGTTTTGAGGGTGAAAGGGTACAACAAGGAAGAATGGTTGCTGGTTCTTTGAAAGCAGTGATACGAAACAGAGAAGTGGGCATGGAAGTGAAAAAGTTACTACATGACAGTACTGTGATACCAACTCTAACGTATGGAAGTGAAGCTTGGACCTTGTTGGAGGGACACAAATCAAGAGTGAGAGCAGTGGAAATGAGTTATTTGAGAGGAGACTGTGGAGTCACATGGACAGACAATCTAACAAATGAAGAAGTGAAGTAGCGTTGTGGTGTGGACATGGATGTGATAGGAAGCGTTAGGAGAAACGCAGTGAGGTGGTTTGGCTATGTGGAGAGGATGAAGTGCGAGAGACTGACGAGGAGACTGTATGTGAGTGAGGTGGACAGGGGGAGAGGGAAAGGGAGGCCAAGGATGAGGTGGAGGGATGGAGTGGAGAGGTAAATGCGAGAGGGGTGTGTGAGCTGGGAGCAGGGCAGTGAAATGGCGGGGGACAGGGCGACATGGAGGCGATTTGTTTGTGGCCACCTCTTACGGGATTGAGGCATCTGGCAATAGATAGATAGAATAGATGATCATGTTTTCATTTTCTTTTTATCCCTGGAATTTTCTTACATAACTCCTCACTTTTCCATGGCTAGCTCTTTGGTATGGGGGTCGCATTTCTAGCTATTGTAACAGCTCTTTCATTCCTATCTATACCCACGTGATGTGGAATCCACATGAACATTACGTTTTCTCCCTACCATTTTATGCTCGTGTTTGATGTTTCTGCATTGTATAACTACACTTTCCATCACGTTGTTCTACAACTGAGATTCTAGTGCCCCCCTACTGTCCACAAGGATGCACAAATCACTTTTACCCTTTCTCATCGTCTTCAGCTCACACAGAATTGCATATACTTCAGCCTGTGTTGATTATATGAAGGGCTGTGCGATGGAAGGGGTTCACAGACCAACAGAGGGAAAACGCATTTTGCTGGATAACACTATTTTCACCCAGTCTCTATCATGTGGCCTTGGATGAGAACACCTGGCTCTGGAAGGATGGTTGAAAGTCCTTCAAAAAATGTATTGCACGTCTTCCTTATGACACCTACTCATTATTCTTCCAGGACTGGCTGCGAAACGTAAGGTTGCCTCATGCACCCAGGTGTGGTGGTGGTATGGATGCGGGGGAGCACGTCTTGGCCATGTGTGCCTGTGTGTGCGTGTGTAGGTTGAATCCAGTGACAACATAGCTGGGCCGTGAGCCTTGCTGATTGATTGGCTGACCATATGTGGTGGTGTGTTTGACGGGAGTTTCTGCCGTGCCATTCATCAGTCCTTACTGTTGTGCTCTGTTCATAACAGGCAAAAAGGAATTCTCGCTGTTTTACAGCAACCTTTTGCAACTTTTACAGAGCTTCGTGTGAGATTAGTGGGTGTACATCTATGTTATAGCCTCATCCATCAAAAGACAGTTTCCTGTTGTGGCCATGAAACGGGAGGGCTTTTTGGATATCAACGTCCTGATGAACCACATCACAAAACGTCAGGCAGTTGGCTTCTCCCAGGCCTGCCAGCTGGTGGATGACATCACCTTTCAGGGGGGGCTATTACATCAAGAATGACTACGACATTGATGACACTCCAGCCAACATCACCGAGGTGCGAATGATGAAAGGAAGGGAAAAGTATGCACAGGAGAGGTTTGACATGTCCAACATGGTACTGATGCCTAAGTACCCCACTGAGCGCCTTCTGACACCGCAGAAGTGCAACGACCTCAGAAGTCTCCTCAGTTTTCTTGAGTCAGAAGCCCAAACGTGGCTCAACAGTCTCCTCGACCTTTAGGAGGAGATGAGGCAGGCACAAGGGAGGCATCAACATGCTGGTGGGGAGTCAGAGCCAGAGCATGACCTTGACAACGACTCTCTGGACTACGTGCCAGCGTTTGTCGCACTGGTGTCATCAGGCACTAGTGTCAAGCCTCCCTCCTCTCCACCTATGCCTCCTTCGTTTACGACTATGGCCTGACAATGGACAACGGCGTTTGGATTTCCTCTACTGAGACCTTCAGATACTAATCTCTGGTGTTTGGTGTGCGTAATGAGATTTTTTTGCATCATTATTCTTATTAATAAAAATACTATTTTTTACTACTTTTCTGCTATTTCATTATTCACCTCCACTGAGAACAAGAGCAGTATATACATACGGAAATAGAGAGGAAGAAACAGACATAGGGAGCCCAACAGAAAACCAGACAAATAGACAGACATGAGAGGAGAAGGAGTGGAAAGCTGGTAGTTGGACAAAATGTAGCTATCTTTTTTTTTTTTCTTAGGCCTACACATAGGACTGATATTTGGGGCCACAGCTCATATTGTTTAATGGTACTTATCTTCGTTCTAATCAATGTTGCTTTTTGCTTAAGCAATCAAGTTTTGCCAGAAAACAGAATGAAAGTTCAGTAAAAAAAAAAAAAAAGAAAGAAAAATCTATCTATATTCTTAGGCTTTTCCCCCCTAGAGGTATAGCCGAGACAGGACGACACATTCACCAAATTACTCATCCACACACACACACACACACACACACACACACACACACACACACACACACACACACGTTTACTCATATCTTAGCCTCTATGGGGAGAAGGGACCACTCCTCACCGAACCACACCACACGAGGGTCAACTGTGCAGTGCAAACTAGCGACATCTGCAGCAGGGCCCGACAACTGAGGTGGTTTAACCTTGCCACATCATAATGGGCCCATCCCCTTCCTCGCACATGACTAGATCAGCTGATCAGACCAGATGCTGGAAAACACCCTCGGAGCCTCGTCACCATTTACACATTCACAATTTTTCTCCATTCATCCATATCATGAGCAGCCACTCTTCCTTGCCGTACGAACATCCCTGTACAACTAACGCTCTTTTCACACTGTTCATCCATCCTATTTGTGATCTTCTTCTCAGCCTAACACCTCTCACATCAGTTCTGGTTACCTTTTTCACCAATTGCTCTTCGTCCATTCTCTCCATATGCCCAAACCACCACAACACTCTGCTCAACTTGATCGGCCATCTGGTGCATAATTCTAGTTCTCCTTTGCACTTCATCATTTCTAACTCAATACATGTGCGTCACTCCACACATACTCCTCAGACACCTGTCTCCATTACATTCAACCTCTTCCTCACTGTTACTCCCACATTCCAAGTATCAGCCCCATATAGTGCAGTCGGTACCACTACTCCCGCATACAACCTTCTCTTTACATCCATTGTAAACGAATCAGCCACCAGTGCAGTATCATCTGCAAAACAACAGCTGACTCAGATTCCACTCTCTATCATCAACATTTACCAGGCTCAAACCTCTACCTAACACTCCCGGATTCACCTCCCTTACAACACCATCCATATAAGTATTAAACAATCAAGCGACATCACACATCCCTGTTGCAGCCCCACTCTCATAGGAATTCAATCACTCACATTATTTCCCACTCTTACACAGGCTGTACAGTGTACATAAAAACTTTTCACTCCTTTTAACAACCTACCACCTAGTCCATAAAATCTCAAAACAGTCCACAAAACCTCCCTATCATTTCTATCATACG
Source organism: Coenobita brevimanus (assembly GCF_032717465.1). NCBI lineage: Eukaryota > Metazoa > Arthropoda > Malacostraca > Decapoda > Coenobitidae > Coenobita > Coenobita brevimanus. The sequence continues at coordinate 41,670,222 of NC_137054.1, read as the reverse complement.
CTTTCTCTAAATTCATAAACACCCAAAACACATCCTTACCTCTCACCAAAAACCTTTCACACACCTGTCTCAGGCAAACACCTGATCCAAGCATCCCCTCCCTCTTCTAAAACCACATTGCCATCACCAATCACCTTCTCTGTACTCTATAACTCTCTTAATGAACACTCTACCATACACCTTACTTACAACACTCGACAGACTTATACCACTAAAACTAGTACATTCATACTTATCACTCTTACCTTTATACAACAGAACCACATACACACTGGCCCAGTCAATCAGCATCATACCACTCACAAAACACACAGTCAGCAATCATAGTAACCACGCAACAGTAGTCGCTTCACCACCTTTCAGACATTCCACATCACACTCATCCATCCCTGAACTTTCCTTGCTTTCATCTCCTTTACTGCCTCCTGCACTTCCTGCATTGTGATAAAAGAATCATTCACCTCTCCCGACACATTGATTCCTTGCTCCCTTCCATCTGCCACAATCTCAGCCTCCCTTTCCTCCTCTACATTAAACAATCTTTCAAAATACTCTGCCCATATCTTCCTTACTGATTCCATCTCAGTTAACATCCTTCCATCCTCTGCTTTACTCGCCCTTCCTTCCCAGACTCTCCCTTTTGCACCCTCTTCACCTCCTTCCAAAACATTTTTTTATTCTATTGAAAATTCTCAGTCAACTGCTACCCTACTATCTGCTGCCACTTTAGCATCAAGCACATTCCTTCTCATCCTATTCCTCATTTCCTTAAATCCCTCATAATTATAACACACTTCATATGCACATCTCTTCTCAGCTACAGCCAGAATATTATAAGAATCACAATCTACACCCAAAAACCTTTCCTAGGAAGAAAATGAACATTGAACTATCAAAGCTGAAAAAGTTAAGGTTGTGAGAATATTGCTGAAATTTGAACTCGTTTCCTGGCGTTTTATGATTTGGTATGAGAACACCTTACACCGTGCGACCCCTCGTATATTGTTACTCAGCCTTTAACCGTGTTCTGTCTCTGTCCAGCAACCCATTTCCTGTACGTAGTCCCTAATGAGGATTCCACGCTCTGCCTCCCTGTTTGGTAGAACTGAGTGGCCAGAAAACGAGGGAGATCTCATCGAAGCTAGTTGTTTTAATTTTCCTTTCATATTCCTCCTTTTGTAATGGATTTTCACATATTTTTCCTTTGTCATAGGCAAGATATTAACATTAACTACCATCTTTTCAAGATATTGATAGTGTAAACTTACCCGTCAGTACACAGAGTTTTAAGAAATCATATTCTTGCAGTGTTTGTGCAAAGTGCTTTGAGAAAATTCTTTTGCCTTGCTTCCAGAAGGTTGGTATATGGCTTAAGTAGTCACAAACATCAGTGAAAAGTTCGTGACCATCTAGTGTTCTTATGTGCCTAATGGCCGCAATAAGTTGTAGCTCTTCCACTCTGTCCTTTATACTAGGTAGACTTAGCTCACGTTTCTTTGTATCCATCACTGTGTTTTTTGGACAATTTAGTTTACTCGTCATGCCCTCGTTTTGCACTTTTTCAGGCTTTTAAAATCTTCCATCATCAAGGCAAAAGAAAACCAGATTGGCATAATCTATGACTGACCTGATGGTGCGTTCATACATCACTCTGAGTATAGGACCACCGACCCCGTCACAACCCCAGGACAGGACTTCAAGGGTTGCATTTGTGCCTTGTGTAATTATATATCTCGGCTGCTTTAGTTTTGCAGTGAATCCTATGTTCGTTTCCAAGTATTTGTGACTGTTTACTCTCTCAGTGATTTTGTTGTTTATTGATATATGATTAATAGTTTTTGCTTGACATTGTAATTTAGTTTTATTTTCATTTATTATATAACCCATATAATATCATATCTCCAAATTTAATTAAGGCGTGTTAAATGCTTTCTATTGATTTACCCGGCAACATTATATTAGCATATATTATGATTTTAACACCATTGGCTAGCTTTTACTTGACAATTCTGTTCATGAATATGTTGAATAGTATTGGGCATATTACCTCTCTCTCTGGAGGGTCCCTAGCTTGAATCTGCCCTCCTGTGATTGTGCTCCCTGGTAGGAGATCTGAGTCATGCTCCACCCAGTGGAGAAGTCTGCCCGATACCCCCATATTGGTCAATTCATACAGTATAATTTCTCCATTGGCTTTTTCAAACTCACCTTTGAGGTCCACAAGTGTCCTGCAGTAGTCCGAATGATATGACATGCATTTCATTATTGCGTCAGTTGTTCCTCTACCTTTAATAAAACCATACAGATTAAGTCGATCACCTATCACGTACAGTAATTAGTCTTTCTAACACAATCTCTCCATCATTTTGCAAAAGCATGATGTTAATCAGACTAGTCTGTACTCTCCTCCAGGTCTGAGGATAATGATAATAACTGCTGTCTCCCAAGCCCCGGCAAATGGCCCTCGAGGTAACTCATGTTAAACAGATAAAGAACTGGGTCATTCTCCACATTTTCCAAGCAGTATAATATTTCATAGATTACACTGTCTTCTCTGGGGGATGTTGAGTTACTGTGTTTAACAACCCTAAGTAACTCATCTTTGGTTAAAACAACATCTGCTTCATCATCTCTATTTAGAACACTGACGATTAACCCCCTTCTCTCTTCCTCCCAATTCTTAACGACCTCTTGAATATTTAAATGGATCAAGTCCTCATTTGATTCATATGATCATTTTCTTATTCATTCTTCAGCATAGTTTTTCGGGTCAGGAGATGCTATATTGTTCCGCTAATTTTGTTTATTTCACCACAGATTTCTCCAACATTCGTAGAATTTCCAACTCTGTTGACGAATGCCTGCAAGTACGAGTATTCCTCCCTGGCTTCTTTTCTGGTCTCCCCACATAACTTAGCTATCTCTAGCAATGTCTCTTTCGTTTCATCATCCCTTCCTTTGTTAACCCATTTTCTGTGGACGACTTTTAGCATCTGCGTCCATTGTAGAAGTACTTTGTCAAGTACGTACATATTTGTTTTTCATGCTTTTTCCTTTTTTTTTTTTTTCCCTTTTTTTGCGAGTCTTCTGTTCCTTTAACCGTAACCTCATAAAAAGAATCTTAGTTTCTTGGTTGATAGTTATCACACCAATCACATCTTCCATTAATGAAAACATGAATATCCTCTTCCGGTAATATGTTTATTTCTTTTGTGTTCGTAAGCAAATTTTCCTAGATATTTTAATGGCTAAAGAAAAATGATCATTAAGAAGTTCGGGATCAGCCTGGCAAATTCCATCTAACCTTTGCCTATTAAAGGCGGTATCACACCGTACCTTGTATGAGGTTTGCCGAGGAAAAGTTCCGTGGAACCAGGCACAGACCTTATTACACGCATTCCTCGTATTGTTGGCGACGACGCTTCTTCTCATAGTGTTACCAGTGCCCGTCTCGCTTGTACCCAAAGTCAATGGAGAATGTGATCGCCGACTTAGCAGAGAAGAAGGAGAAGCAGCCCTAGTCCAGGAAATATGAATAGAAACCATCGCATTTTCACTGATGAAGCAGCCGGCAGCAGAGTCCCATGTTGTAAACATGATTATTTTCCAGCCAATATATTTTATACATGATTATATTATAGATAACAGAGTTTTCATCAGTGCATGAAATATTTACTCTTTAAGGCTTTCATAATTATTAAGATTTATTTTAAAATATTATTAAGTATTCCATGATAGGTTAGATGTTCAATGCACGACGCCTAGTTGGTCACACTGTTTTATACCTTGTATCATGGGTGAGAATCCGTCCTAACGGATTCCAAGTTTGCCGAGAATATCGTCGACATATACCACGATATCGTGCCGATTTACTCTTGTTTCCTCGGCAAACCGTATACGAAGTTACCGTGTGATACTCCCTTAAGTATGAGAACCTATTTCAGTCTCCCCCCTTAATGTGTGTTACATCTTTTGTACCCTGTAGTTTTATACCTATATTCTTGTAAATACTGAAAAAAAAAAGTACATTTGTATTCTTCCTCCATATTCAAGTTCCTTACGTCTGACATTTAAATCCCCAGCTACAGTGTAACTCCATTAAATAAACTGCAAGGCAAACTGTTTATGAAGAAACAATGTTTTGAACATACAAATTATCTATATTCATGAATCCCTCTTTTAAAGTTATTTTCACAAAAACGGATTCTGCTCTCTCACAATTGTATGTTTCTTCAGTGAGTTCAGATGGTTCTGAGATCTTAACATACGCTGTGACTCCACTTTATGCCAATATCTGCAGGCTGTTGATATGCTTTATATCCATTAAGTTTGAACTATTTACCATTCTTATCACTAGTCTGCTGGAGGAGGATTATATTGGTGTCACATTTTGTTACATAATAATGTACAGTCGTGGTCATTAATAATTACCTATCTTCCGGTACCCCATGCCTCAGGGTGCTTCCTTTATGCGTAGCAAGTCACAGTGGAGTAAGAGGGACTGAGATGAAGGGGCCAGAGAAAGAAGGGAAGATGGGTGCGGGGATGAGTGATGGTGCGAGGGTGGAGTGAGGGAGGGAGGGTAGGTAGGGGAGGGAGAATGATATGGGAAGTGGTGGTCACATAATTTTTGTTTCCTTTTATTCAGGGCATGATAAACAGGAGTTAATATTCGGTAGATAATGCTGCATTGCATCTTGTATAGTGGCGCCAGATAACAAGCTTTAGATTGGTGGTGATATCAAGGGCTGGCTCGTGATAGAAATATACTTACGTGACAGATCAAACATTAGCGCGGAGCCAGATGCTCGCGTTTATCCGTGTATTTTAACATCGGACGCAGATCTGAATCTGGATGGCTTTGACTTCCGTAATGTTTCTATATGAAACGCCCTCTACCATTACATGTAATTAAATTTTGGAACTAAATATCATATGCAACCTTTCACACGGCTGTGTCCACAGTAAATTTGATCATCCTTTCGCTGTATACTCCCTCTGTACAGTCATCATCATGTCAACTATTTTTTGGCATCTCTATATCAAAAGGCTATTTAAAATAATTGTGCATAAAATGTAATTAAATTTGATGTCTGTGCACATGGGTGGATATAATAACGGTATCTCTCATAACCGGTCAACAGTAAAAAATCATAATGAAAGTTTTGTGGTGTATTTGATATAGTTTTAGGTGCTGATTCCAAAAATCTCATACGTTTTTTCCTAACACATCTATTTTTTATGATGAGTGATGAACCTTCATGTTGAAACCGTATATAACAATATTCATATATATTCCTGTTCTTAACACTGCATATGCTTTTTTGCATCTGTTGTTGTTTATTGGATCAGTTGAAATGTCAAGGCAATGGAAAAATAGTCCCGATTGTTTCTGCTATGTCTGTGGTTCTCTCACCCCAAGGGACAGCGACGCAACATCACGAACAATATCAAGAAAGTCTGTCACCTGTACTTCAGCTGTGCTCTTGCAGATCAAGACAGAAATGGTCACCGCATGTAAATTGTACAGCTTGTTCGAATGGACTAAGAGATTGGCTGCTTAAGAGAACAAGGGCAATGCCATTCACGTTCCTATGATATGGAGGGAGCCGAAAGATCATGCCACAGATTGTTACTTCTCCAAGGTCAACCTATCCGGGTTTTCTGTTAAGAACAAGCACAAGATTGCTTACCCCAATTTGGAATCAGTTATAAGACCAGTGCCGCACAACGATGAAGATCTTCCCATTCCACTACCACCAGAAGACGGTATCGCCAGTAGCGACGATGAGGACGAAGATGTAGCCCAAACTGAGTCAGATGAAGCAGCTGAGGATGCAGAGTTTTTAGCCAACAATGAAGACATACCTGAACAGTTCTCTCAAGGAGAGTTGAATGACTTAGTTCGAGATTTGGGACTACCGAAGGACAAGGCTGAACTTTTGGCATCTCGTTTGAGAGAAAAATGTCTGCTCAAGAAAGATATTTGAGTAACACACTTCAGAAAATGAAATGATCTTTCTTCATATTTTTCTGTTGATGGACCACTATGTTTTTGCAACGACATTGATGGATTATTCTGCTGCTTTTCACAGAAGCATGATCCTTCTCAATGGCTTTTATTCACTGATTCATCGAAGAAAAGCCTGAAGGCGGTATTGATGCAGAATGGTAATATGAACCTTCTGTGCCTTTAGGAGATTCAGTACACACGAAAGAGTGCCATGAAAAAACTGCGGCCCTTTTTGATGCCGTAGAATATGAAGAATTCAAAAAGAAGTTGTCTGGAGACTTGAAAGTGATCGGTTTGCTGGTGGGACTGTAATCAGGCTTCAGAAAACATTGTTGTTTCTTATGCCTCTGGGAGAGCCGTGCAACTTCCAAGCAGTCGACATGGCCACCTAGACAAATATACGAGCCAGGATCTTCAAACATCGCGAACGAGCCCCTGGTTGCTCCTGGAGACATTCTTCTTCCTCCACTTCATATAAAGTTCGGCCTAATGAAGCAGTTCGTGAAGACACTGGGAAGAAGAAACACTGAAGCATTCGGATATGTCTCAAGCAAATTCCCAGGCATCACTGAAGCTAAGCTGAAAGAAGGAATATTCATCGGCCCACAGATAAAGGAACTTCTGAGAGACCACAGCTTCAGCACCTATCTGGCCGATGCGGAACTGGCTGCTTGGACCTCATTGAAGTGGGTATGTGAAAATATCCTGGGAAACAAGAGGTCACCGGATTATGAAGATGGTGTTGAGAGACATCTCAATTAAATTGTTGCAATGGGGTGTCCGATGTCACTGAAAGTTCATTTTCTCCATTCGCACCTTGAAGTTTTTGAGCAGAACCTGGGAGCCATCTCTGACGAACAGGGAGAACGCTTCCATCAAGATATCAGTGCAATGGAGCATTGTTATCTAGGCTTCTGGAATGAAAGTATGCTCGAGGATTACCGCTGGATGTTGTACAGGGACGAGCCTGGAACACAGCACCAAAGGAAATCTAAAGCTCGACGATTTTGAGAAGTTTGACCTTAGCAAAAGTGCACTGAAACTCACTCTCTGTTTTATGTCTTGCAGGAGAGTCCTGTTTTGTCATTTCCATTTGGATGAAAATACAATGTATATGTGGACTATTTGGAGACACTGAATTTATACATACTTCAGAAAACTTTGAAACCTCAAATATATTAAGAAAAACTTCGTTTTTATGAGTAATCATATGCGTCCAGCGGTAAAATTCAACCAAAATGATAAAAAGGCAGTTTCCATAAAATTGTGACGTGCTACGCTATAATGGACCACATATTCGTGATCGTCGTCAAAAATAGGTCTAGAAATGTTACATTTATTACCTGGTGAGAGAAAAAACTTTGATTATGTAGACATGTATATATCGGTTAGATGGAAAATTGAACAAAATCCTACCCAAACTCCCAAAATTTATCTAGGTCAATGTTTATCGACATTGGTCAAGCCAAAGCAACCAGGAAAGCCTCAGTAAGAAGTTCAGTGGCCTCCTGCCTCAATAACCCCTTGCAGCCTTCGCGGCACCAGGAAACAATGTTGTTAATGGTTTGCTTGTTTCGTCTGAACAGCTCCCACTCGTCCTTGGTGCGCTGGAGGAGATGGGCCCGTGTCCTCTTGTTCTCTGGCTCCTATGCGTTGACAATTTGGGCCGACACAGTCTCGATGGCTGTGCCCTAATATTAGATCTGTCCCGTCAGTATATTTCTATCAAGAGCCAGCCCTTGATATCACACCTATCTAAAGCTTGTTATCTGACGCCGCTATACAAGGTGTACTGCAACATAATCTACCGAATATTAACTTCTTTATATCATGCCCTGAATGAATTAAAAGAGACAAACAAATAATGTGGCCACCACTTCGCATTTCATTCTCCCTCCCCTACCTACCCTCCCTTCCCTCCCTCACTCCACCCCCGCCCCATCACTCGTCCCCCCACCTACCTTCCCTTCTCTCTCTTGCCCCTCGCTCTCAGCCCCTCTTCTCCAGTGTGACTTGCCACGCATAAAGGAGCCAGCCTGAGGCACGGGGTACAGGAAGATAGGTGATTATATGACCACGACTGTACGTCATGTTTCCTTGCCGCTAAGCTATACACATTCCACTATATTACACTTAAAACCTTGCTATCGATATTGACTAGCTGTGTCTAGCTGATCAGCAGTCAGCTTTTTTATGAAATTAGAGAATTTGTCAAACCATGTTTTTCCATTTATTCTTGTACTAACTTTTATTACGTCATCTCCCTCGTGCTTTTCTGGTAGGCTTTCAGTATTATCCAATCAGTTATTCATTAGCCTATGTCGTTTTAGTTTCACTTCCCTCCCTTTAAACCTGACTGCGCAGGTTCCATCATTTTCATTTTCAGCAGTTCTCATTAAGTTGTCTTATTCAACACACTGTTGTCATTCACGTGCCTTTCTTGTCATTTTTGTTTTGTCTCAGGTAGGTTGTGTCTTTTTCTTTTCATTGCTTACTTCTTGTACTTCCCTTACAGCTTTCCCTGCTTTTTTCATTTATCTTTTTCTCTAGGCTTTCGAGTTTAGAACTTGATTCACCTATGTAGCCCTAAATATTTCTTTGGTTTCCTCCCATCTAGCTTCTTTATATCCCTCTTTTGTGTTGGGCTGGTCGTTTTGGACACTGACTCACTGCATGCTGAGTGCTGTGGGTGGTCTTTCTCCATGGTACGGCCAGTTCAGGATAGGTTGTTCCATCCTTGGATCGTACTGTGTTGTCTGGGTCACGTGACTGGGTCGCTTGGGTATTGCCCCCACTGTTGTAAAGGTAGGTCTTCCTGTTGTCCTCTGATTCTCCTTGTCCATGTTTGCTGGCGTCGGGTGCAGTGTCCGTGTCTGGTACTCCCCACCCCTATTGGGTGTGCTTGGGTGGGGTTGTTTGGTGATTAGCCTGGTGGTGTCCCTCCCCTGGGACGCTCTGAGGTACAGTCGCGACCAGGCCTTGTCGATGCCGTGGCCAGGAAGCCAAGAATGGTCTGGTGTTCAGACAGCCTCAAACCCTCTACCCTCCTCCTCCCTCCTTCCATTATCAGCTACCACCACCTCCCTTGATCGAGAGGTAGCTCACTCCATTGCTTCGAGGTTTAAACCACACACACACACACACACACACACACACACACACACACACACACACACACACACACACACACACACACAGAGAGAGAGAGAGAGAGAGAGAGAGATGTATGATAAAGTACGATGAGAAGACTGGCTATTACGAGCTTGACTCAGTCTTTCTAAAATATCATAACACCCGCTCTGTCTTCTACTGTAGAGCGTCAGTGTGATTAATGTAATTCAGTAAGTACAAATATTTGTGTCTTGGGTGAGGCGTGTTCTACTCTAAGCTAAATAAAACTGTCGGCTTGTAGCAGGAATAAAATAGCAGTTTACTTCAAGAATAAACTACGGTGTTGGGAGAGTGTCTGCCGGTTATTCAGTACGTCTGCATATGTTTTACGTCTTCCTAATTGGGAAAGTCGCATTTTGATTTAGCTAAATAAAGTAATCTGACAGTTACAATAATGCATTATCAATTAATATGAAATGACAAGCTAGTAGAAGACGATGGCCAGCTGCAAGCGGACCAAGCTTTGTCAGCAACTAGAAGTGAGTTTCGACACTAAAAGTCATTTCTCCATGGAGGTACTCCAGTGCAACATTCCACCCAAGAATCATGACCCTGGCTTAATAATCTTCAGAGCCTTGGTGTTTCACGAGAGCAAGGTTGTAATTTTAGCGTTTTTCATGTTTTCTGCACATGATGACCTTTGACCTCTGACCTGGTGGACATAGGTCATGCATGTAACAATGCAGCACACTTGTAGTACTCATTAACGTCTATAAGCAGGCAAAGTTTCGTTCGATTCCATCCATCCACTGTGGAGCTAGGAAACTTGAAATTTGCAGAATGGCCTACTAGATGTACAACATCTAGGTGGCGCTGCCAGCGACTGGAAATGTTTTGACACTAAATGTAATTTCTGTATGGAGGTACTCCAGTGCAACATTCCACTCAAGAATCATGGCCCTGGCTTAATATTCTTTGGAATCTTAGGATTTCGCACGAGTATAGTAATGATATCAGCAATTTTCACCGTTTTTGCAACTGATGACCTTTGACCCCTGACCTGGTCATTGTAGCACGTAGGTGTACATAGAAAGTTGAAGTACTGGTCAACGTTTACAGGCATGCAAATTTTAATTCAATTCCATCCAGCCACTGTGGAACTAGGGGCGCATTTTGAAAACCAGTACTGGTTGCTAGGGACCCTGAGGCCAATTTTCGCAGGGTTGCCACTCGAAAACTAGAGGGGAGAGGGGGGAAAAAGAGATGACGCATTTCCTATAAGGAATGACCTCAAGATTACACCTAAAGAAGTCAGAACTTTCTACGTCAATTAGTAATGCTTGTACAACTCAAGACTTAAAAGTACGAAAAAGGCGTATTTTCGGCTAATGCTAGCAACGAGTAGCATGGACGAGAAGCGTTTCGTACCTATATGAGTTAGTCATATTATATACAGCTTATACTCAAGAAATTTTTCAGATATGGAACCTGGTTTTATAATCAGTTTCAGCAACAACAAGAGTGTAAGACTAATATTTCTGGTAACTCGAAATATCAGAATTTAAAAAGTAAAAGACTGAAGTGCAGCAGGATCCAAGCATACAGGTCAGGGACTGGCTAATGGTCACAGCTGCAGCAACCAGAGATTACCCTCAGCCAAACCATGGACACATATCTGCTTGGGTTCTGAGCTTCACACACACACACACACACACACACACACACACACACACACACACACACACATATATATCAAACCACCTCAGCAAAATTAATTAAGATCATGTGTGTGTGTGTGTGTGTGTGTGTGTGTGTGTGTGTGTACAAAATAGCTGAAACAGTTTCTAACTCATATCAAACCAAACTCTGTGGAATGGTGGAGGCCAACGGTCACAGGGCTCGGTTAAATCCTGGCTGCCAGAGTCATTTGAGAGTTTTTATCCAATTTCGAAGGAAACTTTGAGATATAACTGACGTTAAAGTAAGAATGAAGCGATTTAAATTTTAGAATAATGAGACAAATGTCAAGGTAATATGGCATGGACAATGGTCGGTCAGTGTGAGAGCTTGTTTACAAAATAACTCAATTAGCTTTCATCCGATTTCAGCCAAAGTTGGTGGACGGGCTGAGGGTCGGCCGAGGAGTAGATTTCTTGTTTTTGGGAAGACCTGATCGAAGGTCATCAGTTTGAACAGTTTTGAGCTGATATATTCCAACTTCTGGGAAAGGGTTTGAACAGTTTTGAGCTGATATATTCCAACTTCTGGGAAAGGGTTAAGCGACAGGGAAGAACAAAGGGATTCAATTTTAAGAACAATACGTTGAAGGTCAAGGTGAAAGGACAACGTCAAAGTTTGATCAAGGTGTCTGTCGGTGAGTCAAATAACTAAAACGGTTTTGATCTGATTAGGATCGATCTTAATGGATGAATTAATGATCAACCAAGAGTATAACCCATTGCTTCTGAGAGCGTTAGGTCAAGGTCAAAGTCACACGAAGGCCAGCTTTAGGTTTTTCTCTGGTGTAGACTAAACTTTATGGGAGGGCTCGAGTTAAAACAAGGGAACAGAAATTCGATTTTAAGAACAACCAGTCAAAAGTGAGGGTCACCATAGGAAAATATCAAAGTTCAAGATCAATGGACACAGTGATTATAACCAAAGTTCGTTTAAGGGTTAAGAGTTCGGCATGAATGAAGCAATTCGATTTCAAGAGTAATTAGTCGGAGTTCAGCCTCACCCGGCAAAATCAAGTATTCGGGAATTAGGTCAGTTGATAGACGCGGGTGTGGCTCTCTTTGAGTTTTCCTTCTTGCTGATAACATGCGAAGAAAGAAGAGTGTAATAGGGATCTCTATAAATCCTACTTCTGTGACAATGTCAATATCATGTACAGGTTTAGTCTGATCCAAAAAGGAAGAAAATAGTGAAACAGTTGACAGCAGGTATAGGTAACCACATTACCTTCTTCCTCAGTAATTACCTGATAAAGAACAATTTACCAAGCACGGCCTGTTTTTCATGATCTAACCCGACTCTACGGTAAATCAACTGGATTTCAAATGTTTTAATAACGTTTACAAAGATACAAATGTGTGTGTGTGTGTGTGTGTGTGTGTGTGTGTGTGTGTGTGTGTGTGTGTGTGTGTGTGTGTGTGTGTGTGTGTGTGTGTGTGTGTGTGTTAATGTTTTTATCTTGGTTCCAACTCCTTCCTTTAGTGGAAATGAAGTTCACTTTAAAAGATTACCAGTGATTACTAGCTGTAAAATGCACGCTGATAGAAACGTGCCGAAGTAATCTACACCATTCCCTGCCAGTCTCTCTAGAAGGGTAACATGTGAAAAGACGGTACCATACTGTAGTCATTCTTTTATCTCAATGACACCTTTTTATCTATGTTGTAAGGGGTCAGGTATGTGAGGGCGAGGCGTGCTTCCCTTCATCTCGTTAGCTCTTCACACCAGAGTGTGGAGCTACTCTATTTTCTCCGTTTATGTCTTCTTTCTTCCAAACGCTTTTTCAACTTGTTGCCATTCCTTTGTTTCTTCATCGGCACAATTGTTCCCTGGGTCAATAGTCCCTGACATCTTTTTCTTTTCTGTTATTTCTTTCTTTATTTTCTTTTTATGTAGGCTTTTAAGATGGATTTTTTTTTAATGCAAGGAAGAAGGAACCAAAGGCCAAGAGCCCGCAAACCGTTCCATCGAAGAAGAAGAAGGAAAAAAACAACAACAGAGAGCCAAATTCAAGATCCGTCCATTTCGAGATGCCTGGGCACACTGCGTTTAAATGACTGGAGATCATAGGAAGTAGGAAATACAGACAGAGGGAGACAGTTCCAGAACTGACCTGTTGCATAAATGAAGGACTGGGTGTAAAGGTCAACTCTTGCGTTAGAGAGATGGCCAGAAAAGGGACGAGAGTTTGTTGCTAGACGGATGCTACGCGCCCGTCGTAGTGGTGAAGGGGTGCAAGCAGATAGTTCAGAGGAGCAGTGACCATTGGAGTAGCGATAGAAGAGAGATAAAGATACAACAGTGCGGTGAAGAGACAGCGGTTGAAGGGAGCCAGTAAGAGGAGGAGAGTTAATGAGATGAAAAGCCTTTGATTCCACCTTGTTGAGAAGAGCTGTATATGGGGAGCCTCCCCACACATGAGAGCTGTACTTTATACAGGGGCGAATATATAACCCGTGTATAAAGTCAACAACTGTGCAGAGGTAAAGAAAGTATGGAGTCGGCTTAGCACACCTAATCTCTTGGAAGCAGATTTTACAAGAGATGTTATACGATCTTCCCAAGATAAATCCCGAGAGAATAAAACCCTAAGCATGTCTAAAGATGGTGCGGGAGTGAGCTTGATATTATTATAAAAAATTTGTGGGTACTCCTGTGGAAGATTTTGACTGGTTGATAGGTGTAAGAACTGAATTTTTGACACATTAAAAACAAGATTATTTTTACCCCAGTCAGAAATACGAGCGAAGTCAGACATTAGGTATGCCATACTCCCATCTCTTGTTTGTTGAAGTAACTGCTGAGGTGGATGCTGCAGGAAGCGAATGGAAAGGTGAATGGTGCAATCATCAGCGTATGAGTGGATTGGGTGAGATGCACAGCTTAGAAGGTTATTAATGAATAAAAGGAAGAGAGTTGGTGATAGGACAGAATCCTTAGGAATACCACTATTGATGGATCTAGAAGAATGGTGGCCGTCTATAATAGCAGCTATAGAACGACCGGAAAGGAAGCTAGAGATGAAGGCAATGATAGAAGGATAGAAACCGTAATAGGGCAATTTGGAAATGAAAGATCTATGCCAGACTCAATCAAAAGCCTTTGAGATGTCAAGCGCAATGGCAAAGATTTCGCCGAAGTCCCGAAAGGAGGATGACCAGGAGTCTAAAAGGTAGGTGAGAAGATCACCAGTGGGACATCCCTGGCGGAACCCATTCTGACGATCAGAAAGATGGTTGTAATAGGAAAGATGCTTTAAATTTTTTTTGTTAAAGCTAGACTAAAAAACTTATGAGGCACAGGATGTCAAAGCAATCGGGCAATAATTAGAGTGTTAGGAATGGCCACCCTTCTTTGGGAGAGGCTGAATGACAGAAAACTTACAGCAAGAAGGAAAGGTACAAGTTGATAGACAAAGGCGAAAGAGTTTACCGAGGCAGTGTGTAAGCACAGAAGCACAGTTCTTGAGGACAACAGGAAGGGGCCCCATCAGGCCCATATGCCTTGTTAATACTGAGGCCAGTGATGGCAGAAAATACATCAGTTGCAGAAATTTTTATATCAGCCATGAGGAATTCAGACGGGGGGAAGTGATGAGGGAACAGTACTGGAATCATCTAAGGTGGAATTGGAAGAGAAAGTCTGAGGGAAGACATATGCTTTAACAGTAGAAGAAATATCTACAGAGCCACTGGGGTGGAAAAGAGGTCAAACGTCGAACCATATAAACATGTAATTTTTGATGTCTTATATTTGCATCTTTCAATGTGGCATGTGTTAGGAGTGTAATGCTGTATGGTAGTGAGACCTGGGAAGTAAAGGAAGAGGATATTCGCTGGCTCAAACGTACAGAAATGTCAATGATTAGGTGGATGTGCAGTGTGTCCTTGAATTCGAGGCCAGGGGGGGGCTAGGTTTACGGTGGAAGAGTTAAGCGACAGGATGGGAATGGAGTGTATTGGTGTTGTGATGAAGAGAGGTAGATTGAGATGGTCTGCGCATGCGGAGAGGATGGGGGATGACAATTGGGTGCAGAAAGTGAGAAGTATTAACGTTAGGGGAAGAGTTGCGAAAGGCAGACCGAAAAGACCTGAGACGAAGCCATTGAATGTGACCTCAGGGATAAGGGACTTAGTAGGGAGGCTGCCAGATATCGAGCAGCATGGAGAACCGCCATTAGATGACCAAGGCCGACGCATGCAAACATGTTGGAACCTTTATAACAAAGTGAAACGAAAAGAAACGATAATCATCATGGCAATATTCACAGAAGTACTCGTATGTCAGCGTAGCAATGTGGAGACCATCTTGAATTTGCATGGGAATATTGGCAAGCTTGTGCTTTCTGTATTTGCTCTTCTGTTTGGAGAAAACATCGATTAAAGTTTTTCTTTCTCCAGTATCACCAATCTTTCAGTGCTCATCTGAACTGGTTATAATTTTCCTTCCCTGTCACACCACATGTGCTCATATCACCATCCCAACTCGTCTTGTCAGCTCCTATCTGCCCACCCCACTCATTTTCTAATCTCCCACATCAACTCTCGGAAGAATTTCCTTCCCATCACCAACGCCGTCTTTCATACAGTATCGGCCCTCATACGATGCTCTCTCTTCGCCATGTTCCATCATCCACCACCACTGCAGTCTGTATCCCACCCAATCTTCCCAGCCCACCGCATCCATTTTTGGTGCACTCACAGGGGCGGCCAAATCCAGTGTACGTCCCTAACTGTGTTGCTACCTCACTGAGTCTGTGTACCTGGTGGTTGAAAGATGGGGTCCACGCCTTATAGCGGGGTGGTGGGTATTGAGGAGTGGTGGATAGTGGTGGTGTCTCGGAGCGTCTTGGGCACATGTGGGGTGTGTCTGAGGCGTGTTTTGTGCATCTAGTCGACCGCTTACGTGCATCGCGCCGGAACAACCGTACATATGGCACAAAGGGGCAGGGCAAAGCACTGAATAGTTATCTGTATTGTAACGGCCTGCAAACCAAGAGGGAGCATTTAAACACTTAGCCAGTAAATTATTTTTGTTCTCTCATTATAACACGGCAAAGGCCGGTGCGTTTATTCAAGGTGTGGTTAATCTTGTTTTCTCCCTTATCGAAGATTCTGTTTCACAGTAGTCAGCTAAACCAATCAAACTGCAGTTCTGCATGTGGCATTACAACAGATCCCATACACCGCATATGTATCTGTGGATCACCCAGGTAGCCATACCGGATTGTACAGAAACCAGTGCACTGATAGGGTTGCTTCCTGACACACGTTTTTGCGGCGATGATCTGGATTGATCTATATAACCTAAATCAATATGGCGGCTCCAAAGTGACCTGGCAGGGCCTTAAATTTACTTAAAAATGTGTGAAATAGGCCTGAGGTAATCTGTTTAGTCAGTGGATATGAACAAGGACGATAAAGGGCTTAAATATCGTAACTGAGCCCTAACTGAGGATATGATATTGTCTTGATGGATGTGAAGGACCTAAATTAATCGAAATGACCCAATTTTCAATGGAGGTAAGACCCAAAGGTTCGAAGCCTATGAAACTTATAATTTCCGTAGAAAGTCGAACAAAGGAAACCAACGTTAAGATCTGTTCATTCCGAGACTGATGCCTAGACACAGCTTTTAAAAGATTGGTGATCATAAGCAGTGAGAAAAACAGACTGAGGAAGACAGTTTCAGAGTTAACCAGTTATGTACATGAAAGACTGGAAGTACCAGTTAACTCTTGGATAAAACAAATGATCTAATGTTTCCAAAATGGATCACACGAAAAAAAAAAAAAAACTAAGCACAATTACAATTGGTACAATACTGAGCTGTTTGTTGCCAAGGGTGAGGTGGATTATTATTTGGAAGGTTGTGGCGAGATGAAAGATGGAGGAAATGAGTTTTTGAGTAATTAAAAACGACAACGTTTCATTTACCCCAGCCAGGAGTAAGAGAAAGATTCAAGTCAGCTGTAGCAAAACTCTCTTGATTGTTACGGTGATTTGTGATGGAGGATGGGAAAAGAAAAGTGAGTGGAAAAGTGAAGGATGGAGTCATTAACTTATTAGTGGATAAGGCCTAATGTACAGATCAGAAGGTTATTGGTAAATAGAAAGACTTAATGAAAAAACAAAACTCTGAGGAACACCATTATTGACAGCTTTAGAAGAACAGTGACTCCACAACCACAGCCACAGAATGACCGGAGAGGAAATCTGAGATGAAAGCACAGAACAGGAGCAAAGATCTGTGTCAGACTACTCAAGGTAAACATGTATAACTCAACCACTGAGCAACGCCGGTATGTAAAAGTACGGTCATAGTTTTGTACCCGTGGAACGCCAGGTATCCCTGCTAATTTCGTAATATTTTCGACGGGTTATGCGTCATGTAATGATAATCTAGTTTGGTGAAGATAATTAGGTGAATATATTTGGGAGAGCATGCTGGACTACTTTCCATTAAAAAAAAAAAAAAAGTCAGCAAAGGAAGATAGTCAGGATTTGGGCTCTGAAGTGTGGTGAAACGGGAGTCTCAGCTCTCTCTAATATCTGCGTTTTTTCCACCTCGGGAGTACTCGTCTGTATGGCTAGTGCTAGAGCCTCCCTCCAATAAAATGGCCTGGTTTGGACTAGGATGATACTACCAGATCGAGACTGACGTAAACAGAACTGAACTGACCTGACTGAAAGTATATGGATGTGAAGGACCAGAATGTACAATACCTTAACTGGCCTGAATGGACTTTATCTGGTCCTTCATGAACCCTAATTGATCAAAGTGGATGTGGAGCTATCTTATTGGGCCGAAATCAGGAGGGAGGGCCGGAAATGATTTTAATACATTCAGTACGATGAGATCTGTTTAATTATGCCTCCACTCACCTATGTAGAGGAAGCATTAAGTGACTGATATGTCCCTGCGTGCTTGCGTCAGTGTGTGGGTCCGTGCGTCCATAACACTTCTGTGGGCGCGATATCTCCTGAACACACCAATGGATTTCCACCAAACTTTTGTCAGTGATGCAGTATGATGAGATGATGAACTGATTAGGTCAGCTAGGCTAAGTGGTCAAAGGTCAAGGTCATATGGGGTCCACTTAGTTTATCCTTGTGGGCGCGAAATCTCCTGAACTCCTCGACGGATTTCCACCAAACTTTTGTCAGTGATACAGTATGAAGGGATGACGAACGGATTAGGTCAGCAAGGTCAAGGAGTTTAAGGTCAAGATCATATGGAGTCGACTTAATTTATCTTTGGTTTCATTTCAACCCACAATGAACTCTGTAATGGAGGTTGTATGGCGATTCCGTACGCAAGGCTTGGCGGAGGCATACCAAGAAATGCTTTGCGTTTACAGCTCGGGACCCGAGTTCTTGGCGTTTCATTTTATTCTTGCCATTGACGGATGATTCTGCTCAGCTTTAGGAGAAACTTTACGAATTGTAGTGGTAAAGCTTAGCTTCCATTAACGTCTTGATTGCTAGGGTGCTCTCCTAAGCTGAATAACAATGTCTATCAGTTAGTGTTTGAATGAGTGAGCGATTACACTTGCAAGCAACGTTTGCTTCCCGGGCCAGTGTTTGGGTAGGGATGTAAATTGGGGCAACCTCTAGGCATCCAGTTTTGTGGAAATATTGAACTAATGAAAGTGAATTATACCTATTTGAAATCTTCATGAAAAATCAATATGACCTTGTGAAATAAACATTCCCAAAATCTGTCAAAATTATCAAAAAGATTCCAAAAGAATGCTTAAATTTGCCATAACTCTGAAATCATTGAAGTTAGAATGTTTAAGTATAGATCATTTGATTAGGCTTACTTAAATCCTTGATTTGCCGTCCGAATGATCAGAATTGGTTAAGAAACAGCGATTATATGAGAGGTAATGTGTGACCGATTTTGTCTGATGTCTACTACCACTTTTGGCTTTCCCAAAGTGTACGAATTATGTAGTAGAGCTCTGGCGCGAGTCACAAGTAGTGACTTGCATTATTTTTACGGGAAGCAAACAACACAGGGAAAATCACTTCAACCAAAGCAAAAGATGAAACAGCAGTGAAACGGGTAAAACTGAACAACATCTGTGCTTAACATTATTCTCATCAGAAGCTAATCGACTGAGACAGGTTCTGCTCGCTTGAACACTGTCCACATCTTAGTGTGGACACTTGTTGCAGCAAAAGTGTATGTTGATACAAGAAATCAAGGATACTTTAACATTTTTACCTTACCGACTTATTCAACATTCAATATTCTTCACCCAAGTTATTCTAGGCCCTTGGAACGAAAGTAAGAAACACTCACACTAAAAATTGTTTCAGTATATCAGTCTCCAAACCATAAACTGTTCTTGATGGGTGTTTTTGGCAGATAGGATAGACTGTGCTCGTGTGATATTAAGTGTACACAGGAGTATGGCAGACGTATGGCAAAGGATGTGAGGCAGAGGACCTGGGGCAGAGGACATCAGACAGAGGATGTTAGGACATAAAAATCAGACACAGGACATCAGAGCATTAGGCAGGGAACATCGGTGAGAGGACATCAGGACATCAGGCAGGGAACATCCGTCAGAGTACATCAGAACATCAGACCGAGTGAGACGCAGAGCTGGACAGAGAACAAATTTATGTGATGTAGGCTAACCCACAAATATGCCAGACCAGCATGGAAGAGGTTATCAGACGAAAAGTCAGAGTGGAGGCAGTGTGGGGAGTCCTCTGTCTTGCGGTGATGAAGATACTCGTACAACACATTATTCATTTTAGTGTGCAGCAAAATTGTATTACACTTCACAATCATTCACCTTGTGCTTACAGTCACCAGGAATATACAGTATATATATACATAAATCACATCATGTCACTCAACACCTTTGATTCATCTTCCAGATCAAAGCACACAAGCTGCTAATATTACTGATCGCTTCGTCTTCAAACTACTGTAACTCTCTACCAAGATACAAGAGTAGTAAATTACACGTAGATACAGTCTGCAGGGGTCACCTCATTCCTTCCGTTACATCACCACCAGTTCACATACCATTATTATTATTATTATTTTTTTTTTCAGCAACCTACATCCCTACACACCACCACACACTCACTTATCGCACTGACAACAGTCTTCAACACAAAACAGTTCAGCATATCTCAAGCAATGGATACACCTTAAGATTTTGCTCGGACTACTGCCAGATGATTTTATACGGCAAAGTCTTACTAAGGTTCAATGGGTTTACAAGATGTCTTTAAAGATGCTGTGTGTGTGTGTGTGTGTGTGTGTGTGTGTGAGAGAGAGAGAGAGAGAGAGAGAGAGAGAGAGAGAGAGAGAGAGAGAGAGAGAGAGAGAGAGAGAGAGTGGGTTGGTACTGTAATATCTGGTTGTGGTGGTAATTGAATGAGAGGGTGTGTTGGTGATGGGTGAGTCCGCATCTCCCGCCCCTTCAATTGCTTTCTCTCTCTCTCTGTCTCTCCCTCCCTCCCTCTCTCTCATTCATCGTATCGCGCGCCCTTATCTCCTTCCTACATTTCTTCCTTTCCCAGCTTCTCAGGTTTATTACTTTGAACCTCCATTTCTTCTGTCAGTTTACTAATATTTCTATCCTGCTGTTCATCTACCCCTTCTCCCATTTATCATTCTTTCCTTGCATTTGTCCATCTTTCACCTCATCCATTCTTCATTTCCTGTTTCCCTACCTCCTTTTTTCCTTGCCTTTTTCCCTCTCTCCCTCCTCTTTTTTTTTCTTCCTGATCTCATTTATTCTCTTAACTCTCTTCTTCTCTTCCTTCCTCTTCTTCCCTCCTTGCCTCTATTCTTCCTTCCCTTCATTTCCTTTTCTCTTCCTACCTCTCCCTTTCCTTCCCTATCCCTCTTCCTCCCTCCCTCCCTCCTTTCTTTCCTCTCTGCCTACCTCTATCCCTGCCCTGCCTTCCCCCCAGCACAGTGGCGCGGCGTGATACATGGGCCGGCCTAACAGGATTGTCGGCCCGTCCTGGTTGACTTTGGATTAGGAACTCATTTAGAATTAGAGCAGAGGGGAGTGGCGGTGGTGGCCTGACACACACACACACACACACACACACACACACACACACACACACACACACACACACACACACATACACACACACACACACACACACACACACACACACACACACACACACACACACACGTAACGGGAAAGAGAGAGAGAGAGAGAGAGAGAGAGAGAGAGAGAGAGAGAGAGAGAGAGAGAGAGAGAGAGAGAGAGAGAGAGAGAGAGAGAGAGAGAGAGGATCCTATAATCCTGATAGGCTGAGCTATAGGCTATTGATAGGAAGACTTCTTTCCTATTTGGAAAGCAATATGAACAGGATAATATTCTCAGTCCTTTCGCTGACTGTCTAATGTATGTGACTTCTTCGTCGGTCATTTCACTGATAGCTTACCGTACTGAAAGCTAAAAATCAATTGGCTGGACCCTTGCCGTAGGTCTGTGTGTGCTGAAGTTTGCAAGACTAAAGGTTGCCCGATTTTTAAGATACGATTGTCCTGAGACCAGATGTATTAGATGGGCAGGGGTGCCGAGGGAGTATATGGATCAAGAAATATACAGGCTGAAGCTTTATCAAGGCTTCCTGTGTGAGTGAAATTGCACTGTCAGTGATGGATCAGTTTCACAATTAATGTGCCCAGAAGCTGTGATGCTGGGGATGGGAGGATCTCAGAGGGGAGGCCGAGCAGGAAGGAGGCAGGGTCTTAGAATCTTGAAAATCAATGGGCTTTATGAAAGACCTGTACTTACCTATGGAATTGTTTTCGTTGGTAGTATACCTTGCAATAGTTTCGGCCCGACTTGGATCCACTTCATTCCTGGAATGGGTCAAGTCGGACAGCATCTTTTCTACAGTACATTGTCATTAACGTTTCCATTCGTGAGAATAATTATTCCAATTCAACAGTTGACGGCGTAGTGATATCAAGACACAATAGGCTTTGCCTGTACCAAAAGCCTACAAGTAGTGTGTTTGTGTGAGGCAGGGCAAACAAAGGAGACATGGTCATCAAAATATGCCATCCACAAGCTGATGTATGGTGTGGATGTGGAGAGGATCTAGAGTCTTAAGCATTTCAGAATCAACAAGGTTTTGATAGCTTTGGTCTTTTACAGGTCCCATTATGTGAATTAAATAGCAAAACTAGAGGTCTCCCAGGTATAAAGATACGATATCCACAGAAGTGGTGCTGAAGTGGGGTGGGGCAGAAGGTTGGGACTGTTAGAACATTATGTATTTTGATGCATGGAACTCACATATACTGGTTTGGAACAGTAGGGTGTTAATAACACGGATTGATTTTTAGCCATTTTTTTTTTCTTACGCACCGTTTTCGAGGTATGCTCATCCATCATACTTTTACCATTGACCTATTCTGTGTGTAAGCTACACAACAAGAGGTAGCCTGGTGAATTGGGTTAGGGGGATGAGTGAATTTAGGACCTTTTAAATCAATATGCTTGAGCTTTGTCACAGGACTACCATCTGTGAATAGTGATACTGCCAAGGATGACCTGCATACTGAAATGCAGAGTTCACACTTTGTTGTGCATCAGGGTGTGGGGGTAAGGGCACATAGAAACTTCATAGGCATTGCCTCTTCCACAAACCAAAATGTTCAGTAAGTGGCTACTTAGTGACCGAGATGCACCATCCACAAACTGTAATGCATGAAGGAGGGGGGGGGGGAGAAATTTTAAAACCAAGAACTCTGAAAATCAAGAGGCTTTGCATTAACCATTGGCCTGTTGTGTGTGTGTTGTTGTTGCTTAACCTCAGTCCATCTGATCGTGCAGTCCTATTTTCCGCAGGTAAGGAGAAACTAGCATTTTTAAAATCCTTAATATCTGACATAATTATGGTCCCATTGTGTGTGCAGAACTGCAAAACTTTAGTTGGTCTGATCTATGACTTGTATAGGGGAGAAGGAGGCCCCAGAGTCTTGAAAATCGATACACTTCTGCTTCGGTCCTAATCTGTGTGCAGAGCTACAAATCTAAAGCTAGCTCGGATTCTAAGATCCGACATCCATAACCTCTTGTAATTCATGAAGGTGGGTGAAAAGATGATCTTAGAACTTTTTATACAAATCAACATTATCTTTACTTTAGGCTTAATGATTAGGCAAAATCACAAAAGAAAACAGGACTAGGGTGTTGAGATATGGCGTCCACAAGAGTGCATTAATGGGAGATGGGGTGGAGGGGGGCCTACATCCTTGAAAAACGATAGGCTTTGGCTTTGCCACAGGGCTATTGTGTGTACAAAAGCTGCAACACATAGGGTGGACTGGTTGCTGAGAAACGGTGTCCGCTAACTGTGATGCGATTGCGGTGGTAGGGGAGGAAAGACTTAGATTTTTCAATAGCCTGGTGATAGGCTTTGTCATTATATACTATAACTCTGTTGTATGGGAGAAGATGCACAAACAAAGGTTGTCCAGTTACTGAGATATATTGTCCACGTGGAATGACGCGAGGCAACAGAGCTGGCAGCACGCCACAAAAAATATAATATGCCTCCTCACACCTAAGGATACGGTAAAAAGGTTATCATCTCTGCCTTTCAAACCTCAGTTCATTAGCTGTACTGGAAAATAGGCAGTAGCACTACCTGACGAGGTTAAAATGCCCTTAGATAGGAAATGCATAAAGCAACGCAAAGAATGAAACTACTAATCAAAAGATACTAACATCCCTAGCCTTGGTATTTAGACACCTGACTACCTGATTAGCTAAATAAATTGGTGACTGACACACACGAGAGAGAGAGAGAGAGAGAGAGAGAGAGAGAGAGAGAGAGAGAGAGAGAGAGACCCTCAGACACACATCACCAGTGTTTTCTTTCCATCTCTGAGCCGGGATGCTGCTTTCCTCTCCCTTCTTTCCTTTCATACTCAGGCTCTCTCCAAATCTCTCTTCCTGCCCCCGACCTCCATCCCTTCCTCCCTTCTCTCTTTCTTATTTCTTCCCTCTATCTCGTAACATTCCCCCCCCCCATCTCTTTCCCGTCATGGCCTTCCATGTATCACTCTACATTCCTTTCTCCTTCCTCTCTCTCTTCTTCTCTCCTGTGCTTACATCCTGTATATGTAACTCCAACTTCCATCTACTCCTCCCTTTTCTTCTCCCTTTCTGTGCTTGTCTTTTCATCTCTTTTTTTGATCACTTTTATCTGTCTGTCTGTCTGTCTGTCTGTCTGTCTGTCTCTGTCTGTCTGTCTGTCTCTCTCTCTTGGGACTAAAGCAAGGAGAACTTTCGTAAAAAAACTGAGAGAAAACTTTTATTTTAGGCAAAAGCGAGAGAGAATGTGTGTGTGTGTGTGTGTGTGTGTGTGTGTGATGGAAGGATAGAATACTGCCCCAAGGAAACACAGATGGCTATGACACTGATTTGGACGAGAGGTGTGAGAAGCCTGCGGAGGCATATGTATTGATCTGAGACCTCGGAATGCCCCACCCCCCATACATATACATATATCTATCTATCTGTCTATCTATCTATCTATATCATCAGCCATTACAAGTCCACTGCTGAACAAAGGCCTCCCCCAACCTTGTCCACAAATTCCTTGACTGAGTTAACCTTTGCCACGTGTTCCCTGCAAATTTCTCTATCTCATCTCTCCACCTCCTGTCTGGCCTTTTTCTGCTACTCTTAAAATATCTTGGTGTCCAGACAGTCAGCCTCTTGCTCCATCGGTTATCCCTTATTCTTGCTACATGGCCTGCCCACCACCATTTCTGTTCTTTTACAACTTATATATATATATATATATATATATATATATATATATATATATATATATATATATATATATATATATATATATATATGTATGTTTATTGTTACGGAACAGAGAAAGATAACGTACACTTTAAGTGAGAATGCTAAAAATCACTACTGTCCCGTAAAGTTCCAGGTTCAAAACAAAAGAGTTAGGTAAAATTACAAGTTAAAGTTTAATGCTCAAACTAACAACAAAACATTCAGGACTCATAAGGATAATGTAATGGCAAAAACAGGTTAAATATATGGTTAACTGCAATAGCCTCTATTAACACGAAATTAGCAAGAATAAATTTATCTAAGTCAGCCCTGATAAAATGAGATACCAGATAATACTCAGTGAATGCCAGATAAATAATTACAGATACAAACTATTATCAAAAATGACTGACATAAAGAACCCCACACGAATCACAAAAACTTCACTAGGCCTACAAATTAAACTTATGCTATACAGTACAAGAAAAAATGCAACAACAGTTATACTCAAATTACACACAGCTGCTAGATGGTTGGAGATTTCTTGAGCACTCACAATAATAATATCTGTACAGGGGAGGACAGAGATGTGAACAAAATGAGGAGCAGATCTAAGTGGCAATGATGCAGAGACTGAGCTCATTATATAGGGGCCAGCAGAGCCTGATACAACTTGTAAGAGGGACGCGCAAATGAAGCGATGGGGAAAGAGAGCTGAAAATCCCGCAAAGTATAACAGAGAGAACGACTTACTCTACTATAACGGTAGAAGGGGGGAACTGAGGCAGAACACGCTCGTGATCAAACATGCAGCATACTGTGCGTTAAAATTACAAAAAGGATGATGAAATCATAGGCTATGTAACACCTCCCCACAAAGAAAAAGAAATTTACAAAGAAAATTTCTTATTACTCTAAAACAATCTGTCTAAAGTCTAGATAAGCAATCTGCAATAACATTCTCTTTCCCCTTGACATGTTGTATGTCTAATGAATACTCCTGAAGAAGTAGACTCCATCTTGTCAATCTCTGATTTTTATCTCTAAACTTACTAAGGAATTTCAGTGGGTTATGATCGGTATAAATGACTATGGGGTCAAAACCAGAACACAAATAAAATGAAAAATGCTGTAAACCCAAAATCAAGGCCAAAAGCTCTTTCTCAATAGTTGAGTAGTTCTTTTGAGGTGGAGTGAACTTCTTACTGTAATAAGATACAGGATGTTCAATACCCTGATCATCCTCTTGCAGCAAAACAGCCCCAGCTCCTGTATCACTTGCATCAACAGCCATCTTAAAAGGCTTAGCAAAATTTGGAGTAGCGAGCACTGGCTGACTTAATAGAATAGCTTTAAGTTTGTTGAAAGAGGATTCACAGTTATCGGTCCAGACAAATTCAACTCCCTTTTTCAGTAGGTCTGTAAGTGGTGATACAAGAATAGAAAAGTTAAGAACAAATCTCCTGTAATAACCTACCATTCCCAAAAATCTTTGTAGCTCTTTCCTAGTTTTAGGTCTGGGAAGATCACTTATAACCTGAACCTTAGCTCCTGGTGGTGCAACATGTCCATCACCAATTACATACCCAAGGTACTGAACTTTACCTTGACCAAACTCACACTTTGATAAATTAGCTACAAGATTAGCATGAACCAAACGGTCAAGAAATTTACTGACATGGCATAGGTGATCTTTCCAGTTGTCACTGAAGATTAATACATCATCAATATAAACAACACACCCTGCCAAACCCTCTGTTACAACATTCATGAGCTTCTGAAATGTGGCTGGTGCATTTTTCATACCATATGGCATTACCGAACATGCAAAAGCCTTTCCTAGTGTTACAAAACATGAGATCTCCCTAGCACGTTCAGTCATAGGTACTTGCCAGTATCCCTTTAACAAATCAAACTTACTTATGTACCTAGCCTTTCCGATCTTGTCTATGCAATCTTCCACGCGAGGGAGAGGGTAAGTGTCTGTTTTAGTTATCTGATTAACACGTCTGTAGTCAATGCAAAGCCTCTGTGACCCACCTGGCTTAGGGACTAGAGTGACAGGAGAACTCCACTCGCTCTGACAGGGCTCAATCATCTTGTGGTCCAACAGGCAGCCAAGCTCCTTCTGGATGAGAGGAACTCTCACTGGGTTCACACGGTAAGGAGGCAGTTTAATTGGCTTTGCGTCTCCAACATCGACATCATGCATCAACACAGTGGTTCTTCCTGGAGTAGCACGGAACACTTGCGGGTACTCCTGCAGTAATGCCGAAAACTCCTGCCTTTCCTTGGGAGGTAGATGAGAAAGCTTAGTCTGGAGATCATTCATGATATCAGGATTCTTCCCCAAACTATCACTCAGGCTCATACTGCATGGGAGAGCTTCACTTGCAGACTCGGGTGGAACAGCTACAGTGCAGACTGGATTATTTTCGTCCCGCCTGTGATATAACTTTAGCATGTTGATGTGACATAGTTGCTTGTTCTTTCTACGATCTGGTGTGGCGATGACATAGTTGACATCACTGAGTTTCTTCTCCACGAAATAAGGGCCACTAAACTTGGCTTGAAGAGGTTGCCCATGAACTGGTAGCAGAATCAAAACCTGATCTCCTGGCTGAAAGTGGCGTAACCTGGACTTCTTATCATACCAAGTCTTCATCTTCTCCTGAGCAGCTCCTAAATTCTCTCTCGCCAGCTGTAAAGCAGTGGACAGCCGTTCTTTGAACTTCATCACATACTCCAGCAGGTTGACGTCATCTTCCTCCGACAGCCAGCATTCCCTGAGTAACTTAAGGGGTCCTCCCACTTCATGGCCAAACAGTAGTTCAAAAGGTGAGAAGCCCAGTGATTCATTTGGAGATTCTCTTGCGGCAAACACAACGAATGGAAGACCTTTATCCCAGTCTTTCTGATGTTCGAAACAGTATTTCTTGAGCATCGATTTGAGTGTTTGATGATATCTCTCCAACGCTCCTTGGGTCTGGGGATGGTAAGCTGAAGACGTGATCTGGGTGATGCCCAACTCTTTCAGAGACTGCTTGAAAACGTTTGACATGAAATTACTTCTCCGGTCTGACTGTACCTCCTTAGGCAGACCAAACTTTGTGAAGAACCCTAGCATTTCCTTAACCACGTTCTTTGCTGAGATATTTCTAAGTGGAATGGCTTCAGGATAACGAGTAGCCATATCAATCATGGTCAACACATAAGAAAATCCTGAAGAAGTCTTAAGAAGAGGGCCCACAATATCCACCAACACACGGGTGAAAGGCGCCTCAAAAGGAGGAATGGGAACTAGAGGTGCAACCTTTTCGGTCTGATTACACTTCCCCACAACTTGACAGGTGTGACAAGACTTACAATACCAGGAAACATCCCTGAAGATACCTGGCCAGTAGAAGTGTTTCAAAATGCGTGCCACAGTCTTCCTCACTCCAAGGTGTCCTGCCAAACTGGAATCATGAGCCACTCTAATGATATCCTGCCTACAAAGACGAGGGATGACAACTTGATGTACAACCTCCCATTCACAGTCGGCTGATGCCGTTGGGGGTCTCCACTTCCTCATAAGTACTCCTGACTTTACATAATAACAAGTAGAAGCACCAGCTGACTCTTCCTCACTGCAAGCAGAGTTAGCTAGACCTTTCAACTCAGGGTCAGCAACCTGCAACTCAACCAACTCTTGACGAGACAAATTATCAACACTACGGGGTACTGCCTCATCTGGTGAGTGGTCCAAATTAGCAAGAAAAGTGTCAGCTAGGATAACATCATCAACATCATTATCCTCTAAATCACCAGTAACTTTAGACTTAGCCCTAGTGACAGCACATGCAGGGAACACATCAGGGACATCACAATCCTGGGACGCAGCCACTGGCTCACTAGACAACTGCGGAGCTGGACACACTTGACTTCCACCAATATCATTTCCAAGTAAGAAAGTTACACTTGACATTGGGAGTGTCTCAACCAACCCAACCATAACAGAACCATTAACAAAACCAGACTCTAAATTCACTCTGCACAGAGGGACAGAGAAGTAATTATTCCCTACACCTTGTAAGATTACAGTTTCATCAGAGGAATTAACATTAAAGCCTAGAACACTGGTCAGCATAAGGGATTGGCAAGCACCTGTATCACGATATATTTTAACTGATTTCCTGTCATTACTGTCCAGAGGACTGACAAAACCATCAGACAGGAAATTAGCACATGAACTCTTGAGAGTGTCACCCACGTTACTGCTCAAAAGAGGAGCTCCATCATGAGAATTTAAGTTACCCCTCAAAGCAGGTTCAGTTAACTCAGTTAAAGAATTCTGGGAACTCTCAAGAGTGGACACTAGACCAATTGACTGAATATTTAAAGACTCCTTTTTGTTCACATCACGCTGTCTCCTGAAACATCTCTCCGTAGTATGACCAAGCTTACTACAATAAGTACATTTACTTTTCTGAAATCTAGAGGTGAAGCTGATATTTACTTCCTGAGAAACATCATCCTTATTCTCTTTCCTGTTACCTGTACTCTGAGTAGAGGCAACGTACTTACTCTCAGCTTTCCCTTTTTCTCTAGAATATCTCTTGTGAGTGAGAACATACTCATCAGCTAAAACTGCAGCATCAGACAAATTATCTATTCTTTTCTCATAAAGATATAGGCTTACATCTTTATAAATACACCTTTTGAAGTCCTCCAGCAAAATCATATGCTTAAATTTGTCAAAATCAGAATCCACATTCTTAGAATTTAACCACTGCTCTATCAGATCTTCTTTGATTTTTGCATACTCAACATGGGATTGCTTATCTTGCTTGTAAGTTGTCCTAAATTTTACTCTATAGGCTTCAGGAACAAGCTCATAGGCCTTAAGAATCAAGCTCTTAACTACATCATAATTATCAGACTGATCCTGAGGCAAAGATGCATAAGTTACTTGAGCTTTACCGGTGAGAACAGTTTGAAGGAGTACTGTCCAATACTCCTTAGGCCAATTAAAACCTGTAGCTACCCTCTCAAACAACTGAAAATACTTTGTTAAATCAGATTCATTAAAAGGAGGGACAAGTTTAACATTTTTAGCCACATCAAAATCATCAGAGCTAGATGATCCAGTTCCACCTTGTTTCATGCGATACTCATGGTCTGCCTGAATCCTGGCAAGTTCAACTTGTGCCTGAGCCTGTATCTGTGCCTCCTGAATCCGAACCTGAGATTCCGCCTCCTTAGCCTGAGACTCAGCCTCCTTAGCACGTGCTTGAAATTCAGCCTCCTGAATACGAGCCTGAGACTCCGCCTGCTTAGCATTTGCCTGAAATTCAGCTTCTTTAGCACGAGCCTCCTGCAGAGCTAGCTGTAACTTAGCTAATTCAATCTGCGTTTGCTCATTTGGAGGAGTTACATTAAACAAGCTTTTATTAATCATGCCAACAATTTGATCCTTAGAATGATGAGAGTGAACTGCAATTCCCAATTGTTGAGCAACAAGCTTAAGTTCATTCTTTTTCTGTTTTCTATATCACACACTGTTTGCACATTTGACAAAAAATCTTTGGCTTCATCAAGTGTAGAAATAGTAGCCATCATGAATATATCACAGTCACAAAATATCAAACAATATCCTTATGATAATATCCTGAATATCCTGGCAGGGTCGCCAAATTTATGTTACGGAACAGAGAAAGATAACGTACACTTTAAGTGAGAATGCTAAAAATCACTACTGTCCCGTAAAGTTCCAGGTTCAAAACAAAAGAGTTAGGTAAAATTACAAGTTAAAGTTTAATGCTCAAACTAACAACAAAACATTCAGGACTCATAAGGATAATGTAATGGCAAAAACAGGTTAAATATATGGTTAACTGCAATAGCCTCTATTAACACGAAATTAGCAAGAATAAATTTATCTAATTCAGCCCTGATAAAATGAGATACCAGATAATACTCAGTGAATGCCAGATAAATAATTACAGATACAAACTATTATCAAAAATGACTGACATAAAGAACCCCACACGAATCACAAAAACTTCACTAGGCCTACAAATTAAACTTATGCTATACAGTACAAGAAAAAATGCAACAACAGTTATACTCAAATTACACACAGCTGCTAGATGGTTGGAGATTTCTTGAGCACTCACAATAATAATATCTGTACAGGGGAGGACAGAGATGTGAACAAAATGAGGAGCAGATCTAAGTGGCAATGATGCAGAGACTGAGCTCATTATATAGGGGCCAGCAGAGCCTGATACAACTTGTAAGAGGGACAGCGCAAATGAAGCGATGGGGAAAGAGAGCTGAAAATCCCGCAAAGTATAACAGAGAGAACGACTTACTCTACTATAACGGTAGAAGGGGGGAACTGAGGCAGAACACGCTCGTGATCAAACATGCAGCATACTGTGCGTTAAAAATTACACAAAGGATGATGAAATCATAGGCTATGTAACAATATATATATATATATATATATATATATATATATATATATATATTGTTACATAGCCTATGATTTCATCATCCTTTGTATAATTCTAACGTACAGTATGCTGCATGTTTGATCACGATTCGCCTCGTGGCTTCCATAGTGACCAGGCTTGTGTGTTCTACCTCACTCCCCCCTTCTCCCCTTATAGTAGAGTAAGTCGTTCTTTCTGTTGTTCAGAGCAGAACTGTCAACTCTTCCTCCCCTGTGCCTTCATTTCCGCGTCCTTCTTGCAAGTTGAATCAAGCTCTGCCGGCCCCTATATAATGAACTCAGTCTCTGCATTAATTGCCACTTAGATCTACTCTTCATTTTGTTCACATCTCTGTCCTCCCCTGTATAGTGTATTATCTTTGTGAGTGCTCAGGAAGTCTCCAACCATCTAGCTGCTGTATAATTTGAGTATAAGTGTTGCCACCATTTTTCTTGTACTGTATGGCCTAAGGTGTTAATTCGTAGGCCTGGTAAAGTTTTTGTGATTCATGTGTAGTTTTTGATGTCAGCCATTATTAATAATATTTTGTATCTGTAATAATATATCTTGCATTAACTGAGCATTATCCAATTTTCTCATTTTATCAGGGCTGACATAGATAAATTTAGTCTTGCTAATTTCGTGTTAATAGAGGCTATTGCAGTTAACCATATATTTAACCTGTTTTTTGCCATTACATTATCCTTATGAGTCCTGAATGTTTAGTTGTTAGTTTGAGCATTAAACTTTAACTTGTAATTTTACCTAACTCTTTTGTTTTGAACCTGGAACTTTGCGGGACAGTAGTGATTTTGGTATTCTCACTTGAAGTGTTCATTATATCTCTCTGTTCCGTAACATGAATTTGGCGACCTCTTATCAGGATATTCAGGATATTATCATAAGGGTATTGCTTGATATTTTGTGACTGTGATTTATTCATGATGTCTAATATTACTACTCTTGATGAAGCCAAAGATATTTTGTCAAATGTGCAAACAGTGTGTGATGTAGAAAACAGAACAAAGAATGAACTTAAGCTTGTTGCTCAACAATTGGCTTGTTTGATGTAACTCCTCCAGATGAGCAAATGCAGATTGAAATAGCTAAGTTACAGCTAGCCCTACAGGAGGCTTGTGCTAAGGAGGCTGAGTTTCAGGCACGTGCTAAGGAGGCTGAGTCTCCGGCTCGTATTCAGGAGGCACAAATTGAACTTGCTAGGATTCATGCAGACCATGAGTATCACATGAAACAATGTGGAACTGAATCATCTAGCTCTGATGATTCTGATGTGGCTAAAAATGTTAAACTTGTCCATCCTTTTAATGAATCTGATTTAACAAAGTATTTTCAGTTGTTTGAGAGAGTAGCTACAGGTTTTAATTGGCCCAAGAAGTATTGGCCAGTACTTCTTCAGACTGTTCTCACTGGTAAAGCTCAAGTAACTTATGCATCTTTGCCTCAGGATCAATCTGATAATTATGATGTAGTTAAGAGCTTGATTCTTAAGGCCTTCGAGCTTGTTCCTGAAGCCTATAGAGTAAAATTTAGGACAACTTATAAGCAAGATAAGCAATCCCATGTTGAGTATGCAAAAATCAAAGAAGATCTGTTAGAGAAGTGGTTAAATTCTAAGAATGTGGATTCTGATTTTGGTAAATTTAAGCAGATGATTTTGCTGGAGGACTTCAAGAGGTGTATTAATAAAGATGTAAGCCTATATTTTGATGAGAAAAGAATAGATAATTTGTCTGATGCTGCAGTTTTAGCTGATGAATATGTTCTCATTCACAATAGATATTCTAAAGAAAAAAGGAAAGCTGAGAGTAAGTACGTTGCCTCTACTCAGAGTACAGGTAACAGGAAAAAGAATAAAAATGATGTTTCTCAGGAAGTAAATACCAGCTTCACCTCTAGATTTCAGAAAAGTAAATGTACTTATTGTAGTAAGCTTGGTCATACTACGGAGAAATGTTTCAGGAGACAGCGTGATGTGAACAAAAAGGAGTCTTTAAATATTCAGTCAATTGGTCTAGTGTCCACCCTTGAGAGTTCCCAGAATTCTTTAACCGAGTTAACTGAACTTGCTTTGAGGGGTATATTAAATTCTCGTGATGAAGCTCCTCTTTTGAGCAGCAACGTGGGTGACACTCTCAAGAGTTCATGTGCTAATTTCCTGTCTGATTGTTTTGTCAGTCCTCTGGACAATAATGACAGGAAATCAGTTAAAATATATCGTGATACAGGTGTTTGCCAATCCCTTATGCTGACCAGTGTTCTAGGCTCTAATGTTAATTCCTCTGATGAAACTGTAATCTTACAAGGTGTAGGGAATAATTACTTCTCTGTCCCTCTGTGCAGAGTGAATTTAGAGTCTGGTTTTGTTAATGGTTCCGTTATGGTTGGGTTGGTTGAGACACTCCCAATGTCAGGTGTAACTATCTTACTTAGAAATGATATTGGTGGAAGTCAAGTGTGCCCAGCTCCTCAGTTGTCTAGTGAACCAGTGACAGCGACCCAGGATTATGATGTCCCTGATGTGTTCTCTGCATGTGCTGTCACTAGGGCTAAGTCTAAAGTTACTGGTGACTTAGAGGATAATGATGACTAATTTGGACCACTCACCAGATGAGGCAGTACCTCGTAGTGTTGATGATTTGTCTCGTCAAGAGTTGGTTGAATTGCAGGTTGCTGACCCTGAGTTGAAAGGTCTAGCTAACTCTGCTTGCAGTGAGGAAGAGTCAGCCGGTGCTTCTACTTGTTATTATATAAAGTCAGGAGTACTTATGAGAAAGTGGAGACCCCCAACAGCATCAGCCGACTGTGAATGGGAGGTTGTACATCAAGTTGTCATCTCTCGTGTTTGTAGGCAGGATATCATTAGAGTGGCTCATGATTCCAGTTTGGCAGGACACCTTGGAGTGAGGAAGACTGTGGCACGCATTTTGAAACACTTCTACTGGCCAGGTATCTTCAGAGATGTTTCCTGGTATTGTAAGTCTTATCACACCTGTCAAGTTGTGGGGAAATGTAATCAAACCGAAAAGGTTGCACCTTTAGTTCCCATTCCTCCTTTTGAGGCGCCATTCACCCATGTGTTGGTGGATATTGTGGACCCTCTTCCTAAGACTTCTTCAGGATTTTCTTATGTGTTGACCCTGATTGATATGCTTACTCGTTATCCTGAAACCATTCCACTTAGAAATATCTCAGCAAAGAACGTGGTTAAGGAAATGCTAGGGTTCTTCACAAAGTTTGGTCTGCCCAAGGAGGTACAGTTAGACCGGGGAAGTAATTTCATGTCAAATGTTTTCAAGCAGTCTCTGAAAGAGTTGGGCATCACCCAGATCACGTCTTCAGCTTACCATCCCCAGACCCAAGGAGCGTTGGAGAGATATCATCAAACACTCAAATCGATGCTCAAGAAATACTGTTTGGAACATCAGAAAGACTGGGATAAAGGTCTTCCATTCATTGTATTTGCCGCAAGAGAATCTCCAAATGAATCACTAGGCTTCTCACCCTTTGAACTACTGTTTGGCCATGAAGTAAGAGGACCCCTTAAGCTACTCAAGGAATGCTGGCTGTCGGAGGAAGATGATGTCAACCTGCTGGAGTATGTGATGAAGTTCAAAGAACGGCTGTCCACTGCTTTACAGCTGGCAAGAGAGAATTTAGGAGCTGCTCAGGTTACGCCAGTTTCAGCCAGGAGATCAGGTTTTGATTCTGCTACCGGTGCATGGGCAACCTCTTCAAGCCAAGCTTAGTGGTCCTTATTTCATGGAGAAGAAACTCAGTGATGTCAACTATGTCATCGCCACACCATATCGTAGAAAGAACAAGCAACTTTGTCACATCAACATGCTAAAGTTATATCACAGGCGGGACGAAAATAACCCAGTCTGCACTGTAGCTGTTCCACCTGACTC
Source organism: Coenobita brevimanus (assembly GCF_032717465.1). Lineage (NCBI taxonomy): Eukaryota > Metazoa > Arthropoda > Malacostraca > Decapoda > Coenobitidae > Coenobita > Coenobita brevimanus. The sequence goes on along the minus strand of NC_137054.1, from coordinate 41,635,140 downwards.
TGCAAGTGAAGTTCTCCCATGCGGTATGAGCCTGAGTGATAGTTTGAGGAAGAATCGTGATATCATGAATGATCTCCAGACTAAGCTTTCTTATCTAGCTCCCGAGGAAAGGCAGGAGTTTTCGGCATTACTGCAGGAGTACCCGCAAGTGTTCCGTGCCACTCCAGGAAGAACCACTGTGTTGATGCATGATGTTGATGTTGGAGACGCAAAGCCAATTAAACTGCCTCCTTACCGTGTGAATCCAGTGAAAGTTCCTCTCATCCAGAAGGAGCTTGGCTACCTGTTGGACCACAAGATGATTGAGCCCTGTCAGAGCAAGTGGAATTCTCCTGTCACTCTAGTCCCTAAGCCAGGTGGGTCACAGCAGCTTTGCATCGACTACAGACGTGTTAATCAGATAACCAAAACAGACATTTACCCTCTCCCTCGCGTGGAAGATTGCATAGACAAGATCGGAAAGGCTAGGTACATAAGTAAGTTTGATTTGTTAAAGGGATACTGGCAAGTACCTATGACTGAACGTGCTAGGGAGATCTCATGTTTTGCAACACTAGGAAAGACTTTTTGCATGTTCTGTAATGCCATATGGTATGAAGAATGCACCAGCCACTTTTCAGAAGCTCATGAATGTTGTAACAGAGGGTTTGGCAGGGTGTGTTGTTTATATTGATGATGTATTAATCTTCAGTGACAACTGGAAAGATCACCTATGCCATGTAAGTAAATTTCTTGAGCGTTTGGTTCAGGCTAATCTTGTAGCTAATTTATCAAAGTGTGAGTTTGGTCAAGCTAATGTTCAGTACCTTGGGCACGTAATAGGTGATGTATACGTTGCACCACCAGGAGCTAAGGTTCAGGTTATAAGTGATCTTCCCAGACCTAAAAGTAGGAAAGAGCTACAAAGATTTTTGGGAATGGTAGGTTATTACAGGAGATTTGTCCTTAACTTTTCAATTCTTGTATCACAACTTACAGACCTACTGAAAAGGTGAGTTAAATTTGTCTGGACCGATAACTGTGAATCCTCTTTCAGTAAACTTAAAGCTATCCTATTAAGTCAGCCAGTGCTCGCTACTCTAAATTTTGCTAAGCCTTTTAAGATGGCTGTTGATGCAAGTGATACAGGAGCTAGGGCTGTTTTGCTGCAAGAGGATGATCAGAGTATTGAACACCCTGTATCTTATTACAGTAAGAAGTTCACTCCACCTCAAAAGAACTACTCATCTATTGAGAAAGAGCTTTTGGCCTTGATTTTGGGTTTACAGCATTTTTCATTTTATTTGTGTTCTGGTTTTGACCCCATAGTCATTTATACCGATCATAACCCACTGAAATTCCTTAGTAAGTTTAAAGATAAAAATCAGAGATTGACAAGATGGAGTCTACTTCTTCAGGAGTATTCATTAGACATACAACATGTCAAGGGGAAAGAAAGTGTTATTGGAGATTGCTTATCTAGACTTTAGACAGATTGTTTTAGAGTAATAAGAAATTTCCTTTGTAAATTTCTTTTTCCTTGTGGGGAGGTGTTACATAGCCTATGATTTCATCATCCTTTGTATAATTCTAACGTACAGTATGCTGCATGTTTGATCACGATTCGCCTCGTGGCTTCCATAGTGACCAGGCTTGTGTGTTCTACCTCACTCCCCCCTTCTCCCCTTATAGTAGAGTAAGTCGTTCTTTCTGTTGTTCAGAGCAGGACTGTCAACTCTTCCTCCCCTGTGCCTTCATTTCCGCGTCCTTCTTGCAAGTTGAATCAAGCTCTGCTGGCCCCTATATAATGAGCTCAGTTTCTGCATTAATTGCCACCTAGATCTACTCCTCATTTTGTTCTCATCTCTGTCCTCCCCTGTATAGTGTATTATCTTTGTGAGTGCTCAGGAAGTCTCCAACCATCTAGCTGCTGTATAATTTTAGTATAAGTGTTGTTACCATTTTTCTTGTACTGTATGGCCTAAGGTGTCAATTCATAGGTCTGGTAAAGTTTTTGTGATTCATGTGGAGTTTTTGATGTCAGCCATTATTAATAATATTTTGTATCTGTAATAATATATCTCTGATTAACTGAGCATTATCCGGTTTTCTCATTTTATCAGGGGTGACTTAGATAAATTTAGTCTTGCTAATTTCGTGTTAATAGAGGCTATTGCAGTTAACCATATATTTAACCTGTTTTTTGCCATTACATTATCCTTATGAGTCCTGAATGTTTAGTTGTTAGTTTGAGCATTAAACTTTAACTTGTAATTTTACCTAACTCTTTTGTTTTGAACCTGGAACTTTGCGGGACAGTAGTGATTTTAGTATTCTCACTTGAAGTGTTCATTATCTCTCTCTGTTCTGCAATAATATATATATATATATACATATATATATATATATATATATATATATATATATATATATATATATATATATATATAATGTTTTTGACTTTAGTGTGCTCTCTTTCCCATGTTGATCTTTTCCTGTCTCTTAAAGATATTCCCAAAATTGATTTTTCCATTGCTCTCTGAGAACGGATTAGCTAATTTTCCACCGATTTTGTCAGTTTCCAGGTTTCACAACCGTACGTCATAGCTGGAATTGTACATTCGTTATAATTATACTTTTCGTTTTATACAAACCGGCAAGCTACTTTTCATAATGTCTCTATGTTTTCTGAAAGCTTTCCACCCAATTGTAATGCGTCTTTTTATTTCTCTATCATGGTTTTTCGTTAATTTTGGTATTTATCCCAGGTAATTATACTCCGACTTCTTCAAGAATTTCTTCGCTTATTCTGATGACGCTGTTTGGTGTATGTGGATTAAATATTAGTTTTACTCCGGCTCATCTTTAGTCCTACTTTGAGACCTTCACTGCTCAGGTCATTGAACATTAATTTTCTTGCAATGTCTCTGCTGTTTCTTAGATTAGGACAATGTCATCTGCAAATCTTAAATGGTTTAGCTTCTCTCCATCTACGTTTTCTTCTATGTTTTCATAGTCCAGCTTTCTGAAAATGCATTCTAGGCATGCTGTAAATAATTTGGCGAAATTGTATCTTCCAGAAGCACGACCCTCTCAATCTTAATTTTTTCCCAGTCATTATGCAGTTTAACTGTTGCAGTTTCCTTTTGCTATAATTATGTTTTCGAGCAGTATTACAATGTTCTCATTCACTCCTTGTTCTTGCAATGAATTTATAATTGCTATGTGCTCCACTGAGTCGAAAGCCTTTTCGTAATCAACAAAACTTAAGAACAATGGTTTATTATTTTCTGTAGTTTTCTCAAGTTTCTGATTCATTGTGTGTAAATGATCAGTAGTCGAATACCCGCTTCGGAATCCTGCCTGTTCACGAGGTTGGTTTTCGTTCAAATTTGTAGTTATTCTGTTCGTAAGGACTTTAGTGAAGAGTTTGTAAATGACTGATAATAAGCTAATGGGTCGATAGTTACTAAGATCTTTTGAGTCACTTTTTGTGTAAAATAACTATTGCATTACACTGTGTTTTGGGATTTTTTTTATTTTTTTATACGTTGAGTAAATAAGTCAGCAAGCCTGCTTTGTACTTCTACTCCTGCATCTAACAGTAAATCTGCTACTATTCCATCTTCTCCCGGAGCCTTCCCTCTTTTCACATTTTTAAGAGAAATATTTACTTAGTCTGGTGTTACCTCACGCATTTCACTTGTGTCAACTGAAAAGTTAGCTGTTGGTACTACTGTCTTTGATGCATACAGTTCTTCGTAAAATTTTTCAACTCTCTTCACCATCTTATCTCTGCATTTAATGACTTCACCGTTTTTGTTTTTCAGTGATGTAATTTGTTGCTTTCCTAGTGCCATTTTACTTCGAACCTGTTTCAGACATTTTCCTTCTCTGATGGTTTCTTTGATGCGATCCATGTTTCTCTTTCTTTCTTTCTTTTTCTCTCTGTCTCTTGTTGATAGGCATATTTAATTTCGCTCGTTCTGTTTCATCTTTGTACTTTCATTTCCATTCTTTTTTTCATGAGCTCGAGTGTGTCTTCTGAATACTCCATGGCTTTGGTTAGGTTTCCCTACTGCCTCTGCTGATTCTCTTGACACTTTTGTTAGTCTGTCATTCAACTCCTCAGTGTCAATGTTATGCAGCGTATTCTGAGTCCTGACTTCTCGGGTGGAGGCCGATCCCGTGCAACCTTGGGTTCTTTGTTTTCGACCGGGTAAGTCACAGGCAAGGAAGGAAAGTCCAGACACAACTGGTCAAAAGGCACATTTATATATAAACAATAGACAGTTACACACACAATCTGTGATCAAAGCTATGGGACATAAAATAACCAGATAATCTCTGAAGCCTAGCTCTTACAATAAATATTTCCACCTAGTTCAGCGAATTTGACCTTTACACAGAATTCTGCCTTTTCATACATAGAATAATTCCCACACAGTCATATATATATGGGTTACACAATACACTAGGTGTGCTAAGTCTCAGGCATATGACAAAGACAGTCAAGTATATCTCAATATACCCAAACGCGTGACATAGACGGCAGTGTATACTCAAATCCTTATACTTTATATACATTCACGTAACATAAACGGCCTCCTATGCTAGTTATATGCACCCACGTGACACAGACAATATCCTAGCTATCTTTATGCTACGTGCGCGTTACATAGAACGAGAGAATATAGCACTTATAATCTATCTGCGCGTGAGGGGCTGAGGGGGGGAGGGGGTGGTGATATAGCATTCCTTACGAGACAGGTAACTGGGGGTATATCACTTTTGATTTGCTTCAGTAAGGACAACACAAGGGGGGGGGGGAAGGGGGTGGCACTGATGCTGTCTGTCTGTATGTAACTCTGGGGGGCGTAGTCACACGTGGGGGCAACCTGTGGCCTGGCGTCACGCACTCTGCGTGTAAGCTTATTGGTATGGTAGTTCACAGTTCCACACGGGGAGTTAACACCGGGGCAGCACGGGGGGGGGGGTGCACTGAGGGCGAGGGGGAAAACGGGTTGGTCCACTGGGGTAGGGGCTCACGGACACTAGGGGACAAACAACCTCAGAGTTTCTTACTAACGGCACTGGCGGAGAGGAGGGCTTGGGTCATGGGCGGCAGGAGGCCCTACGCCGGGAACTGCAAGTGGCAGCCGGGCGTTAGGGGTGGGCTGTCTGGAGTGTAGTCTAGGGGGAGATCACCTGTGGGGTCGCCACAAGTTCCACAGGAGTTGGTGGGTGGCCTGGTGGGCGGCTCCCTTTCTCTAGAGGCCCTGGGTGATGCAGGGTTTTCTGGGCTAGGGCCGAAGAGGGCCAGGAGGCGTGCTGCACGACGCTGGCCGTTAGTCGTTGTCGGGGTCCCAGGGGCAGACCTGGGGAGGCCTGGGCCGAGGGTCAGCTGTGATGAGGGCGGCACCCTGGCTGGGCCGCAGTCTCGTCCGGCAGGGGTGGCCGGCAGGGGAGAACTGCGGCCGCCTGTGCCAGGGGAGGTCTGGCGGCTACAGCAGGCATTGGGGGAGGCTCGCCAACTCCGGGGGCTGTGGCCTCATCTGTGGGAGGAGGCTGTCAGGGATGGACTGCTGCCTCTCGCTCCGGTGGAGTCCGACAGCGCCTGGGGAGGATGGGCCTGGAGGGACAGGACACTTGTCCTCGGGGACGTCTCGTCCGGCCTGGTCTCTGGTGGGGTACCTGCAGGGGAGCAGAACCCACCCACTTGGGGAGAGAGGCACCTCTCTTTGCCACAGAGGGGTGGGCGGAGCAAGAGGCACTACCCTCCGTAGCAGCTCGGGGACTCGCGGAGGGACAGCAGCTGAGGGCCTGCTCTCCTACTCGGTGGGCTTGACAGGCCCTGCCGAAACTCTGGTCCGGGGTGTGCGTGGCAGGTCCGGGGGACACTCCCTCCACCAGGCAGCCATGTTGGGCACTGCCTGAGCTCCTACTGGGGACAGGGGTGGAGTGGGAGTCTGAGAGGACTCCTCCAGGGACCACAGACCCTGGCGACGGGAAGAAGGCACCCGGTGGGCACTCCTGACACCAGCCACAACTCTGGTGGAGTCTGCTCTTCTGCCGTAGGGACTGGGACACCTGTCCCAGGGACGTCGGGAGGGGGAGGCCCGGTGGGCACTCCTGGCTTAAACTGCAGGTCCAGTGGAGTCTGTCCTCCGTCCATCAAGGTTGAGGCAGGCTTGGGGGACGACCGGTGGTCAGTCCCGAGTGGTATCTCCGGTGAAGTCTATCCTGGGGCCCACCTCCCTCCTGAGGAGTACCGGTGAAGGTCGTCTGGTAGACGTGCCGACATGCCGGCTCCCAAAGGTGGGTGGCAGAGGGTGGAGAACCGGTGGTCACGTCACCCACGGTATACCCGGTGGGTTCTACTGTGCCACTGTTCCCTTGAGGTGTAACAAACCTCGAGGCTCCTCCTGAGTCCTCTTTCCTGGTGGAGGCCGATCCGGTGGACTTGGTGTCCAAGAGTTTGTTTGGGACCTTGCCACTGCAAGTCTCACCCCGATTCTGGCGAGTGTTCCCTCCGCTGAAGTGTAGTGTACTTTTACTGTACACTGCCAGGTGGTCTGGCTGAGGGGAAGAGGGGCATCAGGTCATGGGAGAGATATGTCATTCCTGCCTGGATGGAGCATTGGGGAAAACCTCTCCGTCATCTCCTCGTGGGGTGGGTGTCACCCCCTTGTGCTCTCCTCCTGGTGGTGGTGGTGTTGGATTCACCCTGCCGGGCTGGTATTTCAGTCACATTCAACATCACTTTGAGCTTAAAATCTTTTTATTTCCAATTGAAAGGCTACTTTCTTTTTGTTTACTTTATTGCGCATATCTTTTTATTTTTTAATAAACTTTCCTTCACTTCTGAAACTGAATCTAGCTGTGCAACCCACAATTCTGTGGTCATTTCCTATACTTACTTTGTTGATAACTGTGACATTTGTCATTTTGTTATTATTGTCTGATATAATGAAGTCGATTTCATTCTTTGTTTCTCCATTTGGACTTCTCCTGGTCCATTTTCTCCTTTTCTTTTGTGGAGGAACGTGTTCATTATTCTCATGTCATACATTTCAGCAAAATTCACCACCATTTTTCCTCTTTCATTCCTTTCTCCCACTCCAAGTTTTCCCATACATACTTCTCCATTTTTTTTAATTTCCCAACTTTTGCATTGAAATCTTCCATGAGTATAGTATTTGTTTTCTTTTCCATAGTCTGGGAGATATGATCATAGAATATTCTTATTTCTTCATCTGAGCTTTGAGAAGTCGGGACATATACTTGTATTACTTTCAGGGTGTGTTTATTGCATGGTCTAATGAGAATCCATGATGCACTATCAGATACACAGCTAAATTGAACAATGTTGTCTGTAAGATTTCCATTAATTAGAAATCCTACACCACTAACTCCTTCATTTTGCCTTCCTCTGTAGTAATATAGGTGGTTATTGTCTTGGAGATGAATTACATTTTCCTCTTTTCTGAGGACCTCACTCAAGCCTACAATATCTCAACTTATGTTTTCCAATTCAGTCATTATGTTATCAAGTTTGTAATCTGTGAAACTTCTTTCATTGTATGTACAGATCTTCATGCAATTCAGCTCGTTTAATATCCCGGTCTTTTATTTGGCGACAGTGCTTACTCACGTTCGGTGGCACACTGCCCTTAAGCACAGGAGGCAGTGCAGCTGGACCTTTAGTGTACGATAATCCAACAGGAATGCCCGTCAAACCATTTGCAATAGAATTCATATTTGGTTGGGAGGATTGTGGTAAATAATCTCACTTGCCTGTCATATAGTTTCTGGTGAGAGGTAATTATTGTGTCATCTTATTCAGTATATTAGGTGGAGCCAAATATATTTATGGGGGGTCCCGAGATCTCCACTGTCCAAGACGGTACCTCGTATATCTTCCTATCTACCACTCGAGAACGTGCCAGGTAGCAGTGGGATCCTGCCCCTGGATATATATATATATATATATATATATATATATATATATATTCTACGATGGCATGTCCCAGATTATGGAAGAAGAAAAAACGACATATACTATACTCATGAGAGACCTCAATGCAAAAGTTGGGAAATAAAAAAATGGAGAAGCATGTATGGGAAAATCTGGAGTTGAAGAAAGGAACAAAAGAGGAGAAATGCTGGTAAACTTTGCTGAAATGCATAACATGAGAATAATGAACACATTCTTTTCACAAAAAAAGAGGGAGAAAGTGGACCTGGAGAAGCCCAAATGGAGAAACAAAGAATGAAATCGGCTTCTTTATAGCAGATAAGAATTACACGATCACAAATGTCACAGTTATCAACAAAGTAAATATCGCAGGGGACCATAGAATGGTGGGTTGCACAGTCGGATTCAGTTTCAAAAGTGAAAGGTTAAAGCTAAAAAGATATGCCAAATAAAAGTAAAGGAAAACAAAGGAGTCTTTCAGTTGGAAATAAGGAACAGATTTCAGGCTCTAGGTAATGCTGAATGTGACATTGATGAGCTGAATGACAGACTAACAAAAATGCTAAGAGAATCAGCGGAGGTAGCAGGAAAACCTAATATAACCCAAGCCATGAAGTATTCAGAAAGTACACTCGAACTTATCAAAAATAGAAAGGAAATGAAAGTAAAAACAAAGAAAGATGAGATAGAACGAGCGGAATTAAATAAGCTTATTAACAAAAGTCAAAGAGGAGAAAAAAGAAAGAGAAACATGGATCAAATCAAAGAAATCATCATAAAAGGAAAGTTTCTGAAACAGGTTCGAAGTAAATTGTCACTAGGAAAGCAACAAATTACATCACAGAAAAACAAAAACGGTGAAGTCATTAAATGCAGAGATAAGATGGTGAAGAGAGTTGAAAAATCTTACGAACTGTATGCATCAATGACAGTAGTACCAATAGCTAACTTTTCATTTGACGTGCGTGAAATACCTGAGGTAACACCAAACTAAGTAAATATTTCTCTTAAAAATATGAAAAGAGGCAAAGCTCCGGGAGAAGATGGAATAGTAGCAGATTTACTGTTAGATGCAGGAGTAGAAGTACAAAGCAGGCTGGCTCACTTATTTACTTAATGTATAAAAAAGAAGAAAATTCCCAAAACATGGTGTAATGCATTGGTGTTTTACTTTACAAAATAGGTGATTCTCAAAAGATCTTAGTAACTACCGATCCATGAGCTTATTATCAGTCATTTACAAACTCTTCACTAAAGTCCTTACGAACAGAATAATTATAAATTTGGACGAAAACCAACCTCGTGAACAGGCAGGATTCTGAAGCTGGTATTCGACTACTGAACATTTACACACAGTGAATCAGATAATTGAGAACACTACAGAATATAATAAACCACTGTGCTTAAGTTCTGTTGATTACGAAAAGACCTTCGACTAATTGGAGCACATAGCAATTATAAATTCATTGCGAGAACAAGGAGTGAATGAGAACATTGCAAAACTGCTCTAAAACATATATAAGGAGGAAAATGCTACAGTTAAATTACATATGACTCGGAAAAACTTAAGACTGAGAAAGGGGTGCATCAGGGAGATACAGTTTTACCAAAATTATTTACAGCATGCCTAGGAAGTATTTTCAGAAAGCTAGACTGGCAAAACAAAAGAATGAACATAGATGGTGAAAAGCTAAACCATTTAAGATTTGCAGATAACATTGCCCTAATCTCAGAAACAGCAGAGACATTGCAAGAAATGTTAAATTACCTGAACAGAGAAAGTCTCAATGTAGGGCTAAAGATGAACCGGAGTAAAACTAAATTAATGTTTAATCCTCAAACACCAAAGAGCGTCATCAGAATAAGCGAAGAAATTCTTGAAGAAGTCGAGGAGTACAAGTACTTGGGACAAATATTAAAATTACCGAAAGATAACGATAGCGAAATAAAAAGACGTATTACAATCGGATGGAAAGCTTTCGGTAAATGTAGACATTATGAAAAGTACCTTGCCAGTTTATATGAAACAAAAAGTATATAATGTATTTATAGTTCCAGCTATGACGTATGGTTGTGAGACCTGGAAACTGACAAAATCGATGGAAAATAATCTAATCCGTTCTCAGAGAGCAATGGAATGGACAATGTTGGGAATATCTTTATCAACTTGGGTGAGAGAGCAGACTAGGGTAAAAGATATTATAGAAGTTATAAAAGAACAGAAATGGAGGTGGGCAGGCCATGTAGCAAGAATAAGGGATAATCGATGGAGCAAGAGGTTGACTGACTGGACAGAAGATTGTCAGCGTTGCAGAAAAAAGCCAGACAGGAGGTGGAGAGATGAGACAGAGGAGTTTGCAGGGAAAACGTGGCAAAGATGAACTCAGTCAAGGAATTCGTGGAGAAGGTTGGGGAAGCCTTTGTTCAGCAGTGGACTTGTTATGGCTGATGATGATGATGAGGATATGCACACACACACACACACACACACACACACACACACACACACATATACTGTGTGTGTGTGTGTATATATATTATATATATATAAAACACACACACAATATATATATGCATACATATATATATATATATATATATATATATATATATATATATATATATATATATATATATATATATATATATATATATATATTGTTACATAGCCTATGATTTCATCATCCTTTGTGTAATTCTAACGTACAGTATGCTGCATGTTTGATCACGAGCGTGTTCTACCTCACTCCCCCCTTCTACCCTTATAGTAGAGTAAGTCGTTCTTACTGTTGTTCAGAGCAGGATTGTCAACTCTTTGTCCCCTATGGCTTCATTTGCGCATCCTTCTTACAAGTTGTATCAAGCTCTGCCGGCCCCTACATAATGAGCTCAGTCTCTGCATTAATTGCCACTTAGATCTACTCCTCATTTTGTTCACATCTCTGTCCTCCCCTGTACAGTTGTTATTATTTTTGTGAGTGCTCAGGAAGTCTCCAACCATCTAGCTGCTGTGTAATTTGAGTATAAGTGTTATTACATTTTTTCTTGTACTGTATAGCATAAGGTGTTGATTCGTATGCCCAGTGAGGTTTTTGTGATTCATGTGTTTTTGGTGTCAGCCAGTAGTAATAATATCTTGTATCTGTAGTAATATATCTTGAATTCACTGAGTATTATCCGGTTTTCTCATTTTATCAGGGCTGACTTAGATAAATTTATTCTTGCTAATTTCGTGTTGATAGAGGCTATTGCAGTTAACCATATATTTAACCTGTTTTTTGCCATTACATTATCCTTATGAGTCCTGAATGTTTAGTAGTTAGTTTGAGCATTAAACTTTAACTTATAATTTTACCTAACTCTTTTCTTTTGAACCTGGAACTTTGCGGAACAGTAGTGATTTTTAGTATTCTCACTTGAAGTGTTCATTATCTCTCTCTGTTCCATAACATAAATTTGGCGACCTCTTATCAGGATATTCAGGATATTATCATAAGGATATTGCTTGATATTTTGTGACTGTGATTTATTCATGATGTCTACAATTACTACGCTTGATGAAGCCAAAGATTTTTTGTCAAATGTGCAAACAGTGTGTGATGTAGAAAACAGAACAAAGAATGAACTTAAGTTTGTTGCTCAACAATTGGGAATTGCAGTTCACTCTCATCATTCTAAAGATCAAATTGTTGGCATGATTAATAAAAGCTTGCTTAATGTAACTCCTCCAGATGAGCAAACGCAGATTGAAATAGCTAAGTTACAGCTAGACCTGCAGGAGGTTCGTGCTAAGGAGGCTGAGTTTCAGGCACGTGCTAAGGAAGCTGAGTCTCAGGCTAAGGAGGCTGAGTTTCAGGCACGTGCTAAGGAGGCTGAGTCTCAGGCTCGTATTCAGGAGGCACAAATTGAACTTGCTAGGATTCAGGCAGACCATGAGTATCGCATGAAACAATGTGGAACTGGATCATCTAGCTCTGATGATTTTGATGTGGCTAAAAATGTTAAACTTGTCCATCCTTTTAATGAATCTGATTTAACAAAGTATTTTCAGTTGTTTGAGAGGGTAGCTACAGGTTTTAATTGGCCCAAAAGAGTATTGGGCAGTACTCCTTCAAACTGTTCTCACCGGTAAAGCTCAAGTAACTTATGCATCTTTGCCTCAGGATCAATCTGATAATTATGATGTAGTTAAGAGATTGATTCTTAAGGCCTATGAGCTTGTTCCTGAAGCCTATAGAGTAAAATTTAGGACAACTTATAAGAAAGATAAGCAATCCCATGTTGGGTATGGAAAAATCATAGAAGATCTGTTTGAGCAGTGGTTAAATTCTAAGAATGTGGATTCTGATTTTGGTAAATTTAAGCAGATGATTTTGCTGGAGGACTTCAAAAGGTGTATTAATAAAGATGTAAGCCTATATCTTGATGAGAGAAGAATAGATAATTTGTCTGATGCTGCAGTTTTAGCTGATGAATATGTTGTCACTCACAAGAGTTATTCTAAAGAAAAAAGGAAAGCTGAGAGTAAGTACGTTGCCTCTACTCAGAGTACAGGTAACAGGAAAGAGAATAAGATGATGTTTCTCAGGAAGTAAATAATAGCTCCACCTCTACATTTCAGAAAAGTAAATGTACTTATTGTAGTAAGCTTGGTCATACTACGGAGGAATGTTTCAGGAGACAGTGTGATGTGAACAAAAAGGAGTCTTTAAATATTCAGTCAATTGGTCTAGTGTCCACCCTTGAGAGTTCCCAGAATTCTTTAACCGAGTTAATTGAACCTGCTTTGAGGGGTAATTTAAATTCTCATGATGAAGCTCCTCTTTTGAGCAGTAACGTGGGTGACACTCTCAAGAGTTCATGTGCTAATTTCCTGTCTGATGGTTTTGTCAGTCCTCTGGACAGTAATGACAGGAAATCAGTTAAAATATATCGTGATACAGGTGCTTGCCAATCCCTTATGCTGACCAGTGTTCTAGGCTCTAATGTTAATTCCTCTGATGAAACTGTAATCTTACAAGGTGTAGGGAATAATTACTTCTCTGTCTCTCTGTGCAGATTGAATTTAGAGTCTGGTTTTGTTAATGGTTCCGTTATGGTTGGGTTGGTTGAGACACTCCCAATGTCAGGTGTAACTTTCTTACTTGGAAATGATATTGGTGGAAGTCAAGTGTGTCCAGCTCCTCAGTTGTCTAATGAACCAGTGACTGCGACCCAGGAGTGTGATGTCCCTGATGGGTTCTTTGCATGTGCTGTCACTAGGGCTAAGTCTAAAGTTACTGGTGACTTAGAGGACAATGATGATGATGATGTTATCCTAGCTGACACTTTTCTTGCTAATTTGGACCACTCACCAGATGAGGCAGTACCCCGTAGTGTTGATAATTTGTCTCGTCAAGAGTTGGTTGAGTTGCAGGTTGCTGACCCTGAGTTGAAAGGTCTAGCTAACTCTGCTTGCAGTGAGGAAGAGTCAGCCGGTGCTTCTTCTTGTTATTATATAAAGTCAGCAGTACTTATGAAGAAGTGGAGACCCCCAACAGCATCAGCCAACTGTGAATGGGAGGTTGTACATCAAGTTCTCATCCCTCGTGTTTGTAGGCAGGATATCATTCGAGTGGCTCATGATTCCAGTTTGGCAGGACACCTTGGAGTGAGGAAGACTGTGGCACGCATTTTGAAACACTTCTACTGGCCAGGTATCTTCAGGGATGTTTCCTGGTATTGTAAGTCTTGTCACACCTGTCAAGTTGTGGGGAAGTGTAATCAGACCGAAAAGGTTGCACCTCTAGTTCCCATTCCTCCTTTTGAGGCGCCATTCACCCATGTGTTGGTGGATATTGTGGGCCCTCTTCCTAAGACTTCTTCAGGATTTTCTTATATGTTGACCCTGATTGATATGGCTACTCGTTATCCTGAAGCCATTCCACTTAGAAATATCTCAGCAAAGAACGTGGTTAAGGAAATGCTAGGGTTCTTCACAAAGTTTGGTCTGCCCAAGGAGGTACAGTCAGACCGGGGAAGTAATTTCATGTCAAATGTTTTCAAGCAGTCTCTGAAAGAGTTGGGCATCACCCAGATCACGTCTTCAGCTTACCATCCCCAGACCCAAGGAGCGTTGGAGAGATATCATCAAACACTCAAATCGATGCTCAAGAAATACTGTTTGGAACATCAGAAAGACTGGGATAAAGGTCTTCCATTCATTGTATTTGCCGCAAGAGAATCTCCAAATGAATCACTGGGCTTCTCACCCTTTGAACTACTGTTTGGCCATGAAGTAAGAGGACCCCTTAAGCTACTCAAGGAATGCTGGCTGTCGGAGGAAGATGACGTCAACCTGCTGGAGTATGTGATGAAGTTGAAAGAACGGCTGTCCACTGCTTTACTGCTGGCGAGAGAGAATTTAGGAGCTGCTCAGAAGATGAAGACTTGGTATGATAAGAAGTCCAGGTTATGCCACTTTCAGCCAGGAGATCAGGTTTTGATTCTGCTACCAGTGCATGGGCAACCTCTTTAAGCCAAGTTTAGTGGTCCTTATTTCGTGGAGAAGAAACACAGTGATGTCAACTATGTCATCGCCACACCATATCGTAGAAAGAACAAGCAACTTTGTCACATCAACATGCTAAAGTTATATCACAGGCGGGACAAAAATAATCCAGTCTGCACTGTAGCTGTTTCACCCGAGTCTGCAAGTGAAGTTCTCCCATGCAGCATGAGCCTGAGTGATAGTTTGGGGAAGAATCCTGATATTATGAATGATCTCCAGACTAAGCTTTCTCGTCTAGCTCCTGAGGAAAGGCAGGAGTTTTCGGCATTACTGCAGGAGTACCCGTAAGTGTTCCGTGCCACTCCAGGAAGGACCACTGTGTTGATGCATGATGTCGATGTTGGAGACGCAAAGCCAATTAAACTGCCTCCTTACCGTGTGAACCCAGTGAAAGTTCCTCTCATCCAGAAAGAGCTTGGCTACCTGTTGGACCACAAGATGATTGAGCCCTGTCAGAGTGAGTGGAGTTCTCCTGTCACTCTAGTCTCTAAGCCAGGTGGGTCACAACGGTTTTGCATTGACTACAGACGTGTTAATCAGATAACCAAAATAGACACTTACCCTCTCCCTCGCGTGGAAGATTGCATAGACAAGATCGGAAAGGCTAGGTACATAAGTAAGTTTGATTTGCTAAAGGGATACTGGCAAGTACCTATGACTGAACATGCTAGGGAGTGTCACGGGGTTTTTAAAATATCACGGGGTTTTTAAAGATAAATGCTAAATATTATTTAATTGATAATAATGTTCAATAATATTGCAGAGCAGGGACAATGATTGTCTTGCTAAATCAAGCAACGATTACTTTACATTGGCCTGCTTCGCACGATTCTCTAGGAAGGAGAATTTATAAACTTTCTTAACAGTACACAGCAGAGACTAATTACTCACAAATGCTGATTACTAGTACTGTTAGCCTCTGGAGAAAGTTACTTCACCCCTGACAATAAATAACTAATACTAATAATAATATCAGGTTCTTGCTGATGCTTAACTCCTAGGAGGCACATCGGATTTTAAGTTTAATACAGAAGACTGGCCTAAGTACCAGTTATGAATAGCAACACGTTTATGCAAGCTAGGAGCTATATGGAAAATAAGCTTAATTGTGGAGAAATGAAACAAGAGTTTACATTACATTAAGCTCAAGAAAAAGAACTGTTAAATTTATTGATTACAAAAATAAATTTAACGCTACATTTCAAATGAATTCAAATAAAGAGATCGTACTCACTCACTCACTCGAGCTAAATTCTTACGCCTAGGAAAAACACCTTAATCAAACTCTTAAGACTAGGAAAACGAAAAGAAATACTAGTCAATGAATGCGGTGTATCACCCAACAAGGGTGGGAGCACTGGGGAGCTGTACTAGTGGAGCTTGGGTGCTAGCTGACCTCTCCTCTCACACTTCTGGAGCACAGGACCTCTCTCCGTCACAACAAACACTCGACTGAGTAAACTCGTGAGAAAGAAATGGGAGCGATAGGCCGCATTTTTTAACGGTCGAGTGAGCGAATCGTGGCCAAAACAAATCGCTCAGCGGAAACGCTAATGTCTCACACAGAGACGATCACGTATGACAATGAAAAATTGATTTGACAAAGCTTCCGACCGAAAGAGCGGTTAACTGAACGATAAACTGGGATTCCCCTTGAGTTCGTGGTTTCCCAAAAAAGCCAATGTCACAAGCCGACTCGTGACAGGGAGATCTCATGTTTTGTAACACTAGGAAAGACTTTTGCATGTTCTGTAATGCCATATGGTATGAAGAATGCACCAGCCACATTTCAGAAGCTCATGAATGTTGTAACAGAGGGTTTGGCAGGGTGTGTTGTTTATATTGATGATGTATTAATCTTCAGTGACAACTGGAAAGATCACCTATGCCATGTCAGTATATTTCTTGAGCGTTTGGTTCAGGCTAATCTTGTAGCTAATTTATCAAAGTGTGAATTTGGTCAAGCTAAAGTTCAGTACCTTGGGTACGTAATTGGTGATGGACATGTTGCACCACCAGGAGCTAAGGTTCAGGTTATAAGTGATCTTCCCAGACCTCAACGTAGGAAAGAGCAACAAAGATTTTTGGGAATGGTAGGTTATTACAGGAGATTTGTTCTTAACTTTTCAATTCTTGTATCACCACTTACAGACCTACTGAAAAAGGGAGTTAAATTTGTCTGGACCGATAACTGTGAATCCTCTTTCAGCAAACTTAAAGCTATCCTATTAAGTCAGCCAGTGCTCGCTACTCCAAATTTTGCTGAGCCTTTTAAGATGGCTGTTGATGCAAGTGATACAGGAGCTGGGGCTGTTTTGCTGCAAGAGGATGATCAGGGTATTGAACACCCTGTATCTTATTACAGTAAGAAGTTCACTCCACCTCAAAAGAACTACTCAGCTATTGAGAAAGAGCTTTTGGCCTTGATTTTGGGTTTACAGCATTTTTCATTTTATTTGTGTTCTGGTTTTGACCCCATAGTCATTTATACCAATCATAACCCACTGAAATTCCTTAGTAAGTTTAAAGATAAAAATCAGAGATTGACAAGATGGAGTCTACTTCTTCAGGAATATTCATTAGACATACAACATGTCAAGGGGAAAGAAAATGTTATTGCAGATTGCTTATCTAGACTTTAGACAGATTGTTTTAGAGTAATAAGAAATTTTCTTTGTAAATGTCTCTTTTTTTTTTTTTGTGGGGAGGCGTTACATAGCCTATGATTTCATCATCTTTTGTGTAATTCTAACGTACAGTATGCTGCATGTTTGATCACGAGCGTGTTCTACCTCACTCCCCCCTTCTCCCCTTATAGTAGAGCAAGTCGTTCTTACTGTTGTTCAGAGCAGGATTGTCAACTCTTTGTCCCCTATGGCTTCATTTGCGCGTCCTTCTTACAAGTTGTATCAAGCTCTGCCGGCCCCTATATAATGATCTCAGTCTCTGCATTAATTGCCACTTAGATCTACTCCTCATTTTGCTCACATCTCTGTCCTCCCCTGTACAGTTGTTATTATTTTTGTGAGTGCCCAGGAAGTCTCCAACCATCTAGCAGCTGTGTAATTTGAGTATAAGTGTTATTACATTTTTTCTTGTACTATATAGCATAAGGTGTTGATTCGTAGGCCTAGTGAGGTTTTTGTGATTCATGTGTTTTTGGTGTCAGCCAGTAGTAATAATATCTTGTATCTGTAATAATATATCTTGCATTCACTGAGCATTATCCGGTTTTCTCATTTTATCAGGGCTGACTTAGATAAATTTATTCTTGCTAATTTCGTGTTAATAGAGGCTATTGCAGTTAACCATATATTTAACCTGTTTTTTGCCATTACATTATCCTTATGAGTCCTGAATGTTTAGTTGTTAGGTTGAGCATTAAACTTTAACTTGTAATTTTACCTAACTCTTTTCTTTTGAGCCTGGAACTTTGTGGAACAGTAGTGATTTTTAGTATTCTCACTTGAAGTGTTCATTATCTCTCTCTGTTCCGTAACAATATATAACACACACACACACACACACACACACACACACACACACACAGACTATATATATATATAAATATCTATATATATATATCTATATATATATATATATCTATATCTATATATATATATATATATATATATATATATATCATCATCCGGACCTCATTTCCCACCCAAGGGGAGGGTGAGGAGTAGCAATGTCCAGACAGCCCAAATTTGCCCAATCCAATGGGCCACGCTTCCATTCACTCATCATTCAAGCCCCCGGAATCCTGGCTCTATCGGATATGCCAAAAACATTCACCACGTTCTGTAGCTTCACATATCGTATCCGACAGAGTCAATCCAGACGTTGGCACGTTAAAAAGGGGTGCCAAAAATCCCTGATCATGCATATCTCCTCATAAAATTCATGCAGCCAGCTCGATCTGCTGTCAGTTCCCTATATATATATATATATATATATATATATATATATATATATGTGTGTGTGTGTGTGTGTGTGTGTGTGTGTGTACAAAGAGTTACAGCAGTGGAGGATCTATGTATCTATCTGTTCAAGTACTGAACTTAGATGATAGATTTCTAGTTGGTGGGGTTTTGAAGACACATCAGAGTGAGTTTGAGGGTAGGAATCGTCGTGGGAGGCAGAAAGGAAAATGCTGGGATATGGTAGGTGAAAGCATGTCTGTGTGCATACAGCGAATGAACATTTTCTGATAATAAACACCGGAGAATCTAATACCCAGCATCTTTGAGGTTTGTGTATTAATTATATACGAATATGGAAGCACCCCCCCCTCTCTCTCTCATACACTTCATTCCCCCCCTCACCTAAATGGCTGCCACGCGAGAAATGATGACCGGGGATAAACAGAAGGAAAATCCATCTCTTTACGACACATGAATTACAAAGGGTACGATCTGCCGACGAGGTACGACAATTTGTTCCCGACGAGGTACGACAATTTCTGGTCTGGTTGAACGCTAATGTAAACAATGACCGACCAACGCCGTCAGTGCTGCTGTTTTACTATTTTGCACTCCTTTATTACCCGTCCCCTCCTCGGGGGGGCTCGGGGAGGGTATTATTTTCACTCGGTTTGTCTGTCTGTCTGTTTGTTTGTTTGTTAACAACTTTACGCGAAAACTACTAGTGCAATTTTGACTAAAATTACAGGGATGATGGGGTGTGACCTGATCACCTGATTAAATTTTGGGCCAAAATGGGCCAAGGTCCAGGCTGTAGAGCCAAAAAATTTAAAAAAAAAAAAAAAAAAAAAAAAAGGACTAGTAAAAATCGTTTTTTTTTTTTTGTATAATTCCTTTCAAATTCGTCATATTGACATGAAACCAAAGCCTACAGGTGCATCTTGCCAATCTGTATCTTACAGCATGCCTCATTACATCAGGGGGGTCATCCCTCAGCGGTAGGGGGGTCAATATCAGGTGGGTCGGCCCTAAAATTTCAAATGGGCATAAAATCGTCAATTTTCACCCGATTCACTCCATATTTGACATGTGACATCTTTAACTAGAGATCCTATTGTGTTGATACGTCAGCACTAAAATGACTGCCGGGGATGGGTTTGCTGTGCCTTGGCACCGCTTCTTGTTTGCTGTTATTTCAGAATACCCGGCGCGTTTTTCATTTCCACGTGGAAACACCAGGAAATACAATTTTAGTGAAAGGAAAAATTACCAGTCCTGTGTCACACTGCGGCGTCTGCCATCAGTAGGAAAATTTTTAAGACTTAATTATTTTTCCTTTCCATATCAAAGTATTGTACTACTCAGCATCTTCAGACACTGCGCCTCTATAAAAATATCACACAGACACAGACAGACAGACAGACAGACAGACAGACAGACAGACAGACACACACACACACACACACACACACACACACACACACACACACACACACACACACACACACACACACACACGTGAAGTGTCGTTTTCTCTAAAGAAAATACCACAGGGAAAATATCCGTGCAGGCGAGGTTTCCATCAGTGCGGCGCCATGACGTGTCCCGCCGCTGTTCCCGCCTTAATGTCGCCCTGGCATGTCTTCCTCAGCCCAAAACAATTAAATAAATGCGAACGTCCCGAAATAAAAGCGCAAGGAGAATGACACATACTTTATTTTATTTTCATTTGTTCTTGTGCTTTGGGGAGTGCAAAGGACTGAAGGTGAAGCAGGAAGGATGCAATAATATATTTTAGCTTAATGACCATTGCCTCCAGGCCCGTGGTCAATAGTCCCTTCCCCAAAAGCGTCGTAATGTTTCAGTTATATATTTGTTACCTGATAAGCGATTCTTTACAATATCTATAGTAGACCAAAGAAAGAAAAGGATGAAATAATAGCATGAAGTAGGGGAGACCGTGTCTAGCTGATATATGGTTAAGTTGCTACACCCTCAATATCTCCAAAATTAGCCTATACACGAGGGAGTGGCCGTTGCCATGTTATGCAGCTTTTATGCAATGGTAGGGCCTGAAATGGCAACTTGAAAGTGTTGCTTGAATAAGAGCTTAGGGGAAAAAATGCCGTTGTAAGTGTAAAACAGCTATTTTGATATATCAGTGTCATTTGTCGATGCAGCTGAGCCACTTGTTATGTGCAACCATGTATGTGAAAAGGCTATGAAATTGGCAAAGGTTTATGGTGGTGATGCCATTTTTATACACATAAAAGGCCAAACATACAGAAAACCAGTGTTGGGTTTTGTTATGGGGAAGTTGTTACAGTTTACCCCATTCGAGAACAACAGTATCAGTTTACCTCATTCAAGAACAACTACATGAATTTATCCCATTCGAAAACAACTGTACGAAATTATCCCAGTATATTCAGAGATCACTTAAACCATGCTCTTCAATTGCCAGTGGAAAACAGAGTGATGTCATGGAGGCAGCAGCCGAACGAGTTATGAATAATAATCATATAAAAGTGTTGCAAATCAGTACAGTGTAATGTAAAAGTAACATATAGGTTAATGAGCAGTGTTGGTAATCTTTATGTAGATCTTTGTACAGTAGGTGGTATCTGTGTTTATCTGTCAGTTTATCTATCTGTCAGTCTGTCTATCTTTATCTATCTATCTATCTAATCTATCTGTCTTTCTGTCTCAAGCTGTCTATTTATTTCTCCATGTATCTATCTACAGCAATCTATCAATCTATCTATATAAATCAAGGTCTCTCTCTCTCTCTCTCTCTCTCTCAACAGTGAAAATGAAGCAAGTGAGCGGTTCAGTGAGTGGTAGTGACGATGATGGATTAACTGAATGATAGTAGTTCCACAAATGAGTGCTTCAGTTACTAACAGATATTGTGCTGGAGTGACTCAGTGCATGATAATGATGTAATTTAATATTACTTGCACTACATCCAGTATGCCAGTTCTCCTGTACTCACATGTTAATGGCAATCTAATAAGTATGGACATATTTGGGTTCCATACCATACATATCAATTTACCGCGGGGTGCGTAACAAATTTCTGGGGTAAAGTGAACCTTTCACGGATGACATGCCATCACAAATTTGTACATAACCTTGTGACACAAATATTTTCCTTTATTTTGTCTCCAAATATAATGAAAAGTCCTACTTTCCTACATCCAGACAAGAGATCGTTGTGTTATACCATTAACCTATGATGCAATGAGGAAAAATTTTTAAAATTGCCACAACTAGACCCGGTCTCCCTTAATTGTTACAAAGGAATCAGTCAGTCCACTTTATACCATGGGTCCCTTAAACAAACATTATCCCTTCGTTGCAAGATGGCGGTCGATTGCAAGTAAAGCTGTGACTGTAGCCTGTCTTGCCGAGCAGACCTGTCAACCTCAGGTTAGCAACTTTTTCTGTTGGGCCGTTCTCCAGGTACAGTACAGTACATAAATGATGAAGGGAACCGGCGTCTCCTTTGGCAAACATCGCCTAGCCAGAGTATGAGGAGGTTTGGCTTTGAGGTGGGTGCTACAGCTGCTTCACTTTACCCACAGTACACAGGGCCATCACATGGAGGCTTCTTGTCAGCGAAAGAAGTTAATAAGGAAAACAGTGAGGGGAGAAAAAGTTAATTAACGACAAATTAGCGAAACATGACGATAGTGCCTCTTCTTGCTTGACTCTGAAATGATTAATTCTAAGTACGTGCGTAACGGAGTATGGCCAGTTAAATAAACAAAGATCTTTCAGACAGTGCAACATCCGCCTCCACCAACTGTCTAAGCGCTGAACATTTGGCTTTGCCATGCAACTTCGACCTTACTGTAGACTGATTATTTCCATAATAAAATCACCCCATTCATGCTTAACCTTAACCCTTTCACCAAGTTTAGTCTAAATCATATAAAAAACTGAGCTGAGCTTGCCCTGTAATCTTGAACGTTGACCAATCCCTGTGGCCTTGACCTTGGACCAATTGCTCTCGAAACCTAACTGCTTCATTCTTGCCTGTCCCTTAACGTTTCCACCAAGTTTGGTCCAACTCAGATAAAAACTGTTTGACTTGACCTCGTCCTGTCAACGTTACGTTTGGTTGATTGTTCTCAAAATCGAATCCTTTTAGCATTGTCTTACTTTGAAAGCTTCCACAAAGTTTGATATAAATTGGATAAAAACTGATAAAGTTGACCTTACCATGTGTCCTTGACCTTTGACCAATTGTTCTACAGCCAGAACGTCAACCCCTTGACTGGTCCTCAGCTGTTCCACCAGGTTTAGTTCAGATATAAAAAAAAATAATTATTTTTGTTCACATACAGACACACGGGTCGATTTTTCATCTTGCCCTGTGATCTTGACCTTCAAGTTTTCTCTAAATCGAACTCATTGTGTCTTGCATTATTATCAACACTTTCACTAAGTTTGGTCAATCAAATCAAAACTGTTTAAGATGGCCTAACTAGGTTAAACTCTGAGCTAGGCCTGTAACCTTGATCTTTTATCTATTGTTTTCAAAAAACTCAAGCCGTTGGCCGTCCTTCTACCCCTATATTCAATTTGGTTAAAACTGAATGGAGTCTGTTTGAGTTATTTAGTTCACACAGACAGGCAGACAGACAGACAGACTGACACACCTCGAGAAAAACATAACACCCGCCTTTGCTTGGCAAGCGCTGGTGTAAAAGTATCCAGTTAACTCTTTCAGACTGAGGACGTCTTGTATATTTATGTACTGCCTAACTCCAGAGTATCTGTTCACCCAGTGAAGGACAGCCTCACGGTAAAGGGCTAGAAACTAACTTTTACACAGTTAGCCCCTTCAACCAGGACACCATTCTAGCTTAGTCGTGGCTACCGGCACACGATATTATGCAGCTTAGGGAACACAGCCACTGAGTAAAGGGTTAAGTAATGTTCATATGCAGAGTAAATATGCAACCACCCTAAGTTTGCTGCATCTACCCGAATGATAGATTAAACTGTTACAACTAAACTACTGCTGCTACTACTGCTACCACTGCTATCACTACTACTATTGTCATATCATCATCATCACCATCACTATTCTTAGTAGGAGGAGCAGTAGCAGTAGACATTCCTGTCACAGCCGTACTTTTGGAAATGTTGGCATAAAACTATTATGCATTATAATTAAAGCATATAGTCCTACAGTATATGCATTTTTGCCGATCAGTTAAGTTTGTAGGTTTGAATTTTCTTCTGTCAAGTCACAGTTTCAGGGAAGATTTGGTTCATTGTTCAAATTTCGGGGGTTGAAGGTATCTGACCCCCATGGAAATATATCGTATAGGACCCACCGTGAGTCCGAAAAATTACCCTTTGTTCATAAAATGTGAGAACATTGTACTTGAACCTTTACTTAATTTATCCCAAAGTTTCTCATTTTTTTAACAAGCCATTATTTTTTTTCCGGTCAATTACCCAAAAAAGCGATTGCAATGGCTCAGTACCGTATATTAAAAAAATACATGCTTTTGTCATAATTTCAAAACCTATACAGCGGTACCGTTTACTATGCTCTGGAAGAACTTTGTGAAGGTTAATAAGTTTGTGAAAACTTACACTGAATTTTTCTCCTGAACTTGTAGTAATTTCTATATTGTGTTTCTGTAAATGTATGTGCAACCCACTTATCGTTTTGTTCTGACTGAATGTTAATATCTGAGTAACAATCATGAGCTATCTTAAGACCTTTTAAGGTTATGAAATGTATATATATTAATAAAAAGCAGAGATAAGGACACGTTGAAATTATTTACTCAGGGAATGAATGTATTTTATGGTTATAAAGCAAATATCCATGATACTAAAAATACTGCATCCTGAACCTTGGAATGTTCTGATATTTATTATCCAATGCATATGACCACAAATTTAAAAGATTACAAGAACTTTGCTGTATGGGGCTTGTAAGCACCTAGTTGTAAAGATTCGCGCGGTTCCCCTCCTTCCCCTGTGCAACACACTGGCCAATTCTGAACACTAGTTAGGCCACAGTTTCGTAGCTGTCGTGATTAGGTTAGATTAGCAGATTGCTTCTGTCTGTTAGGTATGCTTTGATGGCAATAAAAGAAATTATCACAGTTCTAAAACACTCCTACACTATTTTCGTTGAGGCTTTTGGAGTCATTTAGTAAAGGAATTTGGAAATTGTTTGCAGATAACAAATGACACTTTTCTCCACCTTTACCACATGATAACACTTGCGTACTCCGGACACCAGCACATCGTCGTTTGCCTTTCAGGTTTGTGGTACGGTACCCAACAGGGTCGGCTGAGGCTGACTGGAAGACAGCTGTGGCATAATACATGCTGCCCTTCACAGTTTCTTCTCATGAATCACTGCCATACCTATCCAGCACCCTAACTGTGTCAGCAAGTATATATATTTTTCCTATCACACAAAGAAGACAAATGATCCTATGATACCACACACTTCTTTTTCTCCTTTTCCTTTGTACAGGGGAATAATTATACCTGACTTCCAATCCTCCGGGACTCTATCTTTCTCCCAGGCCAATCAGCACATCTTCCATAGCTATTCTACTACTATCTCTCCCCCGTGCTTCAGCATTTCACCACACACTCCAATTCCTGGGTTTTTCCCCATTTTGACTTCCTTTATTGCTTCCACTTATTCCATCCCACTGATCTCTTCCTCCCTTCAAAATCTCTTTCCTTCTCCCAACAATTCCTCAGCCACTTAGACTCACTTGACTTTCATTTGCTATGTTTAACAGTTCCATAAAATCTATTCTCCATTTGCTCACCTTTGCTCCCTTCACCACTAACAATCTACCATTTTATCTTTTACTTCCCTTTTATCACACTGTCTAACTCTCATTACCTCCTTCCATTACATTTCTTAATCCTTTCCACTCTACACTCAAATTCCTTCCAAATTCCTCATCCACTCTCTTCTTCGTCTTACTATTTTTTTCATCTCTCTTCTTCTCTACATAAAACTCTCTATTCCGTCTTTCAACTTTCTCCATGCTTATGTCTTCCATTCACTCATTTAATATGGGTGTCAGATTTTAAAAAATAAGTGGTAAAAGTGGGATAAAATCCTTATTTATTGGGCAATATTGCTCAGATTTTAAGTGGAGATTCCTCTGATCTTGGCACATGTGGGAAAAATGTTAAAAGTAAAAAAATTAGGTCTCTAGGTGGTGCTACAAATTGATATATTTTGAACGTTTGGAAATATTCCGAAAAAATCACCAGTACAACTTGGTGGTAGGTGGTGACGACCATCATCCACTCACTTGATGCAGTGCTGCCTACTTCTTCTTTAGCTTTTATCATTCTTTTTCTGTGCCTGCCCTCCTCTCTTCCTATTTCTCCCATCTTTCCTGTCACTTCTTAATACTTTTCTTTCCTTTACAGGTGGCTTTACATTGAGTGACAAGCCAAATGGTTTCCTGTAAGCCAAGAAACCATTTACATCGCTGGGTGGTAACCATATAACCAAACCATACGTGATCCCTACGTGTCAACAAGTGGGTTGGTGGAGGGTTAGTGCCCCTCCCCGTAAAACAAATAACTCAGAGTCATATGGCCACCCCTTACGGGATTATGGCGTCTTGTAATAGATATACAACTTGGATAACATCCTTATTTAAGGACCAATTTTTCTCAAATTTTAACTAAAGATTCATCTGAGCTTAGCACCAAAATCTAAAGGCAAAGATTAAGGTCATAAGGGGACGGAATAGGCTGATGTATTTGAAAGTTTGAAAAAAATCTAGAAAAAAAATCACAAGTAGAAGTGGAACAAAATCTTTATTATGAAACATTTTTGCTCAGATTTTAACTGGAGATTCCTCTAAGCCTGGCACATATAGAAAAATGTCTAAAGTTAAAAATTCAGGTCAGTAGGTGGTGCTTATATATTTCGAAAGTTGGCAAAAATTCCTACAAAATCACCAGTAGGAGTGGGCAAAAATCCTCATTAATGGACCTATCTTGTTCAGATTTTGATCTGAGATTCCTCTCAGGTTGGCACAAAAGGAAACTTATGGGAGTTGAAAATTTTGACCGCTAGGTGGCCCACAAAATGATCTGGGGATATTAGTCGGTAAAAATCTGAGAGAATCATTGGTAAAAGAAAAATAAATTTATAAATCAGTCTTCCTCAAATTTTCAGTTGACATTAGTCCCCTTTGTTTAGCATAAAAATGATATTTTAAAATGTAGAAAATTAATAAAGTTAAGGTTACTTCCCATGCAATAGTAGTTAAATATTACGATCACTATCGTATTTCTTTTTTTCATGACATTCATCTTTACAAAAATCTTTCTATCTATCTACAGCCAGACGCCCTAATCTCGTACGGGGTGGCCACAAACAAATTGCCTCCATGTCGCACTGTCCCCTGCCATTTCGCTGCCCTTCCCCCAGCTCACACTTCTCTCACAAAAATGAAAATTATTTTTCAGTATTTAAAATCAAGTTAAGGCGTCCACGGGGTGGAACACTGGTCACTGGAGCCAGGTGGCCATCATTATAACAACTTCAATACATGTATTTCCCAAGGCAAGATGTTGATCACCTTGCTCCGGTACCAGCTTTCCACCCCGCGGACGCCTTCACTTGATAATGAAAAAAAAAAAAAGTAATAATTATAAATGGTCAATCATAGCACCATTTTGAGGTAAGAGCCTATATTTTCTAGTGTGCAACGTTTCTTCCCTGTTTTGAGCTTTTTCAGACAGGGGGAAATATTACACACCAGAAAAAAAAGGCCCTTACCTCTAAAGGGTGCTTTGACTGACCAGTTTCTCAAACATACTAATCACTACATCAGTAATGATAATGGTAATGATAATTTAAAAATTGGTAATATCAATAATAAGTAGCACTCAGATAGTATAATACCCGCGTGACCACCAGCTGATCCAAGGACAGAATAGTTTTTTTGTCCTGTGACGTTTACCTTGGACCGATTGCTCTCAGAATCAGACCCCTACATCTTTGCTTTACCCTGAACCCTCTATGTGACCTTGACATTTGACATTTCCTTGTGACCTTGATATTTAAGTAATTGTTGTCAAAACTGAATCCATTAATTCCCACTTTACCCTAAACATTTCTTCAGAGTTTAGCCCAACTAGGGTAAAAACTCTTTTAGTTGACCTTGTCAAGTAATTTTAGCCTTTGTCTTATTGTTTTAAAAAACCATAGGTCAACACCTTGGCTGATTCTCAACTGTTCCAAGTTTGTTCCAGATCAGATCAAAAGCATCTTAGTTATTTTGTCCAAACACAGGCACAGGGATTGATGTTTGACATTGTCCTGTGACCTTGGCCTTTTGACTGAGAGTTTTGCCTTAATCTTAGCCTTAGCACCATGTTTGGTCAAATTCATTCAGCTTGGCTAGACTTTGACCTAGCCCTGTGACCTTGATCCCCGACCTGTTGCTGCCAAAATTAATAGCTCAGCCAATTGCCTATCTCTCAATCCTTGCCCGAACTTGCTTCTTGAGTGCAGGTATAATCTTGCGGATACTCCTGCTGGCCACAGGAGGGATGGCAGGAACCAGGCCCGGATTCTTCTTAAGATAAGTTGTTACACAGCCAAAGTCTCAGTTAATTGCTAAACAGAGCCTCAAAAGCTTCCCATAGCTAAAGACTTCAAAAACCTTTCTAACAACTTTAGCTCATCATCCTTCCCTCCTCTTTTCTACTCTGATGGCTCTGTAGCTATTTCTTCTACTGATAAAGCAGATCTATTCGCTCAGACTTTCTCCTCCAATTCCACCTTAGACGATTCCGGTGCTGTTCCTCCATCACTTCCCCCCTCTGACTTCCTCATGGTTGACATTAAAATTTCTTCAGCTGATGTATTTTCTGCCATCACAGGCCTTAGTACTAATAAGGCATATGGGCCTGATTGAGTCCCTCCTGTTGTTCTCAAGAACTGTGCTTTTGTGGTTACCCCCTGCCTAGGCAAACTCTTTCACCTTTGTCAATCAACTTGTACCTTTCCTTCTTGCTGGAAGTTTGCTCTCATGCAGCCAGTCCCAAAGATAGATGATCATTCCCAACCCTCTAATTATCGTCCAATTGCTTTAACATCCTGTATCTCAAAAGTTATCAGGTCAGTTCTTAACCAGTCATGTCCCGAGGTTTTCCGCACCTCTGACATCCCCCAGTCCCGAGCTATTTTGGAAAAATTTTTTTTTGGCTAAAACTTCCGCTTTGGTTGAGAAACAAAGGAAAATCACCAAGATAGGGCTTACCGTGGTCCATAAGTGGTTGGAACAGGTGAGGTCCCCCACGCCAGGTATTGTATTCTATCATTGACGTGTGAGGCGCTCATGTTTTCTATGGTAGGAAATATTGAGAGAAACAACACACAACACCTCTATATTTATTGAATTTGAACTAATAAACAATAAGAGTAGCAATATAATGGATTTCAGACACATATATATGAAAAATAAGCATTGTACCATCGCGCGAGCATAGCAAGTTTGGTCCGAGTCGTAACATGCTATATGCTAAGTTTCTTGTATCAGTCAACATATCATTTTTTCTACTTGTATACTTCTGTTTCATTGACATTTTACCTATTTTTACTGTTTGTAAATGTTTTCAGATGTTTTCATTCATTATGATGACATGCAGCATAAGTTTAACGCACATCAGCCTACTAAGCACACTCGCTATGACTCGTATTTCAACATACCCAATTGTTTTATCACTTTCCTATTATTTTTTCCTTTACATAGAACCTTTCCTCCACCACTGTAAATGTTTTCAATTATTTACATTCATTACGAGGGCATTTAGCGAAATGCTAGCTCATATTCACGTAGCAAGCACAATCTCAAACACTCGTGTTTCATCTTCTACTTTATTTTTTCACTCCAATTATACTTTCCCACTTACAATACACACGTTTACACCCCTATACTGCACTATACATAGTTACTGGCATTATTTATTCAAGTGAGCATCAGAATATCGCATGAAAATACCCTTGCAATGAATGTTTCGACCAACATAATACTCTAACACATACTAATTCTTCACATATATTACACACTTTCCCACTTGTTGACTTCTATTTTCATAATTACGGGCCTTATTCATTTAACAGAGTGTCAGGATATTGCATCTCTATACACACGCTAGGAATATTTTGACAGAATATATTTCAGCACTTACAATAATCTGAATTTATATTATACCCGTTTGCATTTCCAATAATAATAATTACATATTTACGGGCCTTATTTATTGCACTGAGCGACAGAATATCGCATCATAAAACCCTCGCTAGGTGTTTCCACTTACAGCATATTTATACACTTACATACAATTTCTGCACTTATGTTATACCCGTATGCACTTTATACTAATATTTTCAGATCAACATGACTGATAATTTCACTGAGCGTCTGTTTGTCGCATTTACTTCATTGTTTCAGCGTCCTATTGCATTCACACCATATTAGAATTGCATCAAGGTGTGATATTCGCTGAGACATGGGTGAAAACAGAGACCCACGTCACACTTGACGCACTCATAGCGGGTGTCCTTCCTCTGTGTGGTGAGTCTTTCCCGGGAATTGCTACACACGTGACACCTGCACTGGGGCCTAGGTCTGTTTGGCTGGGGAGGGAAAGGAGTGGGGAAATGGCGGCCGGATATTCTCAGGGGAGTTTGGGCAATAGGGGCAGTGTGGGTGCGATGTTGGGGCCTTTCAACAGCATAACGTGCAAACATCTCTCTTGTGAGCTCCCTCACAAACCCTTCAAAGGTTTCCTGAACTCCTGTTGTCATGGCGTGAAGGTGGTGGCAATTCAGAGCAGTGATGTCTAGCAAGTGAAAGAACAGTTTCTTATAGCACTTCATCGTGGTCCTGGCACACCCTACCGTCGATATCATGGAGTCTGACTGGTCCACCAGGCGCATGTTTATGTTATAGTCCATGACACACTCAGGTTTCCAAATGTGACGCCTGTTCTCGCTCCGGTAATCAAAGAATCAGTACAGTGCATCAAGGGGCGGTAAACCGTTGACAGGAGGCTTACTTCTCTATTATGGTTCCACACAGTTGCAAGGATGTTGTTGGCTTTGAAGAAGACAACCTCATTCCTGTCAAATTTCCGCCCTACCTTGGCCATGTGACGCCGGTTCACCTTCACAGTTCCACAGACTCCCGTTTCATGCATGCGAAGATAACGAGCGAGAAGAGGGCTAGTGTACCAGTTGTCCAAGTAGAGGACGTGACCACAATGAAGGTAGTCTTCTATCATTGTCTTTACCACTGCTCCTGACAGTCCAATACTCCGATCTTCTATTATGTCTGTCTGTGCACCAGTGTACAAGACTATCTTGCACGTATCCAGTCCTACAGTCGCACATAACAAAGATCTTGAACCCAAAATGGTGCCTTTTGCTGGGTATATACTGCCTAAATGAAATATTACCTCTCCACAACATGAGACTCGTCTATGACGAGGTCTCTATAGGGATAAAATGACGAATGAAAGGTTTGCCTGAGGTGATCAAAGATCAACCTAATTCTCCTCATCTTATCTGTGTCGTTCGCATTTGCAGGATCATGAGCATCATAGAAATGGAGGCGACTTAGAATTTGTTGAAACCGATTATGGCTCATGACTTGCCCAAATATTGGTGTAAACATAACAGGGTCCCTTGTCCAGTAAGCCGGAATGCTGTTTTTTCGTATAATACCCATCAAAAGGACCAGGGCAAAAAATAGGAACATTTCTGAAAGGGAGACAGGGTAATCATATATGATAGAATGCCTACTCCTTGTTCCCAATCTTTCACTCTCAAGGTGCTGGGTGCTTGCAAACAGGTTGGTTTGGTAAACAATCTGCTCCACGAATGCCTCACTAAAAAACATGTGGAAAAAATCCAACCTGGTGGAATTACGGTGAATTCCAGGAGCAATGTAGCCAGAGCGCCCCTGCTCAGTGAAGGGGTGAATGAGGGGAGAAAAATCACTCCCATCCTCCCAGTTCCATCCCACAAATCCCTCGTCCCCATCATCCCCATCACCGCCTTCGTCTGGGTGGGGAGGAGATGCTGGTAGGGGAGGTTGGGGAGAAGGAGTGCGGAGGGCTTCCCCACTCTCACTCCTCTTCCCTCTGCCTTTATCCTTTCCCTTACCCTTACGGCCTTGAGGAACATTAGGGGGCTGTGGGGATGAAGTTGGGGAATATTGGGGAGCATAAGATTTGCTTGGGAGTGGTTCTTCCCCACCTTCCCCCTCCATCACAACCCCACATGATACAGAATGCACCTGCCTCGCCCACGTGATACACCCCGCCATCTCACACTACCTAGGGAGAGCAATGACTCACTCACGCCACTCTCACTTTCCATACTCCTCTCTGCACTTTCCCTTTCACTCCCCACTCACTCCACGGCACTTCCTAACTCCCCAAACAAAATACTAGACCCATACCTGCTCGTCCGACGTAGTGTGCGCTCGGGGCCACGATGAGTAATTACCTCACGTCCATACCACGTGGCAGCACATCCCACGATTCCGTCCTCGTCCTCATCCTCGTCATCAAATTCGGGTTCCACATCACGTTGGGGCTGGGCATAGGATATTGCACATGGTTTCTTGGCCGACTGGCCCTCTCTAGCAGCACGGTAAGTCACGTACTGCTGCTTCCTGGGGAACGGGACTTCTTCATCACTGCTGGTGGTTTCCTCCTCCTCTGGCTGCACATAATCTTTATCAACAACCTCGTCGTTCAGTGGGGAATCACTGTCGCCTGTAAAGGCATCCAGGGTGGCTTGAATTTCGACCTGTGAGAGACCTCTCATAGCCATGTTTGAGAAGGACCGTTGGTAACAGGTGAGTGGACGAGCCGCGGGTTAGTGCGGGTCGCGCGGGGTTGCCGAGTGTCCCTGCCTGATGGCAGGTAGGGGAAGGTCAAGCGAGGATATGTACCGAAAATCAAGCGCGAAATTTGAAAATTGTGGAAATTATGCACTTTGCAATTGCACGACGTACTGGTACGTTGCCAGGACTGGCAAATGCAAAACGTTGCAACGTACCCATACGTCAACGGGACAGGGCGGGTTAATAGAAAATTTTTAAAGCATCTTTTCTATCACAACCTTCTTTCTGATCATCAGTATGGGTTCCACCAGGGACGCTCCACTGGCGATCTTCTCACCTACCTTTCAGACTCCTGGTCATCCTCCTTTCGGGACTTTGGCGAAAGCTTTGCCATTGCACTTGACATCTCAAAGGCTTTCGATCGAGTCTGGCATAAACCTTTAATTTCCAAACTGCCCTCTTACAGTTTCTATCCTTCTATCTGTGCCTTCATCTCTAGCTTCCTTTCTGGTCGTTCTATAGCCACTGTTAGAGACGATCATTGTTCTTCTCCTAGATCTATTAACAGTGGTGTTCCTCAGGGCTCTGTCCTATCACCGATTCTCTTCCTTTTATTCATCAATGACCTTCTAAGCTGTACATCTAACCCTATTCACTCATATGCTGATGACTCCACCCTTCACTTTTCCATTTGGTTCCCGCAACATCCATCTCAACAGTTACTTCAACAAACAATGGATGAGGCTATGGCACACCTAATGTCTGACTTGGCTCGTATCTCTGACTGGGGTAAAAATAATCTGGTTGTTTTTAATGAATCAAAGACTCAGTTTTTACACCTATCAACCCAACAAAATCTTCCACAGGTATACCCACTAATGTTTAATAATATTCAGCTTAATTCTGCATCATCGTTGAACATGCTTGGGGTTTCATTTACTCGGGACTTATCTTGGAAAGATCATATTGCATCTCATGTAAAATCTGCTTCCGAGAGATTAGATGTGCTAAGCCGACTCCGTTCCTTCTTTACCTCTGCACAGTTGTTGACTCTATACACAGGGTTTATCCGCCCCTATGTGGAGTACAACTCTCATGTGTGGGGAGGCTCCCTTCATACAGCTCTTCTCAATCGGGTGGAGTCAAAGACTTATCGTCTCATTAACTCTACTCTTACCAACTCCCTTCAACCTCTGTCTCTTCGCCGCAATGTTGCATCTTCATCTTTTTTCTATCACTACTTCAATGGTCACTGCTCCTCTGAACTGTCTGCATGCATTCCTCCACCTCTACGACGGGAGCGTAGCACCCGTCTAGCAGCAAACTCTCATCCCTTTTCTGTCCAACTCTCTAATGCAAGAGTTAACCGTTACTCCCAGTCCTTCATTCATGCAACAGGTCAACTCTGGAACTGTCTCCCTCTGACTGTATTTCCTGCTTCCTTTGATCTCCAGTCTTTTAAACGCAGTGTGTCCAGGCATCTCGAAATGATCGGATCTTGAATTTGGCTCTTTGTATTTTGTTTTTCTCTTGGTAGGAGCAATTTTTGCGGGCACGCGGCCCTTGGTTCCTTCTTCCTCACACATAAAAAAAAAAAAATGTCTAGATCCGGCCCTGGCAGGAACAATGGTTACTAGAACACCCTTTCCCTATACCGGCTGTTGTGGCTCAGTGACGGTTGGAGGTGGTGATAGGCAGCGTCTGGGTCCATAGCCAGTGCGAGGAGACGAGCCATGAAACACGGGATAAATCTCTGGAGGTCCGGTCTAGTTCACTGGAATTCCTGATAACACCTGTCCAAATGCAGTCACTTGTGTCACTCGGAGACTGATCTTTGTAGAGACGAGAAAAAATCAGTAATACTAAGAAAAATACACACAAATAACTACAGGTATACTCATAATATAATACATCAAGATAAAAAACAGGGACTTGAACACACACACACACACACACACACACACACACACACACACACAAAGACATGAACATGAATATCTAACTAAATATAACGCTCATTCTGTATATAACACTCACGCTAGCTTCGCGAGCGTTAGTGTAATAATGACACACACACACACACACACACACACACACACACACACACACACACACACACACACAAAGAAACAAACAGACACAGTGGCAGGCGACACTTGCTTTGCTGAGACAGTGGCTGGGGGAAAGGGAGAGGCCTGGGGAGAGGAAGGAGCAGGGGGGAGGAGGAGGGAGGAGAAAGAGGTAGGGAGGAAAGGAGGGAGAAGCAGGAGGGATGGAGGAAGGAGGAGTAAGAAAGAAGGAGGGAGGGAGGTTGGAGGTAGGGGGAGAGCGGGAGGGAGGGGAACAGGGGGACAGGGAAATTAAATCCATCCAAATGTTTTGTCCTGAGTGGCAGTGTGAGGTGGGGAGGAGGAGAGGGAGGAAGGGGCAGTGTCGGAAGGAGGGAGAAAAGGGTGGAAGACACTGTGTTGGGATGGAACGAAGGGAGGGAAAGGACAATGTTGAAGGGGAGGGGGGAAGGAGGTAGGGAAGGAACGGGGAAATAGAGGTGGGGATGGGAAAAAGAAAGAAGGAAAGAGAGCGAAGGAAGGAGGAAGGAAGGATAGGAGCGGTGTTAGAGAAAGAGAGGGAGGGGTAAAGGAAGAAAGAAGTCGTGCTAGAGGGAGAGAGGGAGCAGGGAGAAGGGGGAAAAAAGATGCAAGAGAGAGACGATCAGAAACGAAGGATGAAGCACGACTTCTTTCTTCCTTTACCCCTCCCTCTCTTTCTCTAACACCGCTCCTATCCTTCCTTCCTCCTTCCTTCGCTCTCTTTCCTTCTTTCTTTTTCCCATCCCCACCTCTATTTCCCCGTTCCTTCCCTACCTCCTTCCCCCCTCCCCTTCAACATTGTCCTTTCCCTCCCTTCGTTCCATCCCAACACAGTGTCTTCCACCCTTTTCTCCCTCCTTCCGACACTGCCCCTTCCTCCCTCTCCTCCTCCCCACCTCACACTGCCACTCAGGACAAAACATTTGGATGGATTTAATTTCCCTGTCCCCCTGTTCCCCTCGCTCCCGCTCTCCCCCTACCTCCCACCTCCCTCCCTCCTTCTCTCTTACTCCTCCTTCCTCCATCCCTCCTGCTTCTCCCTCCTTTCCTCCCTACCTCTTTCTCCTCCCTCCTCCTCCCCCCTGCTCCTTCCTCTCCCCAGGCCTCTCCCTTTCCCCCAGCCACTGTCTCAGCAAAGCAAGTGTCGCCTGCCACTGTGTCTGTTTGTTTCTTTGTGTGTGTGTGTGTGTGTGTGTGTGTGTGTGTGACGAATAAAGGAAGACAGCAAGAACAGAGACAGGAATTGGGAAAAAAATAGGAATGTAAAAGAAGAAGGGCAGTAGAGAAAGAAAAGAAAGGAAAGAAGGAACAAAGAACATGAAAGAAGGAGGGAAGAAAGGAAGAAAAAAAGGGAGGACGCAAAAAGAAAGAAAAGGACGGGGAGAAGAAAAGAAACGCAAGGAGAGAAAGTGAAAGAAAGAAAGAAAAAAAGGAATGACGCAAAGAGAGAGAGACTGGGAGAGAGGACGGAAGGTAGGGTACAGTGAGAAAGGGAATGAATGGATGAAGGAAAATGGAAGGAAGTAAAGAAAAAAAATTGAGAGGGAACGAGGAATAAGCTGAAAGAGAGGAGAAAATAGAATATGGGAAAAAAAGAGAAGAAAAAGAAAGAAAAAGGATGAGTTAATAACTGGCGATAAAAGGACGTAACGGGAGGAAGAACACATACCAAAAGACAACGGGATCAGAAACCGGAAAAAAACCTTAATGGATATAGAACAACAAAATAAAAGACTAGAGAACAATAATAGGAGAAGAGGAAGCGAGCTGCAAACGATCACACACACACACACACACACACACACACACACACACACACGCGCGCGCGTAAAGCAGCAAAGAGGAGAAACAAGAGAAAGTGATGAAGCAACAGAAAATATAAACATCAACACAAACAGGAGAAACTCTAACAGAAAAAGAATAATGAAACGCAACAACACAAGAAAAAAAAACACACACATGAGAAAGAGAAGTAGGAACAGAAAAAGAAGTGCAACAGAAAGGATGCAGTTACAAAAGAGCAACAAACAATACTAGAAAGAGAGTAAGAGCAGTAACAAAAGAGCAACAAACAATACTAGAGAGTATAAGAGAATAACCTTTGGAGAAAGAGCAAGAGAGAGGAGTAAAAGAGGTTGAAAGAATAAGAAAGGAAGAAGGGGTAAGACAGGGAGGAAAGGAGAAAAACAGAGCCAAGAGGAGAGGAAGAGTCAAATTAAAGCGAGGCCAACAAAACAACACGGCCAGGCTGGGCTATTTTTACAAGCCCCGTCGGGCAGTAATCGGCAAGTTTAGAATACCGTGTAAAGTTTCCCCACCAACTTTTTACTTTAATTATTTTTCTTACGTGGCAAGAGTTGAGCCGGGAAGTCAATCTGTTCTCAAGGGCTTCTTCCCTTGATTTAATTACCCACAACACTACTATTACAAACCTAATTTTGGTGTCCCTCGTGACTTAATGGGGTACTTAAGGTGGTGGCCTCAAGATGGCATTGGTGACTTTCGCAAACAAACCCATTCAAGGATAATGTAAATTTTAAATTGAATACAACCAATATGGTGACCATAATGTTCGTTTCAATCCGATGACTTTGGTTTTTTATCATTTTTCTACTCGATATACGATGATTTCATAAGCTCAGAAACTTTTTAGACATGTAAGGGTTTAGGTATGTCCCTCAATTACCCTTGTACAATAAAAGATCTATTCTTAGCTGAAAAGAAAGTTTGGATGCAGCAAGAATAAACCATGCAATCACATCCACTGAGGTAAAAGTGATTAGTTGGAATGGCTGTAATCCAGTGGTGAGGTGGGGCCAGACTCATCTCACTGGGGCTGTGCTCTCCACGTCTTGCCAGACTTTGCGACACCTCCTCGTCATCGATATATATTGTTTACCAAGTCTTCCTACTCTCGTTTATGTTTATTTGTGTGATTTTAGTACCGACAGAGGTTACCATAAATTACCAGGGTACAGGCAGTGAAATAATAACTTGGTATATGCGGAAATAATACGCCAAGGAGATGATAGTGAGTCGCCTTAACGACAGGAGTACGGTCCTTGGACTACCGCGTGAGGTGGGATCTGGGAAATTGTACGATTCTGAGATAGTAATTGATGGCCCATAAATGTGATACGCAACATGATTTAGCTTACATATCCAAGGAGACTCATGACGAAATGGTACAATATTCCAAAATGCTTGTAGGCTACACTTGCGATACTTGTTAACAGTGTAACAAATATGCAGCCTCTCTCTCTCTCTCTCTCTCTCTTTTGCTGGAAGGAGACAAAAGATGAAATTGCACTCAATATTTTCCTTCTCAAAGGAAGTAAAAGAAATGAGCGAAAATCAAGATGCCTTTATTTCTAACCATCTGAACCCATTGGCATCAGGTGGCAGTACAGTGGGCTGGGGAACGACACACTGAACACGACCATTCGTGTGTATGAGAACTGAGAATCCAGTTAACTAGCACTTAAAACGTTGGACACATAAGGGTGAGAATGTGTGGACAAACAGATGTTGCATGTTCTTGATATATATATATATATATATATATATATATATATATATATATATATATATATATATATATATATATATATATATATATATATATATGGAGCCTCTGCGGTACAGTGGTAAAGTGTGTGCTTTTGTACACTGAAGAACAAGGGTTTGTGCCCCGCCAGGGTAATAAACTTTGGGAGCGTTCTTCCGACCATGTACTGCTTTGGCGGACATAAGGGGTGCTGTGGTTGAACCAGTGTTGCATACTATAAAGTATGCTTGCACCCAGTTGGCTTGCGCGGGCCGATTACACTTGGTTCACAGACTACACACACATCCAAAGCCACTCCAACACTACAATCACATTTACAAGCACTTCTCACCCCACATACAATCTCTACCAAACAGCCTATGCCACTTGGTAGAGATACATAGGCTGTATCGTCCCCACTTCGCTCGGGATAGGCCGGTCCTGCAGTGGATACTCATATATAAATAACAGTTAAGCAGATAACTGGTTGTGAAATAAATTACACAACACGGTATATAACCACGGAAAACAATGCAATAAATATCCAATTCCTAAATACTGTTTTGAATGTTTAACAAAGATAACTTCTGAATATGAAGAACGTTTGCCATTAGATGTGTATTATTTTTTGCCTTAAGATGCAGTAAAGTGTGACTAAATAAATATGAGAAATTTTAATCTCAGAATGATGTTGGCTGTGTTATTGATGGCGTTTTAATTTCATAAGTATGGGCAGCTTTTCTTTTTTGTTTTGCTGTGCCTTTGAGCTTGACTGTCTGTATTACAGCGTCATATATAATACTACAGTTTAGTGCAGCATGATCATAGGTTGAAGTGTTTTTCAATATTTTTATATAGAAAATGCACTGCTTTATGCCACCTTTGTCTTGCATACAGGATTTACAAAATAACAATTTTCAGCGGCGAAGAAATGGAGGGAAGAATGACAAGACATGAACTGCAACAGAGACATGCATTTGGCCAATATACGATATCAACACTTTCCATCTTTACAGCCCAGAGTGAAAATGTATAAAATTCGAATATGTAATGACAAACTGCCAACCAGTAGGTTAGTTCATCAGTGTTAAAAAAAAAAAAAAGTCTTTGTGAACCAGTAGAAAAGACCATGAAGAGTACCTGACATAATGCAAAAATACAGAGTAACATTAAG
The DNA here is from genome assembly GCF_032717465.1 of Coenobita brevimanus. NCBI lineage: Eukaryota > Metazoa > Arthropoda > Malacostraca > Decapoda > Coenobitidae > Coenobita > Coenobita brevimanus. The sequence goes on along the minus strand of NC_137054.1, from coordinate 41,596,001 downwards.
ATTTAAAATAACCGTGACTCAGTGCCGGCACCCACCTAACACAAAATCTTTCTTGTTGGAAGTGTGATCTCAATCAGCTTATCCCGAAGATAGGTGGCTTCCTTAGGTATCTGACGATCGCCCAATCGGTTTAAATCGTACTGTATATATTTCCAAATGATTTGAGTCCATTCCTCAAAACAAGATTTTAAAGCACCTTTCTTCTCATAACCATTCTGAGCTCCATGATGGTTTCTGTCGAAGCAGGCCCACTGGCTATATCTTACAATGCTTTCAAATTCCTGACCATCTTTCTTTCATAATTCCAGGGAAGCTTATTCATTTATAGGAGACATTTCAAAGGCCTTTAACTGAATCATGCACAACTTCTCATTTTTCACATTGTTCTCGTACAGTCTCTGTCTTTCCCACCTGGGCCTGCATTACCAGTTTCCTTCTCTACTGTTTTGTAAGTGCTTTTGTTACGGACACTCCTTTCTTCTGAAACTACCAGTATTAACGTCCTTCATGGCTAAGTCCTTTCACCAACTCTCTTCCTCCTATTTATCCAAGGATCTCAACTGCACATCTACTCCTATCCACTCATTTACTGATGATGCCATTCATAACTTTTCAGTTGTCTCAAAGCGTCCATTGCGGCAGCTACTTCAACAACCAGCTGATGAGGTTATTGCATACCTGAAATGTGACTAGAGCAAAAGAAACTTTGTTGTTTTTAGTGCCTTTCAAACTACATTTTTCCATCTTTCTTCTCTTCACAATCACCCACATAACTATCTTCTTATCTCAAATAAAATTATAGTTCATTCCATCAACATCTCTTAGAATTTTTGGTGTCATTTTTATTGCTATTGATCATAAAAAGTTCACATTATCTCAATTCTTTTGCTAAATCAGTTTCTCTGGAGGCTGGGTGTGCAAAAGGTACTCCGTGCTCTAATTTAATCTTGCTCAGTTGCTGATTTTGTAAGCAGCCTTTTTTTTTTTTTTTCCTTTGTAGGATATCGATCTCACGTGCTTGTGCGTATGTGTAAGTGCAGGTACTCAACACTGCATACAGCACTTCAAAACACGACAGAGTCAAAGGCTTTCATCTTATTAACTTTCACCTCTTACTGATTCCCTTCAGCTTTTCTCTCTTTATAGCAGTATTGCATCTTTACTTTTTTGCTATAATTGTCTTATTAGTCACTTTCTTTGGAACTCTCCATTTTCATTCTCTCCCATGATGACAGGCATGCAGCATCATCCTAGTTACAATCTCTTACTCCCTTTTCTGTTCAACTCAAGTGCAAATGATGCCGTGTACTTGTATTCTTTCTCCATGTCCGCAACTGGTCACTTTCACAACTTTCTCAAACTACCTTTTCCTCTGGGCTCCTTTCATTCAAAGGCATTGTGTCCAGGTATAACAAATATTAAATAGTTTTGATATTATTCTCCTCTATTTAGTTCCATTGAAAATGGCAGTTTTTGCAAACTCTCGTCCTTTGGTTCTTTAAGCAATAAATTTATATTTGTTTCATTAAAATATAGTGAAGCAACAGGTTAACCGCCTAACAATCACTGAGTTGACAATATTGACAGCTTTACTTACACTGCAAGTGTATATCTCTTCCTGATAGTAGTTTCTAATATTTCAATTATAGAAGAGAGAGAGAGAGAGAGAGAGAGAGAGAGAGAGAGAGAGAGAGAGAGAGAGAGAGAGAGAGAGAAGCTTGTGGTGGTTTCACCGTATGAGGACAGCAGAACATCAAGATACGAGTATTGGACGGCTTCAGACTGCCCTTGTTGTTAGTCGCGTTATCTTTCTTGCATTCTTTCTTGTTTGTGTCAGGTACTTCTACCCTTCAAAATTAACCAATCCTGACCAAACCTGAAGACAATGACCAGTCTATGACCTAGTTGTGTCCACAAGGCTTTGGTTGCTAGGCAGTTACCCGTTGCCTAGCGACGGCCGAAAAACCGCTTTTTGAGGTGAGGGGGGTGAGAGAGGCTATAGTCGGGATTTGTATCAAAGGTCCTATGAAATCTCCAGTGTATTCTTGTGGTACTTCTACCCTTCAGTATTAACTGATTCCGACCAAACCTGGACACAATGACCAGCCTATGACCTACTTGAGTCCACAAGGTTTTGGTTGCTAGGGAACTACTCGTTGCCTAGCAACGGCCTGCTTAGAGCTGGGCATTGTCACCTATTGGCTTGCACACTATCAGTCTTACCAGCTCCGTTTCTAGCAACATCATCACCACTGCTGCCGCTACCACTCACACTATTGTACAACATGATGGTTATTCATGTTGTTTTCAAGAACTGTGCCTCCATGCTGACACCTTGCTTAGGCAGACTCCTTCACCTTTGCCTGTCAGCTTGCACCTCCCTTTCCACTGGTAGTTTGTTCATGTACAGCCTGTCCCGGAGGGTGACCATTCACAATCCTCTTACTATTGTCCAGCTCCTTTAATCTCTTGCATTTCCTAAGTATTTGATTTTATCCTCAATGGAGAGATTCTGAAGCACCTTTCCTTACATAACTTTCTGACAATCACTGAGTTCTGTCAGGAATGTTTCACTTACGATCTTCTCACATTTCATTCATATTCTTTGTCCTGCTTTCGGAACTTGACGTCTCAATGGTTTCTGCCCAAATCTGGCAAAAACCCATTGTTTCCGAACTGCCCCCCTCCCCCTTGTGTTATCCTTCTGTCTGTGCCTTCATCTCAAGATCAGGGCATGTAGTACGGAATGGTTCGGTACGAAATTACGGTACGGTACGGTTATTTTAAGGCTATAAGCACGGTTCGATATTACGGTTCGATATATTTTATGAAGAACGGTATGGTAAGAAAGTACGAACTTTCTTTCCGTACCTAAATCGTACCATTTCGAACCTAGCAGAGTGGCTGCATGGTGTGACTTCATTAGCTGGGTGGCCTGGATCATTGGGTGGCGTTGTCAGCTCAGGTGCTTGGGTGTGGCTGTGGGAGTGCATTGAGGCCCTTGAGGGTTGTCATCACTGAGGTCAGTGAGGTGAGGTCACGATGAGGTGAGGTCTAATGAGGTGGCGGTGTGGCGCAGCAGATCTCCACCTCCTCAGTTCCTCACTAACACTCAGATCATCTCCAGAATTCAGTGATTTCACTTCAACTGCTCCTGGCCTCCTGCTAGCAAGACTATGGATGACCCTTCTTAGATTGTGCCACGTAATCATAGGGCAAACATTAAAATTCTGTCTGTCTGTCTGTCTGTCTCTCTATGTATATTGTGTGTGTGTGTGTGTGTGTGTGTGTGTGTGTGTTATATCATTTGTCTTATTCTCTGTTCTTATAGTGCATGTTGTTCTTTTCACAGAATCTCACAATGGGACGTCGTTAAGAGTTTATTGGTGCCAAGCTTTTCTCCTTTACGAAGAATACAGCAAGCTGCCTTGTCGCCGGATGTGATTATTCACACACATAAGAACATAAGAGAGGATAACTGCAGTAGGCCGGTTGGCCTATGCTAGGCAGCTCCTAGAAGAGTAACTGAACTACTAGAATGAGATAAGGATAGTAAAGAAGAAGGCTCTCCTCCAAACCCTCCAGCCGAAACCGGCAGGAAAAAGTCAGAAAGAACGCCACGCAGTATAGAAAAACTAGCGTGGACATTTTACAGGAAAGTGTGAAAGGAGAATAGAGACTATCATAGTGTAACCTGAAAAGGAAAAATTATGAATTAGTATTGGTTATAAGATTTCCTTTTTTCTATAACTACCCCTTATTTGTCATATACTTATCTAGCCTATGCTTGAAACTCTCAATGGAAGAGGCAGCAACTACTTTACTAGGTAGCTTATTCCATGCGTCTACTACTCTATTACCAAACCAATTTCTACCTATTTCCTTATTGAAACGGAATTTTTCTGGTTTGAAACCATTATTTCTAGTCCTATCCTGTATGCTCACTTTAAGTACCTTGCTAATATCTCCCTTAATTATACCCTTCATCCACTTAAACACCTCAATTAAGTCTACCTTTACTCTACGCCTCTCTAGCGAATGCAGACTTAGTCTTTTCAGTCTGTCTTCATATGACAGGTTCCGGACGTCATGTATCATTTTTGTCATTCTTCTCTGTACATTTTCTAACTAGTTAATATCCATTCTATAGTAAGGACACCAAAATTGTACTGCATAGTCTAAATGTGGCCTTACTAATGCTAGATAAAGTTTCAGTATTACTTTTGATGATCTATTGCTCACACTTCTCGAAATAAATCCTAGGACCCTATTTGCATTATTTCTCTCATTAATACACTGTTGCCTTGGTTTACTAACCATGGTGCAAAGCTACACTTAAAACTTTTATGTGACCACCTGAAAAGTCGACATGCAGATGAATACAAGAAGCCCTTGGATGATGCAAGAAACAGTGCAGCTCAAAAACGAAAGAGAGAAAATTTTTCTAATTACTATTCTAATAGTCGTGGTAGTGATTCGTGTGAGAAAAGAAGGAATATAGCGGTGACTGAATACGAAATGAGTAAGGAAAGAATGCAGGAACTTATTGTTGAAGAGGTTACACTTAACGGGCCGCCCTTGTCAGTTTTTGAAAAAAGAAAAAATGCTTTAGTTAAGGATTGGGTTTAGTAATCGAATGGTGTGTGTAAAGCTAGATCTCTGCACCCGTCGTGGGCGTCCCTCCTTTGGGGTGAATATTGAGACAGTACTCTACAGCAAACTGAAAGTAGTCACACCTTCAGCAAAAGAAATGACAGAAAGGACAACGGCAACAGAGATTAAGTCAAAATTGATAGCTTGCTTGGAGAAACTTGGATTAAGTGAAAGGCAAAATTATTCGCCAACCATCGATAATGGCTCCAACGTAATCAAAGTAGGAAAACTTCTGCAGGATGATGCACATTTAACAGCAGGTGACAGTTCAGAAACTCAGAGTGAGCAAGAAGAAAATTGCGAAGAACAATTCGAGGTAGACGAAGCTGCTCACACGATTTTGGACGAAGCTGTTAATGGTATTCACTTACACGCTAATGGTGTCTCATCAGTAAGGTGCGCTTTGCATACCCTGCAGCTCTGTGTGCATGACGTTCTTCAAATAGACAAGGACATGAAAAGCCTCTTTAATAAAGTGCATAAAATAGTAAACATGACACGTACACAAAATATGCGCCTGATTTTCAAAAGTAACTCTGTGTCACTTCCAAAAATTGACTGTGAAACCAGATGGGGATCAGTATACGACATGTTGGAGAGTGTAGCTAGCCATAGGCCATTTTTGAATCAAACTGATCTGGCAAATGAATCTTTCCTACTTTTAGAAGGGCCTGGAAACAAATAAGTAACCTAACAGAAGCCCTGAAGCCCTTCCACGATGCCACATTTTCTCTGCAAATAAAAATCTCGCTGCAGGGGAATATCTGGCTGAGTGGATGAAGTGTAAAATCAGACTTTGTAGAAATGCTGTAACCATCTCATCTGCTTTCCATCAGGCTATCGAGAAACGGGAGTCCTCTGTGCTGAGCAACCCTGCCTTCCTTTCAGCAGTATATGTTGTTGAAAGGTATAGAGTTCTGCTTACAGAAGAACAGAGAGAGAAAAGCACAGTTCATCTCCTCGCACTGTGGAAGAAGATTTCTGCAATGGAAACAGCTTCAACTTTGTCTGCTTCACCGTCGGTCAAGGAAAATTCCTTTAAGAGTAATGGTGGTAGTGAGGAAGAAGCAGACTCCTTGGATATTGTCGAACACCTACTCAGTGACTGTAAAGCAAACAGAAAAGCTGTTGTTGCAGAACAGGGTTGTGAGGTGGCCGAAAAACTTAAATTGTTTGCTAACACCTCACGCATCGATAAATGTGAAGATATTTTCCAGTGGTGGCACTATCAGCAGGAAAGTGTCATGAAAAAACTTGCTGAAGTGATAATTGCTCTACCTGTTACACAGGCCAATGTTGAACGCACATATTCTGGTTTGCGCTATGTCCTGAATGATTTAAGGTTAGGATTAAAAGATGACATTGTTGATGCTATCATGGCACTACGGTGTAAGAGATGCAGTATATAAATATATGCAGTATATATATATATATATATATATATATATATATATATATATATATATATATATATATTGCCAGACCCCTCAATCCCGTTCGGGGTGGCAACAAACAAATCGCCTCCAAGTCGCCCTGTCCCCCGCCATTTCACTGCCCTGCTCCCAAATCGCAGGCCCCGCTCTGATATACCTCTCCACCCCATGCCTCCATCTCATCCTCGGCCTCCCCTCCCTCTTCCCCCTCCACCTCACTCACATACACTCTCTTCGTCAGTCTTTCACCCTCCATCCTCTCCACATGGCCAAACCACCTCAGTGTGTTCCTCATAACGCTTCCTATCACATCCACATCCACACCACAACGCTCCTTTATATCCTCATTCGTCAGCCTGTCTCTCCACGTGACTCTACAGGCTCCTCTTAAATAACTCATTTCCACTGCTCTCACTCTTGACTTGTGTCTTTCCAACAATGTCCAAGCTTCACTTCCGTACGTTAGAGTTGGTATCACAATACTGTCATGTAGTAACTTTTTCACTTCCATGCTCACTTCCCTGTTTCTTATCACTTCTTTCAAAGAACCAGCAACCTTTCTTCCCTGGTGTACCCTTTCAAGCACTTCACCCTCCAAACCTCCATCCTTACTCATCACACTACCCAAGTACTTAAACGTACTCACATTTTCCAATTCCTCACCATCCAACCTCGCTGTACATTCACTAACTTCACCTCTCTCAAAGACCATCACTTTACTCTTCCCTACATTCACCTTTAGATTCCGTTTCTTACACACTCTCTCAAACTCATCCACCAAGCCTTGCAGCTCCCCTTCGTCTTCACTCAACAACACAGTATCATCTGCAAACAATAGTACAGGGAGTTTCCAAACAATATCCTCTCTCACCAGGGCCACTCCAACATCCACTACCCTACCTTGTACCTCTTTTATTACCCCATCCATGTACAGATTGATCAACCATGGAGACATGACACATCCCTGTTTCAAACCAACTTTCAAAGAGAAAAATTCACTTAGTTCACCATCCACACGCACCGCGCCTTCGCACCATCGTACATACTTTTCACAGCATTCAACAACTTCCCATCTACTCCATATATTCTTAACACTTTCCACAATCCTTGTCTATCCACCCTGTCATATGCTTTCTCCAAATCCATGAAAGCCGCATACAACTTCTTTCCCTTCTCTAGAAACTTTTCCACTAAAGATCTAAGAATGAATATCTGATCTACACAACCTCTTCCCTTCCTAAAGCCTCCCTGTTCTTCTCCAACTAATTTCTCTGTTCTTTCTCTAACTCTGTCAATAAGTATCCTACCATACACTTTTCCTATTATACTAAGAAGACAAATGCCCCTATGATTACCACACACTTCTTTTTCCCCTTTTCCTTTGTACAAGGGAATAATTATACCTGGCTTCCAATCCTCCGGGACTCTACCTTCCTCCCAGGCCAATCTGCACATCTTCCACATCCATTCTACTACTATCTCTCCCCCATGCTTCAGCATTTCACCACACACTCCATCAATTCCTGGGGCTTTCCCCTATTTAACTTTCTTCATTGCTTCCACAACTTCTATCCTACTGATTTCTTTCTGTCTTCTCACCTTCCTCCTTCTCCCAGCCATTCCCCAGCCACTTATACTCGCATTACTTCCATCCTCTACGTTCAACAATTCCTTAAAGTGTTCTCTCCATCTGCTCACTTTTTCTCCCTTCTCCACTAGTAATCTACCATTTTTATCTTTCACTCCCCTGCTAACTTCACTTCCACCCTGTCTTACTCTTTTCACTTCTCTCCAGAACATTTTCTTACAGTCCCTCCACTTTACACTCAAATTCCTTCCAAATTCCTCATCCACTCTCTTCTTACTCTCCCTTACTAATCTTTTCACCTCTCTCTTTCTTTCCACATATAACTCTCTCTTCCGCCTCTCAACTTCTTCCACGCCCCTATTTCTCATATATATATATATATATATATATATATATATATATATATATATATATATATATATATATATATTGTTACGGAACAGAGAAAGATAATGTACACTTTAAGTGAGAATACTAAAAATCACTACTGTCCCGTAAAGGTCCAGGTTCAAAACAAAAGAATTAGGTAAAATTACAGTTAAAGTTTAATGCTCAAACTAACAACAAAACATTCAGGACTCATAAGGATAATGTAATGACAAAAAACAGGTTAATTATATGGTTAACTGCAATAGCCTCTATTAACACGAAATTAGCAAGAATAAATTTATCTAAGTCACCCCTGATAAAATGAAAATACCAGATAATGCAAGATATATTATTACAGATACAAGATATTATTAATAATGACTGACATCCAAACTTTACATTAATCACAAAAACCTTACTAGGCCTAAGAATTAACAACTTATGCTACACAGTACAAGAAAAATGCAATAACACTTATACTCAAATTACACAGCAGTTAGATGGCTGGAGACTTCCTGAGCACTCACAATCATAACAACTGTACAGGAGAGGACAAAGATGTGAACAAAATGAGGAGTAGATCTAAGTGGCAATAATGTAGAGACTGAGCTCATTATATAGGGGCCGGCAGAGCTTGATACAACTTGTAAGAAGGACGCGCAGATGAAGCCATAGGGGACAAAGAGTTGACAATCCTGCTCTGAACAACAGAAAGAACGACTTACTCTACTATAAGGGAGGACGGGGGGAGTGAGGTAGAACACGCTCGTGATCAAACATGCAGCATACTGTACGTTAGAATTACACAAAGGATGATGAAATCATAGGCTATGTAACAATATATATATATATATATATATATATATATATATATATATATATATATATATATATATATCCATCCATCCATCCATCATCGAATCCTACATTGCCCCGTGAGGAGCGTAGGAGCCCGGGGCTAGGCAGTTGGTCCCGACATTTACGATGAGAGTGAGCAGCCTCACTCATCCCTGAGTGGCATTATATGAGGAATCAACCCCAACCATCCCTTGGATATAAACCTTCACCGGCTCAATCCGATTGGAGCGCAATAATTACCCACTAAGCCACCAGGCGCCAAAATTTGGTTATATGGTTACCACCTAGCTTATTAAATGGTTTCCTGGTGCACAGGAAACCATTTGGCTTGTCACTCAGTGTAGAGTCACCCACAGGCAGAAGGAAGAGGAAAGAATGAAGGAAAGAAAGACAGAAGAGAATGGAAGGAAAGAAGGATGGAGAGGAAAGGGCAGACACCTGAGAGCAGCACTACATCGAGTGAGTGGATGGTGAGCGCCCTCACCTACCACTAATATATATATATATATATATATATATATATATACCTGTATATACAGTATATATACAAAATATAAGTAGCTATGTATGAAATATTATGTAGTGTGTGGGAATAAATGGGTAAGGGTCATTTTCAGTTATTATCTCTTTCACCTACAAAAAGTAATTATTATTTTTGAAAAATAGTTATTATTATTATTATTATTATTGTTGCTGTGATACGGGAACAAGTATAGAACTGCAGTACGGTAATTTATCGTACTAGTACGGTAAAATATTACTGTTCAGGTACGGTACGGAATTACGGTACGGTATTAACCCTTCGTGGGCTAATGGGGTCCCTGCGGATCGCAGCATGCTTTTAAAATGTTGTCATTAAGCCATTTTTTACTTTCACAGCCTGGCCTCTCGTGAGTTTTAGCATAGATGGTTATTTTATATCCTCATAAAATTTGAGCAAAAAATCTTGCACGATTAAGGAGTGACATTTCAATAAATGTCAATGCGGTCCGCCAGGACCCCACTGGCACTTCGTGTGACTAATCTTTTATATATATATATTTTTCAGATATTTCAGATTATAAACATTAGGACAATGTCAGTACCAGTAGCAAAGTTTTAAGCCTCAATGGCGGTGGCAGAAGGTGACCAAGAAGAAGAAAATTATTCAGATGGTGATTTATCTGTATCCGACGCTGATGATTATGAAGTGCTTGAACGATCACACAGTGAAATTAGTGTGAGTAGTATTGAGTCTCCTGTGAGTGCTGATGATAATTCTGAAAATGCAAGTGGTGGTAGTAATACAGAAGATGCTCATCAAGTGGATAAAACAAGATATTGTTGTACCAAATTTGAACATAATAGGGATAGTTTTATTTTATGATCATGCTAATTTACTTTACACATGAACTTATTATTTTGAGAACCTGTTCCAAGAATACTATCAATCAGACATTCAAATAAGTGTAGAATCAGTACTTCCACACTCAAACTTTAATAAAACTGTGATAAAATGAAAAAAATTGTTAAAATAATAATTAAAAAACAAAAACAAAAAGGGACACTTGGTGGGTTGGTTCCACGTGCCGTGTCCTGGGCAACATATGTACAAAGTTTAGTAGACAAAACTTTATGAATATAGCAGAAATACACCATTAAGGTTTGGGGTCCGCCGAGACCCCATCGGCCTTCTGTGTAACTTGGTAACCCCTGGCCCACGAAGGGTTAATCTGTAGTTCTAATTACGAAAAATGTTACCGTACTGTACCATACTACATGCCCTGCTCAAGATTCCTTTCTGGTCATTCTATACCTGCTGTTGTATAGTCACTGTTATTTTAAAACTATCAGTAGCAGTGTTCCTCAGGATTCTGTCCTTTCTCCAGCTCCTCTTATTCATCACTGATCTGAACAAGATGAAGGTATGGCACACCTGATATCAGACGTTTGTTATTTCTGTCTGGCGTAAAAGGAACTTTGTTGTTTTTAATGCATCAAAAGGTAAAATCCTATATCTTTCAACCTGCCAAAACCTGCAACAGGTATATCCATTAAGATTCAAAAGTACACAGTTAAATTCCTTATCTCTCATTATCCTTGGGGTAGTTTTCTCTCATAAGCTATCAAGAAAAAATCTCATTACTTCTCTTGCAAAATTCGCTTCTCAGGGAACATATGTGCTAAATAGCTTTCTTACATTCATTTCTAATGTGCATCTGCAGATTATGTGTAGGGGCAATACATGTCCCTGTGTGGGGCATTGCTTTCATGTGTGGGGGGTGCTTAATACATACAGTTTTTCTAAATAGGTGGAATAAAAGGCTTTTCTCTAATCAACTCACCTACTCCTACTGAGTCCTTCCAACATCTCTCTTCGCCGTAGTGTTGCATCTATTACACCTACTATCGTTATTTCAGTTATCGTTATCGCTCTTCTGAAATGCCTGGTCGTATTCTTCCACGACTATGGCCTGGGCGCGGCACCCATCTAGCCATGCACTTTTACCCTTTTCTGTCTGCCTAATGCAAAAATTATCTGATGCTCATAGTTGTTGATGTATACAGTCGGTCAGCTCTGGAACCGTCTTTCTCAGTTATTTGCATTTACCTCTGCATATGACCTTGTACCTTTAAATGCAGAGTGTCAAGGCATCTCGATACGAATGGTTAACATTCAAGTCATCATTTGTTCAGGTATTCCCAGGAAGGGCAGATTGATAGGCTTTCAACCTCTGGCTCTTTCTTTTGTTGCACAGAAAAAAGACCATCACTTCCTGCACCACACACACCATACCACTCCTTGCATCACGCACACTAAGACACCACCACCACCACTACCACCATTACCATCACGCACATTAACATACCACCACCACTAACATCACTAACATCACCACTTCTTGCACCGTGCACACAACCACCATCACCACCACCGCTACTGTCACCACTCCTTGCACCACGCACACAACCACCATCACCACCACTACCATCACCACTCCTTGCACCACGCACATCACCACCACCATCACCACTCCCTACACCACCACCACCACCATCACCAGTCACATTACCACACTACCACCATTACCATCACTATCGCCACCACCACCACCATTTGCACCAGGCACAATATCTCTACCACCATTACCATCAACATCCCCAACAGAATTACCACTACCGCTAACACCGCTACCACTCCCAGCCCCACGCACACTAACATACCACCATCATTACCACCAACACCACCACCCACACAGCCACCACCACCATCAACATTTGTGTGTGTGTGTGTGTGTACTCACCCGTGTGCCACCCCGGACCTCAACAGTTTTTAGATTATCTCTGTCTATCTATCTGTCTATCTGTCTATTTATCTGTCTATCTGTCTGCCTATTTACCTCTCGGACTATACATCCATACACACATACATAACCATAAACACAGCATATCCATGGCGTTGACGTCCTGATTCAAGAGGTGATCCTGGGCACATTCAAAGGCATAAATGTTCTGTGTTGCCAATGTCCGATTTCGTGAGGTCCGAACTCGTGAGGTCAGTCTGCTCAGACGTGCTAGAGACCGGTGGTAGTGTTGTGCTAGTGTGTTTTAGTGATCTGTGATAGTGGCTGTGTTAGTGTGTTGTAGTGATCAGCGATAGTGCTGTGCTAGTGATCCGTGAAAGTGTTGTGCTAGTGTGTTATAGTGACCCGTGAGAGCGCTGTGCTACCTTGTGTGAATTTGTGCGTAATGGCTTCCTCGGCAGAGAGCTGTGTCCCCACTGCAGGTATTGAAAGGGACTACCTTGAATTAAAGGAGGAACTTTTCGAACTGAAGTGGGAGGTACAAATACTCAGGCAGGAGAAGTCATAAATGAGGGAATTGTTTGAGGAGATGTTGGAGGAGAAAAAGAAAAAGGCTGAAGGTTGGACACTAGTTAACAAGGGTGCAACGAAGTTCACTCTTAAGAAGCAAACGGAAGTTAAGACCACTAATGCCTTCGGCACACTACGGGACGAATGTGAAGAGAAGGCAGAGAGGGAAGTAGAGAAGGACGGTGAGAGAACTTCCAGTACAGGTAAGTATAATCAGAACAAGAAAGGTAAGAATAATGTTGCTGTTGTTGGAGACTCCCAGGTGAGATATCTTAACAGAGCCATGTATACTCCACTCGCTAAACATGTGTGTCTTCCAGGGGCCAGAGTGGCTAATGTGATAGAAAAAATTTCAAATATCGTAAAGGGTAGTGGTGACAAACCCACTGTGTGCCTCAGTGTACGAGGCAATGATATTAGTAGCCGTAAGAGTGAGGTACTTTGGCAAAGGTACAAGTTGATGTTAGAAAAGGTTAGGGAGAGGGAAGGAACCCCTGTAGTGCTTGGTGTTTTACCCAGGTGGCGGGTTGGAAGGGAGTGGTTGAGCAGGGCAATAGGTTTTAATTGCCGCCTTGAAAGGTATTGCAGTGATAATGCAATACCTTTCATAGACAGCTGGGACCGGTTTCATGGACGGAGTGCCTTGTATAGTTGGGATGGGACTCATCTTAGCAGGCAGGGAGTTACTGTTTTAGCTGGAATGATAGATAGGGAGTTGGAGGGATTTTTTCGAGGTTGAGAAGTAGGTGTACAGGAAGTTGCAGCAACTACACTCAGAAATTATTATTACCATGTTTGGTTAGATGCATCAAGACTTGCAAAATTAAGAACAAAAGTTCAACCATTAGTGTAGATACATCCACTCAGGCACCTCAAATTGAGCAGGCGATGATAGATGATAGAACAAGCGATGATAGAAGGGCGATAAGCGATAGTACAAAAAATTGTTATATTAGTAAAGTAAAGAGTTTCCCACTTAGTAATAAAATAATTAACAGTAAATGCCAAGGTAGAGGCATAACTACTAGTAATAATCTGAAAGTGTTCTAAACAAACAGCCGGAGTTTACGTAATAAAATGGATGAACTGAGGGCTATAATTCGTACAGACATAATAGACATTGCCGTTATTAGTGAGACTTGGATGAATACGGACACTCGAGAATTTTTAGCAGAATATCAGATAAAAGGCTATAATGTATTTGTGTCAAAGCGTCAGAGAAGAAAGGGGGGAGGGGTAGCTATTTATGTAAATGATTCATTACACTGTTACAATAAAGCAGACATTAAAGTAAACAGGGACACAGAAAGTATCTGGGTTGATTTTAGTAACAATAGGGAGAAATTAGTCTTAGGAGCAATTTACAGATCTCCTAAATTAAGTAGAGCTGATAGTAAATACCTTTGGGAGGAATTTAGGAAAGCATCACAGTCCAGCTTAGTAATAATTGTAGGGGACCTTAATCTGCCAAGGATAGATTGAAGAAATCAGACAGGAGATGCAGTCAGAGGAATTTCTAGAGGTAGTACAGGATAATTTCCTTTATCAGTATATCAGGGAGCCCACCAGAGGTAATAATTTACTAGATTTGGTTTTAGCTAATAAAGAAAATATCATTAGTGATATAGAGGTTGGTGGACGACTTGGTAATAGCGATCATGAAGAAATTAAGTTCAAATTTATTTGGGATGTCTGTTCCACTGAAAATACCTCCACCGTTTCTCATTTTCGTCTAGGAGATTTCGATGGCTTAAGAGCTTATTTTCGAACGGTATTTCACAGGGAGATTAGCTATTTGAGGGAATGCCAGGTCAGTGGGGAACCCCAGGTCATTGGTGAAGGGAACACGGAAATGTCCGTCAGGTGTCAGTGAGGGGGGAGGTGGTAGATGGGAATATAGTCCAGATGACGAGGATTAACTCAGCTCCAGTACCAAGCAGACGTTCGATCAGTGAGAAGTATAACGAGTTAATAAATATAATACACGGAGGCCAAGATAGATGTATCCCTTCAAAACCGTTTAGAACGAATTATTCAGAATCAAGATGGTTAAACAACAAATTAAAATCTCTCATAGCCCAAAGGAAAGGAATATATAGAAAAATAAAACGTGGAGAGGAACACTTACGTAACCGGTACACGATTTTAAATAGAGAAGTAAAGAGGGAGATAAGAAAAGCAAAGAGAAGTTGCCAGTGAATCAAAAGAAAACCCCAAAGGTTTTTATCAAATGTATCGCACGAAAAATAAAGATAGGATAGGACCACTCAGAACAGAATCAGGTGGCATTACCAGTGAAGATGAAGAAACGTGCTCCATCCTAAATAATTATTTCATATCAGTATTCACCAAGGAAAATCTAGACCTGGTCCCTCAAGCAGCAATTATTTACGATGGGAATACGGAAAATATTCTTAGTAAAATAACCATTAGTAAGGAGGACATATTGAAAGAAATTAATAAGTTAAAGCCTCAAAAATCGCCAGGTCCAGACGATATATAGGCAAAACTTATAAAAGAAACCAAAGAGGAATTATGTCAGCCACTTTTAACATTATTTAATGACTCTTTAAATTCAGGAGAAGTTCCAGAGGCGCGGAAGACCGCAAACGTAGTGCCCATCTTTAAAAAGGGTGATAAATCAGCTGCGTCGAATAATCGTCCAGTAAGTCTAACGTCAATAGTAGGAAAAATGTTAGAGTCAACTTTCGCAAATAAGATTAGAGAACACTTAGAAAGATTTAATCTTACAAACGAAAGTCAGCACGGATTCAGGCAAGGACGATCCTGCCTCACAAACTTGTCATTCTACTCGGAGGTCTATGAGGCAGTAGATAGCGATAAAGCTTACGATGTTATTTATCTGGACTTTAGTAAAGCTTTTGACGGGGTCCCACACGAAAGGTTAGTTAGAAAGGTTCGAGCACACGGTATAGACGGCGATATCTTAAAATGGATAGAATCCTGGCTGAAAGGACGAAAGCAGAGAGTATTAATAAATGAAACTAAGTCGGACTGGGGATTAGTAACTAGCGGTGTACCACAGGGTTCAGTACTCAGTCCCTTATTATTTATTATATATATATAAATGATCTAGACTTAGGTCTGCTGGGCGAGGTTCTTCAATTTTTGTATAAATTATGTAAATACATTATATTATCTTGCTTAAGTTATTCTAATTAGGGACGACAGCTGACGTATATGGAAATGTTCCTGACTCGTCTGGTTCCCTTTCATATATTGATGTCCACTATATTAGGTTGTGCCTCGACTGACAGTCATCAGGTGATGAGTGCAGGTATGTAATGCAGAAAAGCATTACATATCTGCAGTCGATGGTGTTCTCTTGGTCGAGGCTTTTTGAACATTAGTGTAGGTCTAGTTATTTGTCTCTTAGGATTTAGTATAGGTTAGCGATTTGTCTGTTAGGTGGTTAGTTTTAGGGTCTTTAGATTAGGTATTTTGTTTATAAGTAATATAAGGTTAAAAATATAAAAAATAAATAAAAATAATAAAAATAAAACTACAAAAAAATAATAAAATAAAAATTATTATATATATATGTACGTGTGCATGAAAGTGTGTATGTTCATATGCATGGATGTGTGTATGTATGTATGTATGTATATATATATGTTTGTATATATATGTATATATGTGTCAATATATATACATATATATATATTTGCCTTAATGACCAGAGGCTTCGGCCTCAATGGTCGATAGGCAAAAAAAAAAAAAAAAAAAAAAAAAAAAAAATCTAGACTTAGGAGTCAATAGCAGCATCAGCAAATTTGCCGACGATACGAAAATAGGGCGTATCATTAACTCGACTGACGATTGCCATAACTTACAAAAAGATCTCGATACATTGTCGAAATGGTCTAAAGCTTGGCAAATGGAATTTAACGTTGAAAAATGTAAAGTACTTAACATAGGCAAGACCAATGGAGACACTAAATACAGCTTAGATAACAAAGAAATTAGCAAATAGGAATGCGAGAGGGATCTAGGAGTAATGGTTAGTAAAGACCTGAAACCAAGGCAACATTGTATTAATGCGAGAAATAAAGGAAATAGGGTCCTAGGATTTATTTCGAGAAGTGTGAGCAATAGATCATCAAAAGTAATACTGAAACTTTATCTAGCATTAGTAAGGCCACATTTAGACTATGCAGTACATTTTTGGTGTCCTTACTATAGAATGGATATTAACTCGTTAGAAAATGTACAGAGAATGACAAAAATGATACATGACGTCCGGAACCTGTCATATGAAGACAGACTGAAAAGACTAAGTCTGCATTCGCTAGAGAGGCGTAGAGTAAGGGGAGACTTAATTGAGGTGTTTAAGTGGATGAAGGGTATAAATAAGGGAGATATTAGCAAGGTACTTAAAGTGAGCATACAGGATAGAACTAGAAATAATGGTTTCAAACCAGAAAAATTCCGTTTCAATAAGGAAATAGGTAGAAATTGGTTTGGTAATAGAGTAGTAGAAGAATGGAATAAGCTACCTAGTAAAGTAGTTGCTGCCTCTTCCATTGAGAGTTTCAAGCATAGGCTAGATAAACATATGACAAATAAGGGGTGGATATAGAAAAAAGGAAATCTTATAACCAATACTAATTCATAATTTTTCCTTTTCAGGTTACACTATGATAGTCTCTATTCTCCTTTCACACTTTCCTGTAAAATGTCCACGCTAGTTTTTCTATACTGCGTGGTGTTCTTTCTGACTTTTTCCTGCCGGTTTCGGCTGGAGGGTTTGGAGGGCGGGGGAGAGCCTTCTTCTTTGCTATCCTTATCTCATTCTAGTAGTTCAGTTACTCTTCTAGGAGCTGCCTAGCATAGCCCAACCGGCCTACTGCAGTTATCCTCTCTTCTAATGTTCTTATGTTTAGAATTAATGACATTAGATCTGAATGGTGGTAACGGAAGAAATCATTAATTTCTACCTCAAGTTATCATGCTTCGTATTCTTTTTGTTTTAGTGTTTGGTTAGACAACTGGTAGGGAATTTGTCAACGGTTTTTAAAATCAGTAAAAAAATAAAGCAAGAGAGAACACAGGAGAGTAACATGGGGTGAAAATGGATAATTTTCCCCACTACTGCCATTCAAATTTAAATGGCCTTCAAAGCCGTTGCGAATCGAATATATATTCAAAGAATATTTCCGTTACGAATGACCTATGAAATCATCGCTTGAGGTTACGACACCTATATCTCTCTATCTACCTATCTATATTATATCTATCTATCTATATGGAGCCTCTGTGGTACAGTGGTACAGTGTGCGTTTTCGTACACTGAAGAACGAGAGTTCACGCCCCGCCAAGGTAATAAACTTTGGGAGCGTTCTGCACGCCACGTACTTCATTGGCGGACACAAGGGGTGCTGTGGTTGAACCAGTGTCGCATACTGAAAAGTATGCTTGCATCCAGTCGGCTTGCGCGGGCCAATTACACTTCGTTCACAGACTACACACACAACCAAAGCCACTACAACACTACAATTACACTTACAAGCACTTCTCACCCTACATACAATCTCTACCAGACAGCCTAAGCCACTTGGTAGAGATACATAGGCTGTATCGTCCCCACTTCGGTAGGGATAGGCCGGTCCTGCAGTGGACACTCAAACGGCTGATGATTGTATATATATATATATATATATATATATATATATATATATATATATATATATATGTGTGTGTGTGTGTTCTCGCATCTAACGAGTTCACATCTAACAAATTCGCATCTAAAGACATTACTGGACCTCTACTCATATACGTACAGTACAGTACCTAACGAAGAAGTTTCTAGGCTAACGAAAAAAATCCCGGGTTCGCGGTTCAAATTGTTGCAACCAGAGGAAACAAAAACTGCTGAAGAGATGGTGGAAGATGCAGAGCTTGAGTTGAAACAAAGAAGAAAACAAAAAAGAAAAAGTTACGGCTGGCTACCTATCTAGGAAGATTACCGATTAGGCACAAATGGAAGAGATTCTGCGTGGTCCTGGCACATTAGAGTTTCTGTGGGTGGGAAAGGTGTTACCTTCGGAGTCATCTCCGAATATTTAAACAAACGCAGATTGGGGAAGTTGTGGCAAATCTCGATGAAAATGAAGGACAGGAGACTGACTGACGATGAGAACATAGAGAATCTTCTTGGTGGCATTCCTGATGACTTCTGGATTTGTTGAGAAGGAAACGAATGCAGGCGAAAAGAAGACAAAACTTGGGGAGGCATCGCGAAAGGAAGCGGAGAGCGAGAGGAGGGAGGAGGGTGGTGGTGGCGGTGGGGGCGCATTTCATTTGGGCGAATACGCCCTTCAGTTGGGCGAAAAAAACACATTATTTGGGCGACAGTTACCTCTTCATCTGGTCGATAAATTAAGCTTCATTTTGAAGTACTCGTTATTTCACTTGGGCGAAAACCTTATCGGTACTCTGTCAGTCTTAACTTCC
This sequence comes from Coenobita brevimanus, assembly GCF_032717465.1. Lineage (NCBI taxonomy): Eukaryota > Metazoa > Arthropoda > Malacostraca > Decapoda > Coenobitidae > Coenobita > Coenobita brevimanus. Next base: position 41,576,772 of record NC_137054.1, on the reverse strand, counting down.
TGTAATCATGTTTATCATGACAAGCCACTTGACGAAAATCAAGCTACATTTCATCACCTACACACAAGGAGTATGTATTAAGCGTAGTAAATTGTTTTAAAAAATTATTGTCTCATTAAAAGATGTTAAAAAAAAAAAATATTGTCTTTCATTTCGCCCACAGTGCGTCGCGTCTCCTGGAACACTTCCTCGTCAGACCACTGAGGGTTGAGTTGCTGCAGCTCCCTTGCGATGCGGTTGTGCTCCCGTAGCCACGGTGTATGGATCGTGGTGAGGCCTGGCTGCTCTGTGTTGGTGGGCAGCATGTTGCCACGAGAAGTCTTCAGGAGAACGTTTCGGCCACTGCTCACATCTCGCTGCTCCTCAATGGTTTAACCGTACACAGTTGAGCCGTCGATCCAATGTGTCAACTGGTTCAGCTGTTACAAGAACATAGCATAAATGGTGATTCATAAGCAAGAGACGTTTCAAGTCTTTATGACAAAATTATTATCTTTCATTAAGAGATATGTTAAAAATTATTGTCTTTCATTAAAAGATGTGTCATGTACCCTTAATTTGCACTTACTCTGTTTACATGTTTGTTATGGCTGAAAAATTGTAGCCAACTGAGCGAATGAACTGAGAGCGAGAAATTTCTTTCGTCTCATACGTGTTGAACTGTTCAATTAGAAAATTCATCTTCTCTTTATCTTTTCTTCGCATAGGTGCTGTTGCATTAAGTCCTCTGATCTTGATATAGGTGACACTTTGTAGCTTCTTTATAACATCGAAGAAGATAAAGATAGAGGGATGGGGGGAGTATAACTGTCCGTTGAAGTGCGAGTGAAATGACTCTACTCCATTGTTGGTTCTTCTTCTTTCGGGAGATGGTGTAGCAGCCTACAACAATGGCGGAAACTTAGCCTCCTCCGAAACATAATATCAACTATGTAATCAGCAAATTGGGTGCACCGTCTGTCGTCTGGAATATCACACATTACATCCTCAACAAAGCAGTCTGATACTTCATTTGAAGATAAAAAGGGAAGCCCAAAAAATTTAGTCAGCCATTTTCCAATAACACCACCTTTATTTTTATATTCTGCTGTTAGTCCGTTTTTCTGAATATTTCGCCACCATGCTTGGCCAAGGTGAAACTGGCAACATTGTATTTCTGTTCTAGGGAATACAGTTTTGATAACATTTATCATTGCATGTTCAAAGTCCGTATGAACTGACCTAGGATTCGAGGTCAAGTTTCTGTCTGTGCATATTTCTGTAGTTCTGTGCCACAAGACACCATAGCACTCCTCTGTTTTATTGGGTAGCAGTGCGTAGACCAGTGGTGTGTAGTTACCATTCTTACAACCATGAATCGTATAAAGTTGATAGAAGAATTTAGGACAACATTTAAAAGTTCCATCCAAAAAAATATCTTGTATTTCATTGCAAAGACATTCTAGGTTTGTGTAGGTGGAAAATATGGCCATACCTTTCTCCTCATCATTTACAAGTAAAAAGTTTTCCTCCTGTTTTCACTTCATTTTCTGCAAGATACACAAACACATCATGACGACTCTTAGGTAGGACCGGGAACTGTTTCCTTCACTCTCTGTACAGTGCAAGGGAAACGTTTCTCAAGTCTTTTGGTTCAAGTTGACTATCACTAAAATTGACAAGTTCTTTTCTAATCACTTTTGAAGGCCTTGCGCTTGTCAGAATCTGCACACCTTTTAACTTGCACTCTCAGCTGTTGTGCTTCCATTTTCTTACTGTCACTTTCATGGTTATGCTCAGTCATAACTTTTATGATTGTTTTTCCACTGTCATCAGTCCTAATTCGAGCTTTACATCTGGTTTTGATGCTTGTACACCTCCATGTAATATCACCATTTTTCAATATCACATCAACTCGATACGAGAATCCGTCAAATATTAAACTTTTTTTTTTCTATTGGTTTCTGAGATGGTGCCTTCCATCGTCCTGGTAACGAGGTAACGAGGAGTGAAGGCTCTCTCCGCACTCCTTGCGCCGTTGAGTGTGAGAACCGAATAGCTGCGCGGCCACCTACGTAGCCTCCGTGATTCAAAACTAATCCGAAACGTACTTCACCGCTGAGTGTGAGAAACAATAGCTGCGCGGCCACCTACGTAGCCTCCGTGATTCAAAACTAATCCGAAAACCTCCATACGTAACGCAGCACTTATGCCGTTCTTGTCTTAATTTGATTTCGCCCAAATGATGATTACTATTTCACGGAGTTCCTGATTTGTTGTCACCCAAATGATAAAACAAAACAGTCGCCCAAATGATAGAGTAACAAATCGAATATTTCGCCCAAATGAAAATGCGCCCGGTGGTGGTGGTGGTGGTGGTGATGGCGGCTAGGTGAGGAGGAGGGACGAGGAGCAACCCAGTAGCCTACCTTCCCGCCTCAGATACCACCTTTCTTACCCACGCATCTCGTTCATCACCACTCACAGTTGGGTTATCCATATTATTTTTTCTTTATTATATATTTTATATCACTATGTATGATTAATCATATGGTTTAAATTAAACCCAGTAACTTACATAACGAGTGAAAATCGGGTCAAAATAGGGGTGGACCAATTTCTTTGTTTTACCTATTATAATTTTCCCCATACGATTATGTATTCGCATTTAACGAGTGTTTTTTGGTACCTGTTAATCGTCAGATGCGAGTACTGTATATATATATATATATATATATATATATATATATATATATATATATATATATATATATATATATATATTGTTACGAAACAGAGAAAGATAATGTACACTTTAAGTGAGAATACTAAAAATCACTACTGTCCCGTAAAGTTCCAGGTTCAAAACAAAAGTTAGGTAAAATTACAAGTTAAAGTTTAATGCTCAAACTAACAACAAAACATTCAGGACTCATAAGGATAATGTAATGACAAAAAACGGATTAAATATATGGTTAACCGCAATAGTCCCTATTAACACAAAATTAGCAAGAGTAAATTTATCTAAGTCAGCCCTGATTAAATGAGAAAACCAGATAATGCTCGGTTAATGCAGGATATATTATTACAGATACAAAATATTATCAAAAATGACTGACATAAAAACACATGAATCACAAAAACTTCACTAGGCCCACGAATCAACACCTCATGCTATACAGTACAAGGAAAAAATGCAATAACACTTCTATTCAAATTACACAGCTGCTAGATAGTTGGAGACTTCCTGAGCACTCACAATAATAACAACTGTACAGGGGAGGACAGAGATGTGAGCAAAATGAGGAGTAGATCTAAGTGGCAATTAATGCAGAGACTGAGCTCATTATATAGGGGCCGGCAGAGCTTGATACAACTTGTAAGAAGGACGCGCAAATGAAGCCCTAGGGGACAAAGAGTTGACAATCCTGCTCTGAACAGCAAAAAGAACGACTTACTCTACTATAAGGGAAGAAGGGGGGAGTGAGGTAGAACACGCTCGTGATCAAACATGCAGCATACTGTACGTTAGAATTACACAAAGGATGATGAAATCATAGGCTATGTAACACCTCCCCACAAAGAAAAAGAAATTTACAAAGGAAATTTCTTATTACTCTAAAACAATCTGTCTAAAGTCTAGATAAGCAATCTGCAATAACATTTTCTTTCCCCTTGACATGTTGTATGTCTAATGAATACTCCTGAAGAAGTAGACTCCATCTTGTCAATCTCTGATTTTTATCTTTAAACTTACTAAGGAATTTCAGTGGGTTATGATCGGTATAAATGACTATGGGGTCAAAACCAGAACACAAATAAAATGAAAAATGCTGTAAACCCAAAATCAAGGCCAAAAGCTCTTTCTCAATAGTTGAGTAGTTCTTTTGAGGTGGAGTGAACTTCTTACTGTAATAAGATACAGGGTGTTCAATACCCTGATCATCCTCTTGCAGCAAAACAGCCCCAGCTCCTGTATCACTTGCATCAACAGCCATCTTAAAAGGCTTAGCAAAATTTGGAGTAGTGAGCACTGGCTGACATACTAGGATAGCTTTAAGTTTACTGAAAGAGGATTCACAGTTATCGGTCCAGACAAATTTAACTCCCTTTTTCAGTAGGTCTGTAAGTGGTGATACAAGAATTGAAAAGTTAAGAACAAATCTCCTCTAATAACCTACCATTCCCAAAAATCTTTGTTGCTCTTTCCTACTTTTAGGTCTGGGAAGATCACTTATAACCTGAACCTTAGCTGCTTGTGGTGCAACGTGTCCATCACCAATTACGTACCCAAGGTACTGAACTTTAGCTTGACCAAACTCACACTTTGATAAATTAGCTACAAGATTAGCCTGAACCAAACGCTCAAGAAATTTACTGACATGGCATAGGTGATCTTTCCAGTTGTCACTGAAGATTAATACATCATCAATATAAACAACACACTCTGCCAAACCCTCTGTTACAACATTCATGAGCTTCTGAAAAGTGACTGGTGCATTCTTCATACCATATGGCATTACAGAACATGCAAAAGTCTTTCCTAGTGTTACAAAACATGAGATCTCCCTAGCACGTTCAGTATCCCTTTAACAAATCAAACTTACTTATGTACCTAGCCTTTCCGATCTTGTCTACGCAATCTTCCACGCGAAGGAGAGGGTAAGTGTCTGTTTTGGTTATCTGATTAACACGTCTGTAGTCGATGCAAAGCTGCTGTGACCCCCGTGGCTTAGGGACTAGAGTGACAGGAGAACTCCACTCACTCTGACAGGGCTCAATCATCTTGTGGTCCAGCAGGTAGCCAAGCTCCTTGTGGATGAGAGGAACTTTCACTGGGTTCACACGGTAAGGAGGCAGTTTAATTGACTTTGCGTCTCCAACATCGACATCATGCATCAACACAGTGGTTCTTCCTGGAGTGGCACGGAACACTTGCGGGTACTCCTGCAGTAATGCCGAAAACTCCTGCCTTTCCTCGGGAGCTAGATGAGAAAGCTTAGTCTGGAGATCATTCATGATATCAGGATTCTTCCCCAGACTATCACTCAGGCTCATGCTGCATGGGAGAACTTCACTTGCAGACTCGGGTGGAACAGCTACAGTGCAGACTGGGTTATTTTCGTCCCGCCTGTGATTTATCTTTAGCATGTTGATGTGACAAAGTTGCTTGTTCTTTCTACGATCTGGTGTGGCGATGACATAGTTGACATCACTGAGTTTCTTCTCCATGAAATAAGGACCACTAAACTTGGCTTGAAGAGGTTGCCCATGCACTGGTAGCAGAATCAAAACCTGATCTCCTGGCTGAAAGTGGCGTAACCTGGACTTCTTATCATACCAAGTCTTCATCTTCTGAGCAGCTCCTAAATTCTCTCTTGCCAGCTGTAAAGCAGTGAACAGCCGTTCTTTGAACTTCATCACATACTTCAGCAGGTTGACGTCATCTTCCTCCGACAGCCAGCTTTCCTTGAGTAGCTTAAGGGGTCCTCTAACTTCATGGCCAAACAGTAGTTCAAAGGGTGAGAAGCCCAGTGATTCATTTGGAGATTCTCTTGCGGCAAATACAACGAATGGAAGACCTTTATCCCAGTCTTTCTGATGTTCCAAACAGTATATCTTGAGCAATGATTTGAGTGTTTGATGATATCTCTCCAATGCTCCTTGGGTCTGGGGATGGTAAGCTGAAGACGTGATCTGGGTGATGCCCAACTCTTTTAGACACTGCTTGAAAACATTTGACATGAAATTACTTCCCCGGTCTGACTGTACCTCCTTGGGCAGACCAAACTTGGTGAAGAACCCTAGCATTTCCTTAACCACGTTCTTTGCAGAGATATTTCTAAGTGGAATGGCTTCAGGATAACGAGTAGCCATATCAATCAGGGTCAACACATAAGAAAATCCTGAAGAAGTGTTAGGAAGAGGGCCCACAATATCCACCAACACACGGGTGAATGGCGCCTCAAAAGGAGGAATGGGAACTAGAGGTGCAACCTTTTCGGTCTGATTACACTTCCCCAAAACTTGACAGGTGTGACAAGACTTACAATACCAGGAAACATCTCTGAAGATACCTGGCCAGTAGAAGTGTTTCAAAATGCGTGCCACAGTCTTCCTCCAAGGTGTCCTGCCAAACTGGAATCATGAGCCACTCTAATGATATCCTGCCTACAAACACGAGGGATGACAACTTGATGTACAACCTCCCATTCACAGTCGGCTGATGCTGCTGGGGGTCTCCACTTTCTCATAAGTACTCCTGACTTCATAATTATAATAACAAGTAGAAGCACCAGCTGACTCTTCCTCACTGCAAGCAGAGTTAGCTAGACCTTTCAACTCAGGGTCAGCAACCTGCAACTCAACCAACTCTTGACGAGACAAATTATCAACACCACAGGGTACTGTCTTATCTGGTGAGTGGTCCAAATTAGCAAGAGAAGTGTCAGCTAGGATAACATCATCATCATCATTATCCTCTAAGTCACCAGTAACTTTAGACTTAGCCCTAGTGACAGCACATGCAGAGAACACCTCAGGGACATCTCAGTCCTGGGTTGCAGTCACTGGTTCACTAGATAACTGAGGAGCTGGACACACTTGACTTCCACCAATATCATTTCCAAGTACGAAAGTTACACCTGTCATTGGGAGTGTCTCAACCAACCCAACCATAACGGAACCATTAACAAAACCAGACTCTAAATTCACTCTGCACAGAGGGACAGAGAAGTAATTATTCCCTACACCTTGTAAGATTACAGTTTCATCAGAGGAATTAACATTAGAGCCTAGAACACTGGTCAGCATAAGGGATTGGCAAGCACCTGTATCACGATATATTTTAACTGATTTCCTGTCATTATTGTCCAGAGGACTGACAAAACCATCAGACAGGAAATTAGCACATGAACGCTTGAGAGTGTCACCCACGTTACTGCTCAAAAGAGGAGCTTCATCATAAAAATTTAATTTACCCCTCAAAGCAGGTTCAGTTAACTCAGTTAAAGAATTCTGGGAACTCTCAAGGGTGGACACTAGACCAATTGACTGAATATTTAAAGACTCCTTTTTGTTCACATCACGCTGTCTCCTGAAACATTTCTCCGTAGTATGACCAAGCTTACTACAATAAGTACATTTACTATTCTGAAACCTAGAGGTGAAGCTGGTATTTACTTCCTGAGAAACATCATCTTTTTTCTCTTTCCTGTTACCTGTACTTTGAGTAGAAGCAACCTACTTACTCTCAGCTTTCCTTTTTTCTTTAGAATATCTCTTGTGAGTGAGAACATATTCATCAGCTAAAAGTGCAGCATCAGACAAATTATCTATTCTTTTCTCATCAAGATATAAGCTTACATCTTTATAATACACCTTTTGAAGTCCTCCAGCAAAATCATCTGCTTAAATTTATCAAAATCAGAATTTACATTCTTAGAATTTAACCACAGCTCTAACAGATCTTCTTTGATTTTTGCATACTCATCATGGGATTGCTTATCTTGCTTATAAGTTGTCCTAAATTTTACTCTATAGGCTTCAGGAACAAGCTCATAGGCCTTAAGAATCAAGCTCTTAACTACATCATAATTATCAGATTGATCCTGAGGCAAAGATGCATAAGTTACTTGAGCTTTACCGGTGAGAACACTCTGTAGGAGTACTGGCCAATACTTTTTGGGTCAATTAAAACTTGTAGCTACCCTCTCAAACAACTGAAAATACTTTGTTAAATCAGATTCATTAAAAAGAGGGACAAGTTTAACATTTTTAGCCACATCAAAATCATCAGAGCTAGATGATCCAGTTCCACCTTGTTTCATGCGATACTCATGGTCTGCCTGAATCCTAGCAAGTTCGATTTGTGCCTGAGCCTGTGCCTGTGCCTCCTGAATACGAGCCTGAGACTCAGCCTCCTTAGCCTCAGCCTCCTTAGCACGAGCCTCCTGTAGGGCTAGCTGTAACTTAGCTATTTCAATCTGCGTTTGCTCATCTGGAGGAGTTACATTAAACAAGCTTTTATTAATCATGCCAGCAATTTGATCTTTAGAATGATGAGAGCCAACAGCAATTCCCAATTGTTGAGCAACAAGCTTAAGTTCATTCTTTGTTCTGTTTTCTACGTCACACACTGTTTGCACATTTGACAAAAAATCTTTGGCTTCATCAAGCATAGTAATAGTAGATATCATGAATAAATCACAGTCACAAAATATCATGCAATATCCTTATGATGATATCCTGAATATCCTGATAAGAGGTCGCCAAATTTATGTTACGAAACAGAGAAAGATAATGTACACTTTAAGTGAGAATACTAAAAATCACTACTGTCCCGTAAAGTTCCAGGTTCAAAACAAATGTTAGGTAAAATTACAAGTTAAAGTTTAATGCTCAAACTAACAACAAAACATTCAGGTCTCATAAGGATAATGTAATGGCAAAAAACAGGTTAAATATATGGTTAACTGCAATAGTCTCTATTAACACGAAATTAGCAAGAGTAAATTTATCTAAGTCAGCCCTGATTAAATGAGAATACCAGATAATGCTCAGTTAATGCAGGATATATTATTACAGATACAAAATATTATCAAAAATGACTGACATAAAAACACATGAATCACAAAAACCTCACTAAGCCCACGAATCAACACCTCATGCTATACAGTACAAGGAATAAATGCAATAACACTTATACTCAAATTACACAGCTGCTAGATGGTTGGAGACTTCCTCAGCACTCACAATAATAACAACTGTACAGGGGAGGACAGAGATGTGAGCAAAATGAGGAGTAGATCTAAGTGGCAATTAATGCAGAGACTGAGCTCATTATATAGGGGCCGGCAGAGCTTGATACAACTTGTAAGAAGGACGCGCAAATGAAGCCCTAGGGGACAAAGAGTTGACAATCCTGCTCTGAACAGCAGAAAGAACGACTTACTCTACTATAAGGGTAGAAGGGGGGAGTGAGGTAGAACACGCTCGTGATCAAACATGCAGCATACTGTACGTTAGAATTACACAAAGGATGATGAAATCATAGGCTATGTAACAATATATATATATATATATATATATATATATATATATATATATATATATATTTCATCATCATCATCATCATCCGGACCTCCTTTCCCACCCTACGGCAGGGTGAGGAGTAGCAATGTCCAGACAGTCCAAATTTGCCCAATCCAATGGGCCAATCCTCCATTCACTCATCATTCAAACCACCGGAATTCTGGCTCTATCGGATACGCCAAAAACATTCATCACGTTCTGAAGCTTCACATAATCATATCCGATAGAGTCAATCCGGACGCTGCCAAGTTAAAAAGGGATGCCAAAATCCCTGATCGTGCACTTCTCCTCACAATATTCATCCATCTAGCTCGATCTCCTGTCAGTTCCCTAGCCTCATCGACTTCCAAACCTTTCTTCCGCACACATTCATCCACCATATCTCTCCACCTTCTCCTTGGCCTACTTTAATTTTTCACCACTCTATTGTTACCCATCATACCCACATCACCATACCATACCATCTCAGTACACTCTCTTCGATTCTGGTGTCCACAGACTTCCTTACTCCGCATCTTTCACGAATAACATTATTTCGTGTCCTATCCACCCTCTGTACTCCACATGCATTCCTCAGCAGTCCCATCTCCACTGCTCTTACTCTTGACTTTTCATTTTCATGCCACTTCATAGTCTCACATCCATATGTTAAAGTTGGCACTAACACTCCTTCATGTAAGCCTCGTGCAGCTGCAACACTCAAGCCTCTGTTTCTTATGAAGACCTTCATTGCACAAGCTACTTTTCTTCCTTGTGTCATTCTACTTTCAACTTCTTTTGCACATTTTCCTCACTTCTCTATCACTATACCCAGGTATTTGAACTCACTTTTTCCAGTCTCTCTCCATTCACAGTTACATCGCACTGGGAGTCACCTTCTCTCTCAATAACCATCATTTTACTCTTTTCTACATTTCCTCTCAAGGCACGACGCTCACACACATCAGCAAAACTCTGCACTAGCCTACCAAGTTCTTGTCCAGTTCTTGCAAGCAGTACTGCATCATCAGCATACAACAAATGTGAGATATTCCATCCATCACCATTTATTACCAACTCCATCCCTCTCTCCATTACTCGTCTTTTTACTTCTCTCATCACCCCACCCATATATGTATTGAACAACCATGGGGACATCACACAACCTTGTCGCACGCCCACAAAGATCGTGAACCATTCCTTTAGATGCCCATTAACTCTTCCACATGCTTCACTACCATCATAAAAACTCTTGACGGCACCTAGCAGCTTACCATCTACACTGTACATGCGCAACACTTTCCACGATCCTTCTCTGTCCACTTTGTGATATGCTTTTTCCAGATCCAAATGCCAGAATCACCTTTTGGTCCTTCTCAAAAGCCTTCTCTGCTATCTGTCTCACAGCAAATATTTGGTCCTCACATCCTCTGCCACTCCTAAAGCCACCCTGTTCATCACTCAGTAGGACTTCCATCTGTCTTACCTTCTCAATAATAATTCTTCCATATACCTTCCCTACCACACTCAATAAACTTATGCCACAATAATTCTTGCACTCACTTCGCTCACCTTTATTTTTGTACAAGGGTAGAATCACAGCCTTCTTTCGCTCTGCAGGTACAGTTTTACCCATCCATGCCTTCTTACATATCTCCAACAAGCACTTCATTCCACTCTCTCCACTACACTTACACATCTCTGCATACAGCTCATCAACCCCAGCAGCTTTCCCATTTTTTAGCCGCTTCACAGCACTCTTCACCTGTGCAAGTGTCACGTCTCTTGGTACTGCATTCCTTCTCTGCACACCCCCAAAACCAGTCATGTTTACTGCCACTCTGCTCTCTCTATTCCCATTGATCAGGCTTTTAAAATATTCTTGCCATCAGGTCCTTACTTTATCTCCATGGGTTAATAATCTACCACCTACATCCTTCACACCATCACATTTCTTTCCGCTTTCACTTCTACATTTCCGCACCTCTTTCCAGAATAACTTACTATTTTCAGAGTAGTTCGCATTCAATTTTCTTCCTAGATCATCATTGACCTCTTTCTTTTTCCTTCTTCATTAGTCTCTTCACGTGCTTCTTGCTCTCAGTATATTCAGTTCTTATTTTAATTGAACCCCTGTCCTGTAACCACTTTAGCCACTTCTTCCTCTTTTCCTCCACTGCTCTCTTTACCTCCTCATCCCACCATGCCGTACCTTTCTTCTTTGTTTTTTACTCTCGCCACACCACACACCAGTTTAGCATTCCTAAGCAGTGCCTATTAGCATTCCACAGGCTGTCCAGATCCATTTCATTCCAATTCACTGACTCTAACTCCCTCTCTACTTTGGTCCTGTAATCATCAGCCATTTCTTTGATCCTCAGTTTCTCAACTTTCAGTCTTTCTTCCTGACTGCTGCTCTATCTCCTGATCCACCTCAGTCCTCTCAGCTTGATCTTGCATACCACAATCATATGATCTGACAGACCTGCACTTCGTCCTCTCACGGCCCTCGTATCAGCAACCCTTCCCATCATCGACCTCTCTATGAGCACGTAATCAATCAGGCTTCTTTCAGTATGATCCCCGTTCCTTCTATACCAAGTATATTTATGTGCGTCTCTGTGTTTGAAATACGAATTACAAATGCACAGCTTCCTCTCCTGACACATATCCTTTAGTCTCTTCCCATTCTCATTTTCTCCTGGTATTCCATAACAAACCATTATGTCATCCTCAGGACCAGTGCCTACTCTTCCATTCACATCCCCCATTACGATCACTTTATAGCTCCTGGGCATTTATCCCACTACCAAAACCTGTATCTCTCACTCCTGTCCTCTCGCGGTGCATATGCCACAATTACTGCCACTTTCACTTTCTCAGACTTAAACTTGACATACATAAACCTCGAGCTGACACATTTGTATTCCCTCATTCCATTCTGCCACACCTTATCCATCAACAAAGCAACTCCTTCAATGCATCTTCCTCTCCCATTCATTCCCGATCTTACACATTTCACACCCTCCCACTCCTTCACTTCACACCCTTTCATCTTCGTATCACACAAAGCCATCACAGCATATCTCGCACTCTCGAACAAATTCACCACTTCCACCCTCTTGCTCTCCTCATTCACACCTCTCACATTCCACATGGCCACGCGAGTCTGCCCATTGGTTGGGGCCCTGGGCAAGTATTGGGCCCTCCAAGGCTCTCTGAAACGACTGCCATGATTAAGTGATCTTGGATAGAGGAATCTGGGGGACACCTAACCCTGTCAGAAACCCCGGTTACATGGTTACCACCCAGTGTAGTAAATGGTTTCCTGGGTACAGAAAACCATTTGGCTTGTCACTCAGTGTAGAGATCATATGGCACCTCTGTGAGTGGGAGGGTGTGAAATGTGTATATTATATATATATATATATATATATATATATATATATATATATATATATATATATATATATATATATGTATATGTATATATACTGTATATATATATATATATATATATATATATATATATATATATATATATATATATATATATATATATATATATATTTGTATATAGATATTTGCTTGTGGAGGATGGGGGCGCCCATCATCCACTTGCTCATTGTAGAGATTCCATATGATCTCTATACTGAGTGACAAGCCAAATGGTTTCCTGTACCCAGGAAACTATTTACTATGCCGGGTTTCTGGTAGGGTTAAGTGTCCCCAAGATTCCTCTATCCAAAATCACTTAATCATGGCAGTCGTTTCAGAGAGCCTTGGAGGGCCCAATACTTGCCCAGGGCCCCAACCAAATGGGCAGACTCGCTTGGCCATGTGGAATGTGAGAGGTGTGAATGAGGAGAGCAAGAGGGTGGAAGTGGTGAATGAGTTCAAGAGTGCGAGATATGTCGTGATGGCATTGTGTGAAACGAAGATGATAGGGTGTGAAGTGGAGGAGTGGGAGGGTGTGAAATGTGTAATATCGGAAATGAATGGGAGAGGAAGATGCAAGGAAGTAGTTGCTTTGTTGATGGATAAGATGTGGCAGAATGGAATGAGAGACTACAAATGTGTCAGCTCGAGGTGTATGTATGTCAAGTTCAAGTTTGAGAATGTGAAAGTAGCAGTGATTGTAGCATATGCACCGTGTGAGGACAGTAGTGAGAGAGAGAAAGACAGGTTTTGGGATGAGCTGGGTGAAGTAGTGGGAGAAATGCCCAGGAGCTATATAGTGATCGTAAGGGAGGATATGAATAAATGAGTAGGTACTGGTCCTGAGGATGACATACTGCGTTGTTATGGAATACCGGGAGAAAATGATAATGGGAAGAGACTAAAGGATATGTGTCTGGAGACGAGGTTGTGCATTTGTAACACGTATTTCAAACACAAAGATGTACATAAATATACTTGGTATAGAAGGAACGGGGATTGTGTTGAAAAAAGCCTGATTGATTATGTGCTCGTAGAGAGGTCGATGATGGGAATGGTTGCTGATAGTAAGGCCGTAAGAGGACAACTTGGAGGTCTGTCAGATCATATGATTGTGGTATGCAAGATCAAGCTGAGAGAACTGAGGTGGATCAGGAGAGGGAGCAGCAATCAAGGAGAAAGACTGAAAGTTGAGAAGCTGAAGATCAAAGAAATGGCAGATGATTATAGGACCAAAGTAGAGAGGGAGTTAGAATCAGTGAATTGGAATGAAATGGATCTGGACAGCCTGTGGAATGCAAATAGGAACTGCTTAGTTTGGAATGCTAAAGCGGTGTGTGGTGTGACGAGAGTAAAACAAAGAAGAAAGGTACGGCATGGTGGGATGAGGAGGTTAAGAGAGTGGTAGAGGAAAAGAGGAAGAAGTGGCTAAAGTGGTTACAGGACAGGGGTTCAGTCGAAATAAGAACTGAATATACTGAGAGCAAGAAGCACGTTAAAAGACTACTGAAGAACAAAAAGGAGGTGTGGAAAGAAATGTGATGGTGTGAAGGATGTAGGTGGTAGATTAATAACTCATGGGTATGAAGTAAGGACCTGATGGAAAGAATATTTTGAAAGCCCGATGAATGGGAATAGAGAGCGCAGAGCGGCTGTTAACATGATTGGTTTTGGGGGTGTGCAGAAAGAATGCAGTGCAAGGAGACGTGACACTCGCACAGATGAAGAGGACTGTAAAGCGTCTGAAAAATGGGAAAGCAGCTGGGATTGATGAGATGCATGCAGAGATGTTTAAGTGTAGTGCAGAGATTGGAATGAAGTGCTTGTTGGAGATATGTAAGAGGGCATGGATGAGTGAAACTGTTCCTGCAGAGTGGAAAAAGGCTGTGATCATGCCCCTGTACAAAAATAAAAGTGAGCAAAGGAGTGCAAGAATTATCGTGGCATAAGTTTATTGGGTGTGATAGGGAAGGTATATGGAAGAATTATTACAGAGAAAGTAAGAGAGATGGAAGTCCTACTGGGTGATGAACAGGATGGCTTTAGGAGTGGCAAAGGATGTGTGGATCAAGTATTTGCAGTGAGACAGGTAGCAGAGAAGGCTTGTGAGAAGGACCATAAGGTGTTTATGGCATTCATGGATCTGGAAAAAGCATATCACAAAGTGGACAAGAGAAGGGTTGTGGAAAGTGTTGCGCATGTACGGTGTAGATGGTAAGCTGCTAGGTGCCATCAAGAGTTTTTATGATGGTAGTGAGGGATGTGTATGGATTAACCCGCCCCATCCCGACGTTTTCTGGGCAGTGGTACGCCCCAGTCCCGACATTTTTGGACCTTTTTTTTCTTTTGGCTCAAACATCCGCTTTTAGTGAGAAACATCGAAAATTCATAGAGAAATCACTCACCTGAGGTTTAAAATACTCGATCCAGGTAGGAGTACCTCCTTACCTTACAGGGTTTTCTATCAGGCTGGCTGCAAAGAAAACGAGTTCTATGGGAGGATAACTATTCTACACCACTCATAAACGGTATTTATTTATTTATTTGGTACGAATTTATATGTAGTATGAGAGTATATTGGTTTTCAAATGGTAATATGGGCATTATAAGCATTGTTTCACTCACTAACTCATCACCATTCCTGACCTTTTTTTCCCACATTACCTGATCATCATTTCTGACTGTTTCTTCCTCTAATGTTTGTCCTCCACATTGTCATTGATTGGGGAATCACTCTGGCCCTGAATTTCGTACCGTGGCATGACATGGCTTTACTGGCCAGATCACTGATAACAGGTGAATTGCTGAGAAAAGGTCATGCAGGGGGGGGGAGCAGGTCATGCTGGGTAAGCCATTGTCCCTGCCTGGCATCTTGTAGAGGAAGGTGTTCCGTGTATACGTGCCAAAAATCACTCGCGAAAATTGAAAATTGTGCAAATTAGGGACCTTGCAATGTTGCCGCATTAATTTACGTCTCCGGGATATGAGTGCACATCATGTGAGGACGTGAATTCACGTCTCCGGGACTGGACGGGTTAATGGGCATCTTAGTGAATGGTTCACTGTTGGTGTGGGCGTGCGACAAGGTTGTGTAATGTCCCCATGGTTGTTCAGCAATATATATATGGATGGGGTGATGAGAGAAGTAAAAAGACGAGTAATGGAGAGAGGGATGGCGCTGGTAATAAATGGCGATGGATGGAATATCTCACATTTGTTGTATGCTGATGATGCAGTACTGCTTGCAAGTACTGAACAAGAACTTGGTAGGCTAGTGCAGAGTTTTGCTGATGTCTGTGAGCGTCGTGCCTTGAGAGGAAATGTAGAAAAGAGTAAAGTGATGGTTAATGAGAGAGAAGGTGACTCCCAGTGCAATGTAACGGTGAATGGAGAGAGACTGGAAATGGTGAGTGAGTTAAAAAACCTGGGTACAGTGATAAAAAAGAGAGGAAAATGTGCAAAAGAAGTTGAAAGTTGAGTGACACAAAGAAGGATAGTTACTGGTGCAATGAAGGCCTTGATAAGAAAAAGAGGCTTGAGTGTTGCAGTTGCACGAGGCTTACATGAAGGAGTGTTAGTGCCAACTTTAACATATGGATGTGAGACTATGGTGTGGCATGAAAACGAAAAGTCAAGAGTAAGAGCAGTGGAGATGGGACTGCTGAGGAATGTATGTGGAGTACAGAGGGTGGATAGGATACGAATTAATGTGATTCGTGAAAGATGCGGAGTAAGGAAGTCAGTGGACAGCAGAATCGAAGAGAGTGTACTGAGATGGTATCTCATGTGGACAGATTGGATAACAATTGAGTGGTGAAAAAGGTATATCTGAGCGAATCTGAAGGAGGGAGGAAGCGAGGTAGGCCAAGGAGAAGGTGGAGAGATATGATGGATGAGTGTGTGAGGAAGAGAGGCTTGGAAGTTGGTGAGGCTAAGAAACTGACAGGAGATCGAGCTGGCTGGATGAATGTTGTGAGGAGAAGTGCATGATCAGGGATTTTGGCACCCCTTTTTAACGTCGTAGGGTCCGGATTGACTCTATCAGATACGTTTATGTGAAGCTACAGAACGTGATGAATGTTTTTGGCGTATCCGATAGACCAGGATTCCGGTGGCTTGAATGGTGAGTGAATGGAAGCATGGCCCATTGGACTGGGCAAGTTTGGGCTGTCTGGACATTGCTACTCCTCACCCTGCCATAGGGTGGAAAAGGAGGTCCGGATGATGTTGATGATGATATTTGTATACCGTACATGTAACGCTCTGCTTCTGAAAATGCCCAGTTCATGAACTGGGCAAGTCTGCAGCACAATTCATAAAACGAGCATATCGAATTTTGCCTAGTTTATGAACTGGGCACACTACAATAGATGAAGGAGAAATCGTCGATAACCAAACTGTAAAAAAAAAAAAAATAGGTATATGCTGCATATGTTCTGATGCTAAATTGACTCCAATAAATGACTAGAAAAGTTGTGATACTCAGGGAGCACATTTTCTTTCTCTTGTCAGTGCCTTTTATCAAATTAACTCAGAACTATGTTTAATTCTATTTAGAATGCTATGTTCTTCCCTTGGCAGTTTTTGTCCTTTTTTCCGCATTTTAACACCCGAGCAACTTTCCTATTATTATCAACACCTTACAGTGCATTAAAACGGTATAATTCCGTGTTACCTTCAGCACAAACATGTAACACAACTAATGGACGGCTTTGGCACCAACTCTGCTCACGTCGTTAAATGCTTTTAGTTCCCATGAGTACTTAAGTCGTATGAGTGTAATTACAATGCTTTTCATATCATATTCGAGGAGTTTGAGAGACAGTCAACAGATTGGTGTTTCTTACAACAGGGTAATAAACTGGTGGTCCGAGGGCCAAATCCGACGCTTGAGTGGTTTTTGTTTGGCCCATTGACCGACGCGAAAGAATGAAAACAAACAAATTAACATGCATAAAACAGAAAGTTTTGCAGTTTTCTTTTTATTATGTATAGAAGAAAATGTAATCGCAAATAATGTATGAATTTCTCGTTACTTTCTGTGTATGTTTAGATAGAGGGAAAAAATACAGGTAATATAATGTATGGCTTTTTTGTTAATCTGCGTTTCATAATTCGGCCCTCCTTCAAAAGTAGTTGGATAGCCCTGCCTTACGAGAATATATGAAGTCACCGTGTCACTGAGTTATCATATCAATTAATATGCCTATCCATTCATCCATTAATGCAGAATTTCATAATCTCCTACACTATGTTGTCCATTTCATGAACTTTGCGGTAAATTTGCCCAGTTCATCAAATGTGCAGCCAGGCTGTTCAGTTCATGAAGTGGGCAAATAGCTTGCTCATTATATGAACTGAACAAATTTACTGCTCATTTAATGAACAGGGTCACTTCAGAAACGGGTCACAAAACACACACACACACACACACACACACACACACACACACACACACACACACACACACACACACACACACACACACACACACACACACACACTTTACTTACTTAAAGCTGTCCAGCTACTACAGAAGACGATGGCTACTACAGTATACTCACTAAGAGGATGTGTTTTTCAGTCTTTGGTGCCAATGTGTGTGACTGTGTAGACCAAGTCTGGATCCGCAAACTTTGTCACACAGTCGGCATGTCAAGCCCGGGTTTGTTTGGAAAGCTCTGTTTTGGTTGTGCCTCTGTTGTCTATTCTCTCCTCTTGTCGGATTCCGAGCTTCTGCAAGATGAGTGATTTCTTCGCTGCAGAGGGCCTGCCATTGTTTTCTGTCAGAGACATTGGTTTCTAGATCTTTTGGTTTGACTTAGCATTTCCTCAGAATTGTACTTACATGATCTGTACATCTCTTCTTTTGTTCCCCAGGGTTGCAGTGTACTGCAGGGAGTTGACCATACAGAACCTGGTGGGGAAGCTGGTGCTCAGGTATGCAGGACAGGTGTCCAACCCATCTAAGCTGTTTTTGGCCAGCATAGTTTCTACGCTGGTTAACTTGCACCCTAGAGAATTTGTGAGTGAGGGACTTTAACCTCCCATGTGAATCCTAGGATGCACTGTAAGCATCAGATGTGAAATGACTCAAGCTGTTTGATGTGAAGCTGGCAGGCAGTCCAGGATTCAGCACCGTATGAGAGGGCGGAGAGGCATACAGCTGTATATACTGATACCATCGTCTCAATTTTCAAGTTGGTGTTTCAAAGAATCTGGATCAAAGACACCCAAAGGAGGGTGAGGCGTGGTTGATTCATGCAAAGACTTCTGCATCAGTGTTATGTTTATATGTGAGCACATTTCCAACATAGGTAAAATTCTCAATCTGTTTTAAATTTTTGCCATATATCTGAAATGCAAGAGGTTCTGCTGCATTGTTTCTCTGATATATTATTTTTGCTTTACTGACATGTATTCGGGGCCCCATTGCATGGTATTTGTTAGAAATGATGGTGGGAGACGTTGCAGGGCTTCTGGGGTATGTGCAAGGATAGCACTTTCATCCACACACTGTAGCTCTAGGAAATGAACTGTTTCAGTCTTTAATTGTGCTTGAAGACGTCTGAGATTAAATAAGTAGCCATCTAGGCGGAACTGGATTTTTGTTTCATCATCGAGGTTCATTTGTTGGTGATTTAACCCGTCACGTCCCGAGGTTTTCCGCACCTATGACATCCCCCAGTCCCGAGCCTTTTTGGAAAAATTTTTTTTTTGCTAAAACTTCCGCTTAGGTCGAGAAACGAAGGAAAATCACAAAGAAAGTGGTTCCTGCGGTCTATAAGTGGTCCATACAGGTGCGGTTCCCCCTGGCAGGTATCGTATTCTGTAATGGGCTGGATATGCGTTTACGTTTTCTATGGTAAGGAATAATGGGAGAAACAACACACAACACCTCTACATTTATTGAATTTGAACTAATAAACAATAACAGTAACAATATAATGGATTTCAGACACAGATATATGAAAAATAAGCATTGTACCATCGCGCGAGCATAGCGAGTTTGGTCCGAGTCGTAACATGCTATATGCTAAGTTTCTGGTATGAGTCAACCTATCATTTTTTCTACTTGTATACTTCTGTTTCAATGACAATTTACCAATTACAACTGTTTGTAAGTGTTTTCAGATGTTTTCACTCATTATGATGACATGCAGCATAAGTATAGCGCACATCAGCTTAGTAAGCGCACTCGCTATGACTCGTATTTCAACATACCAAATTGTTTTATCACTTTCCAATTATTTTCCCCTTTACATAGAACCTTTCCTCCACCACTGTAAAGGTTTTCAATTATTTTCATTCATTACAAGGGCATTTAGCGATATGCTAGCGCATATTCACGTAGCAACCACGATCTCAAACACTCGTGTTTCATCATCTACTTTATTTATTCACTCCAATTATAATTTCCCACTTACATTACACACGTTTACACCCCTAGAATGCACTGTGCATACTTACTGCCATTATTTATTCAAGTGAGCGTGAGATATCGCCTGAAAATACCCTCGCAAGGAATGTTTCGTCATACATAATACTCACACACTTATATACTAATTCACTCACACACTTATATACTAATTATTCACTTTATCACTTGCTGACTTTTATTTTGACTAATACGTGCCTTATTCATTCAACTGAGCGTCAGGAAATCTGATCTTTATACACACGCTATGAATATTTGACTTAGAATATATATCATCACATACAATAATTTGAACTTATATTATACCCGTAAGAATGTCACATAATAATAATTATATAATTACGGGCCGTATTTATTGCACTGAGCGACAGAATATCGCATCATACAACCCTCTCTATGTAAGTTTCAACTTAGGGCAGATTTATATACTTACACACAATGTTTTCACTTATGTTCTACCCGTAGGCACTTTATACTAATATTTGGAGATCCACATGACTGATAATTTCACTGAGCGTCTGTCTGTCGCATTTACCTCATAATTTCAGCGTCCTTTCGCATTCACACCATGCTAAAATTGCATCAACGTGTGATATTCACTAAAACATGGGTGAATACAGAGACCCACGTCACACTGCACGCACTCATAGCGGGTGTCCTTCCTCTGTGTCGTGAGTCTCACCTGGGAATTACTGCACACGTGACACCTGCGTTGGGGCCTAGGTCTGTTGGGCTGGGGAGGGATAGGAGTGGGGAAATGGCGGCCGGATATTCTCTGGGGAGTTTGGGCAATAGGGGCAGTGCAGGTGCGATGTTGGGGCCTTTCAACAGCATACTTTGCAAAGATTTCTCTTGTGAGCTCCCTCACAAACCCTTCAAA
Source organism: Coenobita brevimanus (assembly GCF_032717465.1). Taxonomy (NCBI): domain Eukaryota; kingdom Metazoa; phylum Arthropoda; class Malacostraca; order Decapoda; family Coenobitidae; genus Coenobita; species Coenobita brevimanus. The sequence continues at coordinate 41,555,965 of NC_137054.1, read as the reverse complement.
TGTTTCCTGAACTCCTGTGGTCATGGCGTGAAGGTGGTGGCAATTCAGAGCAGTGATATCTAGTAAGTGAAAGAACAGTTTTTTATACCACTTCATCGTTGTCCTGGCACACTCTACCGTCGATATCATGGAGTCTGACTGGCCCACGAGGCGCATGTTTATATTGTAATCCATAACACACTCAGGTTTCCAAACACGACGCCTGCTCTCGCTACGGTAATCTACAGAATCAGTACGGTGCATCAAGGGGCGGTGAACCGTGGACAAGAGGCTTACTTCTCTGTTGTGGTTCCACATTGTTGCAAGGATGTTGTTGGCTTTGAAGAAGACAACCTCACTCCTTGCAAGTTTCCGCCCTACCTTGGCCATGTGACGCCAGTTCACCTTTACGGTTCCACAGACTCCCGTTTCATGTGTGTGAAGATAACGAGCGAGAAGAGGGCTAGTGTACCAGTTGTCGAGGTAGAGAACGTGACCGTGATGAAGGTAGTCTTGTATCATCGTCTTTACCACTGCTCCCGACAGTCCAATACTTCGATCTTCTATTATGTCTGTCTGTGCACCGGTGTACAAGACTATGTCTTGCACGTATCCAGTCCTACAGTCACACATAACAAAGATCTTGAACCCAAAACGGTGCCTTTTGCTGGGTATATACTGTCTGAATGAAATATTGCCTCTCCACAACACGAGACTCTCGTCTATGACGAGATCTCTATAGGGATAGAATGAGGAACGAAAGGTTTGCCTGAGGTGATCAAAGACCAACCGAATTCGCCTCATTTTGTCAGTGTTGTTTGCATTTTCAGGGTCATGAGCATCGTAAAAATGGAGGCGACTTAGAATTTGTTGAAACCGATTACGGCTCATCACTTGACCAAATATGGGGGTAAACATAACAGGGTCCCTAGTCCAGTAAGCAGGAATTCTATTCTTTCTTATAATACCCATCAAAAGGACCAGGGCAAAAAATAAAAACATTTCTGGAAGGGAGACAGGGTAATCATAGATCATAGAATGCCTACTCCTTGTTCCCAATCTTTCACTTTCTAGGCGCTGGGCGCTTGCAAACAGGTTTGTTTGGTAAACGATCTGCTCCACGAATGCCTCACTGAAAAACAGGTGGAAAAAATCCAACCTGGTGGAATTACTGTGAATACCTGGTGCAATGCAGCCAGATCGCCCTTGCTCAGTGAAGGGGTGAATGAGGGGAGAAAAATCACTCCCATCCTCCCAATCCCACGACACAAATCCCTCGTCCCCATCAGCCCCATCACCGCCTTCATCTGGGTGGGGAGGAGATCCTGGTTGGGGAGGTTGGGGAGAAGGAGTACGGAGGGCTTCCCCACTGTCACTCCTCTTCCCTCTGCCTTTACCCTTTCCCTTTCCCTTACCCTTACGGCCTTGAGGAACATTAGGGGGCTGTGGGGATGAAATAGGGGAATACTGGGGAGCAGAAGACATGCTGGGGAATGGTTCCTCCCCACCTTCCCCCTCCATTACCACACCACGTGCTCTTTCACGCAACGCACCTGCACTGGCCCACATGATCCTCTCTGCCGCCTCACACTGCGTAGGGAGAGCAATGACTCACTCACGTCACTCTCACTTTCCCTAATCCCTGGACTTTCCATTTCACTCCCTACTCCCTCCACTTGACTTCCTAGCTCCCCAAACAGAATGCTAGGCCCATACCTGCTCATACGACGTGGTGTGCACTCTGGGCCACGATGTGTAATGACCTCCCGTCCATACCACGTGGCAGCACGTCCCACGGCTCCGTCCTCGTCCTCGTCCTCGACCTCGAATTCTGCTTCCAAATCACGCTGGGGATAGGGATAGGATATACCACGTGCCTTCTTTGCCTCCTGCCCCTCTCTAGCAGCACGGTAAGTCACGTACTGCCGCTTCCTGGGTGACGGAACTTCCTCGTCACTGCTGGTGGTTTCTTCCTCCTCTGGCTACACATAATCTTTGTCCATCTCCTCGTCGTCCAGTGGGGAATCACTGTCGCCGGTAAAGGTGTCCAGGGCGACTTGAATCTCGTTGTCTGAGAGACCTCTCTTAGCCATGTCTGAGCAGGACCGTGGCTACCAGGTGAGTGGACGAGTGGCGGGCTAGCGCGGGTCGCGCGGGGTCGCCGAGTGTCCCCGCCTGGTGGCAGGTAGGGGAAGGTCAGGCGAGGGTACGTACCGCAAATCAAGCGCGAAATTTGAAAATTGTCGAAATTATGCACATTGCAATTGCATGACGTACTGGTACTTCGCCGGAACTGGCAAATGCAAATCGTTGCAACGTACCCATACGTCGACGGGACGGGGCGGGTTAAAAAGGGTGACTGCAGTGAAATAGATGCTGAATATGACAGAAGCCAAGACACATCTTTGCTTTATGCCCGTAACCGCACTGAAGGGTTTGGATTTGCTCCCACCTATGGATACATGAGTCTTCATGTTGTCATGCAGGATCTTTAGGATGGTAAGGAATTTGTCTGGAACTCCAGATTTTGAAAGAACATTCCATAATGGGGACAAAATAACCTTGTCTCATTAAATGCAATGCTAGTAAAGCCAAATATAAACAGTTTACTAATAGACAGATATTGCCAGATTCCCATATTACCTTCAATGCTATTATTATCCCTGTCTCCAAAAGTACTGAAATTCTCGGTGTTTCACTTAACAATGACCTCAGCTGGACCTATCATATCAGAGCACTTGCTAAAACCGCCTCAAAGAAACTTGGATTATTGTACAGAGTTCGTAGCTTCTTCACTGACGAGCAGTTGGCTATAGCTTATAGAGTTATGTGCGCTTTCAGCTGGAATATTGCTCACCCTTGTGGAATGGATGTGGAGAGGTTGCACTGGAACAAGCAGACAAAATTCAGAACAAAGCTGTTAGAATTATTAATAACCCTGTGCTATTACGAATACTACCTCTCCTACAGGTAAGAAGGAATGTTGCCTCCTTTGCATTACTTTACATATCAGAATTCTTTTATTCTCCGAACTGCATCTCTTTGGAACTCGTTTCCCCAGAGTTATTTCCCCCTAAATTTCATCCTACAGCGGTTCAAGTCCAACTGTTGCAGATTTTCTATGAATGGAGGACGCCAGTAATCTGGTATATGGATATTTTTTTATTCATTTATTTTTCCTTCCTCTGTTCTGTTATTAAAAAAATAAAAGTTCTCTGTTGAAAGTGTCAAATGCATTTGCATGATTGATGAATGCAATATACAAGTCACGTATCTGTTGTATCAGTCGGGCAACAAGATTATACCACAGGCACTTCATTCCTTCCAAGATCCACATTGTATTTCAGGAAGTGTTGACTCAGTCAGATGTTCTGTCAGTCTGGATAACATTATCATGGCTAGTACTTCACTAGCATTCATAAGGAGAGAGGTATCTCTACTGTTGTCACTTGTTGAGCAGTCCATTTTCTTTCTGTAGATGGTTACGGTATCAGAAGTAAGCCGTTCAGATGGAATTTGTTCTTGGCTCGAGATAGTCAGTATGAGATTATGGAGGCGATGGTGAAGTAACTGGTCACCCTCTTTGATTAGTGCAGATGGTATGTCATCAGGGTCAGGCTTTTGTTGTTTTTTAGAGATCTGATGGCCTGAACAGTTTCTGCTAGTGTAGGTGGGACATCAAGGTCTGCTGCTTGAGGAGCATTTGGGATGTTATCAAGGACATTGTGCTCCTCCAGGTTTCTTTGATTCAATAAGGTGTTGCAGTGTTGTGCCCATCTTTCTAGGATTGCTTGCTTGTCTTTCAGGAGCTCTCCATCGGCTGATTGAACAGGGTTTATGTTGTGTTTGATTGGCCTATATATGGTTGTAATGGGCTTGTAGAACCCATGTTGGTCGTTAATATCAACCAGTATTTGCATCTGTTTTCCTTGCTCAGTCCACCATTTATTCTCCATGTCATGCAGTTTTCTTTGAGTTTCATTCCTGAGATTTTGGAAATCAGTCTTTAAGGTTAAGGAGCTAGGATGAGCCAGCCTGTTGTTATGTGGCCTATTTTTCATTGCAAGAAGGTCGTGTATGCCCTCAGCATTTTCACCAAACCAATCTTTATGGCGGTGAGTGGAGAAGCCTAGGGGTTCTTCTGCAGTGCTTTGGAGCAGTGTCTTAATGGTCAGTCACTCTGCTTCTAGGTTTGTTGTGCAGTATTGCCGTTTGAGTCAAGTGGTGGGCATTGAGGGAGCTTGTTTGTTACAGTGTTGCAGAAGGTGCTACAAGTTGCCACAGACTTTTAACTACTGCAGTTTAGTTTCTTAGTGGATGGTCTGTGGTGCATTTGTGGGTGTATGAATAATTGGAGTTTGGTGACTATAAGGTTATGGTCTGTTGAGCACTCAGATTCTCTTATAGCTCGGTTATAAGAACTTCTCTTCGATCTCATTGCCTTTCAATGACATAGTCAATTACAAAGGTGCATCTATGTGGTCTTGTGTTTATGCTTAAGTTGAAAATTGGTGTTGATAATAACTAGATTGTGTTCCGAGCTTAGGGAACGCAGTCTAAAGTCATTGTTGTTTGTGTTACCATTACCATGGCAGCCTATAATGCCTTGCCAGAGGTGATTATCTGTTCCTGCTCTGGCTTTTAAATCTCTTAGCAGGATCAGTTTGTCATTAGGTGATACTGAATGAATGGTAGCATCCAAAAGGTCATCAAAAGAATCTCTGATGTCCTCAGAATCAAGCATTGCGGCATAGGCACTGATGAACTTTGCATATTGGCCTGTAGAGTATATTATGCACAAAGGCATTAGCCTCGCTGATATACCCACAGGTGTTTATGAATTTCTGTAGTAGGATGTTTCGGACTGCAAAGCCAATATCATGGTTTCTCCCTAAATTGTCTGGGTATCCCCTTCAGAAATAGGTATACCATTCTGCTTCTGTTTGGTTGCCCTCTCCTGAGAGGCAAATCTCAGACAAGGCAACAGTGTTAATTTTATATCCTCAGTTGATGGGCAAACCTCTTAACTTGCCCCGTCCCGGAGACGTGAATTCACGTCCTCACATGATGTGCACTCATATCCCGGAGATGTAAATTAACACGGCAACATTGCAAGGTCCCTAATTTGCACAATTTTCAATTTTCGCCAGTGATTTTCGGCACGTATACACGGGACACCTTCCTCTACAAGATGCCAGGCAGGGACAATGCCTTACCCAGCATGACCTCCTCCCCCCCCTGCATGCCCTTTTCTCAGCAATTCACCTGTTATCAGTGACCTGGCCAGTAAAGCCATGTCATGCCACGGTATGAAATTCAGGGCCAGAGTGATTCCCCAATCGATGACAATGTGGAGGACAAACATTAGAGGAAGAAACAGTCAGAAATGATGATCAGGCAATGTGGGAAAAAAAGGTCAGGAATGGTGATGAGTTAGTGAGTGAAACAATGGTTATAATGCCTATATTACCATTTGAAAACCAATATACTCTCGTACTACATATAAATTCGTACCAAATAAATAAATTAATACCGTTTATGAGTGGTGTGGAATAGTTATCCTCCTATAGAACTCGTTTTCTTTGCAGCCAGCCTGATAGAAAACCCTGTAAGGTCAGGAGGTACTCCTACCTGGATCGAGTATTTTAAACCTCAGGTGAGAGATTTCTCTATGAATTTTCGATGTTTCTCACCAAAAGCGGATGTTTGAGCCAAAAAAAAATAGGTCCAAAAATGTCGGGACTGAGGCGTACCACTGCCCAGAAAACGTCGGGATGGTGGGGGTTAAGGGCAGTTCTACAGCATGGTCGTGTGTCGTGGTCAGCATCAAGCAAGGTTCGTATATTCCAGGTAGCACGATTCAGAGGGACTCTTTTGGTTTCTCCACCGCAGTGTGGGATGCCTTGACAGATGAGGTTACCTGCCCAGGTGGTGTGGAACAGCAAATGTTTAGGTTACCTTTTCTAAACCCATCCCCGTCGGGGTTAAGCAGTTGGGTGTCCATTTCCAGCTGCTTGGTAACACTAATGCTGCCGAAGGCATGACATGCTCTTGTGCCAATTTCGCTGAAAGGATTTGAGCTAGCGACTTCCAGCCACATCAATGACTTGTCACCATCACCGTGTCCTGTCGCCATAGGTCTTTTGACTCTGATGAGAGGATGAAATGGGAGCGGAGGATAACAGTGGGTTTGTGCTGTTAAAGGATTTGCTGTGTTGAGGGTGCACAGTCCTTGTCACTACATGACGTGGTCCATCTCTGCCTGTGATGGTGGCATGAGGATACATGACGAGGATCTATTGAGCAAGTTTGCAGGAGTCTACCGGGTGCCCTGTCTGCCAAACCCCACCTTCAGTGGGACTCCACTCACGGATTTTTTGTTCGGGGTTTACTCCCGTAGCTTTAACTCACTCATATGCAATCCACAAGGCAGTGGACCTGGGAACACTTAGTCAGACTCCTTCTGAGTCCGGGGGACACGCAGCCTCTCCACCACAAGTTGGTTCTCGTTGGGAGAACACACACACGCCGAAGAGCACACACGCATGCACACATGTATATCATCATCATTCATCATCATCATCATCATCAAGATCTCCTCTCCCACCCTAGGGAAGGGTGAGGAGTAGCAATGTCCAGACAGCCCAAATTTGCCCAGTCCAATGGATCACGCTTGCATTCACTCATCATTCAAGTCCCCGGAATCCTGGCTCTATGGGATACGCCAAAAACATTCACCACGTTCTGTAGCTTTACATAAACGTATCCGATAGAGTCTATCTATCTGTCTATCTATCTATATAAATCTGTCGATATAGATAAAAATCAAACTATATATATATATATATAGATATATATATATATATATATATATATATATATATCTATATATATATATATATATATATATATATATATCTATATATACTCTATATCTATATATCTATCTATCTTTCTATCTATCTATCTATCTATCTATATATATATATATATATATATATATATATAAATATATATATCTATGTATAGATGTATACATGTATATATACATATATACATATATATATATACATATATATATATATATATATATATATATATATATATATATATATATATATACACCTCTCTCTCTCTCTCTCTCTCTCTCTCTCTCTCTCTCTCTTTCTATGTACAATCAGGGAAAGTTCTGCATTACCCACTGTTCGGAGCATTGGTGGTCGATGAACAATCACGAAGCAGCAGCCAGACCCCTCATGTCTGGTAACTGTGAGTGGGAGAGAGGGTGGCCGGGAGTGGGAGGGTTTGGAGAGTTGCTCATGTCACACGATCAGTAGGTAGTGATAATGCATTTAATGTATTCTCAAAATGCAAAAGCAGTATGTTGTTTGTGTGGTATCACACTGTTCTCTGAGTCTGTCTACATTACTGCATATATAATACATGTTTACTGTCAAAGGTATGCCTCTTTGTCTTCGTTTTGTAATGTTCGATAGGAATGATAGTTACAGAGACTGATCTTATAATTAGGAGTTCCCATGTCATTCTGTCTAAAGGAAAACGAAGAGTCTGTTAATTTCTTATATAAATTGTTCTTGTTTTATTATTATTACACACTACCCTAGACTCTAAGTTCGAGATGAATAATTACCAGAATAACACTGGAAATGTTGGCAGGCGAATGTTTACAGTGGGATGACAGAGGATAAATACTTAAACAGATACAGTATATAAGAATTCATACACACACACACACACACACACACACACACACACACACACACACACACACACACACACACACACACACACACACACACACAGAGAGAGAGAGAGAGAGAGAAATAGTGGCTTTGCTTTTAAGTCAACACAAAACATATGTTATATCGCTACGAATATCTCCTGGGCAGACGTCTCATGTTAACGTATAGAGGGAATGAAAGCATTCAAAACCACTGTCCGAACCCAGCAAACTTCCATAACTTTCGTGACAACATTAACTCTATACAGACATCTATGTAATTTTTAAAACAAAATGCTAGCATCATAGTAGTAGATGGATGTGGAAGATGTGCAGATTGGCCTGGGAGGAAGGTAGAGTCCGGAAGGATTGGAAGTCAGATATTATTAATCCCTTGTACAAAGGAAAAGGGGAAAAAGAAGTGTGTGGTAATCATAGGGGCATTTGTCTTCTTAGTATAATAGGAAAAGCGTATGGTAGGATACTTATTGACAGAGTTAGAGAAAAAACAGAGGAATTAGTTGAAGAAGAACAGGGAGGCTTTAGGAAGGGAAGAGGTTGTGTAGATCAGATATTCATTTTTAGATCTTTAGTGGAAAAGTTTCTAGAGAAGGGAAAGAAGTTGTATGCGGCTTTCATGGATTTGGAGAAAGCATATGACAGGGTGGATAGACAAGGATTGTGGAAAGTATTAAGAATATATGGAGTAGATGGGAAGTTGTTGAATGCTGTGAAGAGTATGTATGATGGTGCTAAGGCTGCAGTGCGTGTGGATGGTGAACTAAGTGAATTTTTCTCTTTGAAGGTTGGGTTGAAACAGGGATGTGTCATGTCTCCATGGTTGTTCAATCTGTACATGGATGGGGTAATAAAAGAGGTACAAGGTAGGGTAGTGGATGTTGGAGTGGCCCTGGTGAGAGAGGATAGTGTTTGGAAACTCCCTGTACTATTGTTTGCAGATGATACTGTGTTGTTGAGTGAAGACGAAGGGGAGCTGCAAGGCTTGGTGGATGAGTTTGGGAGAGTGTGTAAGAAACGGAATCTAAATGTGAATGTAGGGAAGAGTAAAGTGATGGTCTTTGAGAGAGGTGAAGTCAGTGAATGTACAGCGAGGTTGGATGGTGAGGAATTGGAAAATGTGAGTACGTTTAAGTACTTGGGTAGTGTGATGAGTAAGGATGGAGGTTTGGAGGATGAAGTGCTTGAAAGGGTACACCAGGGAAGAAAGGTTGTTGGTTCCTTGAAAGCAGTGATAAGAATCAGGGAAGTGAGCATGGAAGTGAAAAAGTTACTACATGACAGTATTGTGATACCAACTCTAACGTATGGAAGTGAAGCTTGGACGTTGTTGGAAGGACACAAGTCAAGAGTGAGAGCAGTGGAAATGAGTTATTTAAGAGGAGCCTGTGGAGTCACGTGGAGAGACAGGCTGACGAATGAGGATATAAAGGAGCGTTGTGGTGTGGACGTGGATGTGATAGGAAGCGTTATGAGGAACACACTGAGGTGGTTTGGCTATATGGAGAGGATGGAGTGTGAAGGACTGACGACGAGAGTGTATGTGAGTGAGGTGGAGGGGGGAAGAGGGAGGGGGAGGCCGAGGATGAGATGGAGGGATGGGGTGGAGAGGTATATGAGAGAAGGGGGTGTGAGTTGGGAGCAGGGCAGTGGAATGGCGGGGGACAGGGCGACGTTGAGGCGATTTGTTTGTGGCCACCCCAAACAGGATTGAGGCGTCTGGCAATAGATAGATAGATAGATCATATTGTCATCAATCCTTACTGAAGTGACTGGGAGGAAGGTAGAGTCCGTCCAAGTCACACATTGCAGACTTACACGAGATTCCCACCCTTTCACTAAACCCTCCTCTGCCTCCAGTTCCCCGCCTCCCTCATCTTCACACGCAGTTACCACACACATGAGGTCTGGCTGCTGCTTCACATTCACCTGTCTCACAACACCGCTTCGGGAGGCGGGTAATGCGGAACTTTCCCTGACTGTACATCTATACTCTCTCACACTCTCTCTCTCTGTACTGTACATCTACAGTATATATATAAGTAAATGAATATTTATATATCCATATATGAATAAGTATATATCTTTATATCTACGTATCTATATATCTATATACAGTATCTACACATCTATATATCTAAATCTAAATCTTAATCTAAATCTATATCTATATAATATATACATATCCCTATATATATATATATATATATATATATATATATATATATATATATATATATATATATATATATATATATATATATATTTATGTATCTATCTATCTATACATGAAAATACATGCAAACTGACTTCAGGAAGAGTAAAATAGATACTGTTTTCATTTCTGCCGTGGTGTAAGTGAAAAGTGCTTTATTACAGTAGGTTTGACACTTTTCGGTTCCAGTCTGGAAAGTATATATTTATTCCATCTGACTTGACTTGCCATGAAGGATTATACAAGACAATAAACAATTATACACACACACACACACACACACACACACACACACACATATATATATATATATATATATATATATATATATATATCTATATATATATATATAATCATCATCATCATCTTCATCATCATCTTCATCTTCATCATCATCTTCATCATCAGCCATTACAAGTTCACCACTGAACAAAGGCCTCCCCCAGCCTTCATGAATTCCTTGACTGAGCCAATCTCTGGTACGTTTTGCCTGCAAACTTCTCTATCTCGTCTCTTCACATATTTCTGGCCGTTTTCCGCTACGCTTACAATTTCTTGGTGTCCAATCAGTCAGGCTTTTGCTCCATCGGTTATCCTTTATTCTTGCTACATCCCCTGCCCATCTCCATTTCTGTTCTTTTATAACCTCAATAATGTCTTTGACTTTAGTCTGCTCTTTCACCCAAGTTAATCTTTTCCTTTCTCTTAAAGGTATCCTAACACTACCCTTCCACTGCTCTCTGAGCACGGATTAGTTTATTTTCCATCGATTTTATCAGTTTCCGGGGCTCGCAACCATACATCATAGCTGGGATTATACATTCGTAATATACTTTTCGTTTCATACAAACTGGCATGCTACTTTTCATGATGTCCCTATGTTTACCGAAAGCTTTCCATCCAATTGTAATGCGTCTTTTTATTTCGCTATCATGGCCTTTCGTTAAATTTATTATTTGCCCGAAGTAATTGTACTCCTTGACTTCTTCAAGAATTTCTTGGCATATTCTGATAATGCTCTTTGGTGTTTGTTGATTAAACATTACTTTTACTCCGGTTCATCTTTAGCCCTACTATGAGACTTTCTCTCTCCAGGTCATTAAAATTTACTTACAATGTCTCTGATGTTTCTGAGAGTGGGTCAATGTCATCTGCAAATCTTGACTGATTTAGCTTTTCTCCATTTATGTTTTCTCCTGTTTTCCCAGTCTAGCTTTTTTAAAATACTTTCTAGGCATACTGTAAATAATTTTGGTGAAATTGAATACCCCCTGACGGATGCCCTTCTCAATTTTAATTTTTCCATTTTTTTTTAATGTAATATAAGTGTAGCAGTTCCCTCTTTATATATTTTTTCGAGCAGTTTTACAATGTTGGGGGAGACGGTGGCTCAATCGGTAGAGAGGTGGCCTGCAGTTCTACCGGACCAAGGTTCAAATCCCCGCTGGGGCAGGGAACAATTTAAGTGACTCAAAAGATCTTAGTAACTATCGACCCATTAGCTTATTATAAGTCATTCACAAACTCTTCACGAAAGTCCTTACGAACAGAGTAACAACAAATTTGGAAGAAAACCAAGCTCGTGAACAGGCAGGATTTCGAAGAGGGTATTCGACCATTGATCATCTACACACATCATTGGTATTATTTATTTATAAAATAAATAAATAATACCAATACAACAGTCCTGTATGAGACAGCCCTAGCATGTATTCAATATGGACGGTGAATGTTAGCGCCGAAGTGGTGACATGTAGAGGTGTATGATATGCAGGAGGACTACTGGGCCTTGGAAGCAGACTGTGAAGCCTATGCGCAGAGTCAGACACATTAAAAAAAAAAAATCCTTGTTCTCGAGATGAATTAATAGTTGCTATGTGCTCCACTGAGTCGAAAGCCTTTTCGTAATCAACAAAACTTAAGCACAGTGGTTTATTATATTCTATAGTTTTCTCAATTAGCTGGTTCATTGTATGTAGATGATCAATGGTCAAATACCCGCTTCGAAATCCTGCCTGTTCACGAGCTTGGTTTTCTTCCAAATTTGTTGTTACTCTGTTCGTAAGGACTTTCGTGAAGAGTTTGTGAATGACTTATAATAAGCTAATGGGTCGATAGTTACTAAGATCTTTTGAGTCACTTTTTTTGTAAAGTCACTACTGCATACACAATGTTTTGGGGATTTGCTTCTTTGTTAAACATTGAGTATATAACTTGACGAATCTGTTTTGTACTTCTACTCCTGCATCCAACAGTAAATCAGCTACTATTCCATCTTCTCCCGGAGCCTTCCCCCTTTTCATAATTTAAAGATAAATTGTTACTTCGTCTGGTGTTACCTCAGGTATTTCACTTGTGTCAACTGAAAAGTTAGCTTCTGGTCCTACTGTCTTAATACAGTTCTTTGTAAAATTCTTCAGCTCTCTTCACCATCTTATCTATGCATTTAATGTTTTCACCGTTTTTGTCTTTCATTGATATCATTTGTTGCTTTCCCAATGCCATGTTCCTCCGGACTGTTTCAGACATTAGTGATAGTATCTTTTGATCTGATCCATGTTTCTCTTTCTCTTTTCTTGTCTTTGTCTCATACTGATAGGCTTATCTAATATATATATATATATATATATATATATATATATATATATATATAGATAGATAGATAGATAGATAGATATATTTATGTATGTCCAGGTGCTTTAGGGTGCGAAAGTGGATGTATGTAGTGTAACTGAAACTAAATGGAAAGGTGAGAGTGTGAGAGAATGGGAGTATGGATGGGGTATATGTGCAGGACTAGGTGAGAATGAGAGGGCAAAAGAAGGAGTATGTATTGTTGTGCGTAAAAGATGGATGAAGAACATAAGAGAGTATGGATCAGTTGGGTCAAGGATTGTGTGGGTAAGATTGAAAGTTGGAATACAAATGTGGGCGATTGAGTGTGTGTGTGCGCTAACGCAAGATCGTGCAAGCAGAGTGAGAGAAGAGTTCTGGACAAATGTGGAAGTGTGCATGGAAATGTTTGGAAGGAATGAGAGAGTGTTTTTGATCGGTGATATGAATGGTAAAATAGGGAATATGAAGGTGGATGAAATAGTTGGTGAGTGGGGTATCCCTGCTGAGATAGATGAGAATGGTAGTGCATCAGTGGACATTTGTGCCACGAGGGGGTTGGTGATAGTTAATACCCTCCTCAGGCACAAAATGATCCACAGGTATGCATGGCGAGTGATGAGAAGGGTGGGTGGTGAACTGAATGAAAGGAAGACAATGATTGATTATGTGTGTGTGGATGAAAGGATGCGAAGATGTGTAATGGATGCAAGAGCTTATAGAGGCTGGGGGAGTGGACTTTCTGACCACTACTTGGTGGTGGCCAGAATCAAGATCCAAGTAGGATGGAGAAATAGAAGAAGGGAAGGACGGGAAGAAGGAGTAGTTGCAAGTAGAGTGGAAAGGTTACAAGAGGATGAGAAAAAGGCAGAATATAAGAGAGAAGTGGAGGAACGATTGGGTAAATATGAACTGGAGCAGATGAGGGACGTGGAAGGTGTGTGCAGGATATTCAGAGAAGAAATATATGCAGCATGTGATGTGGTGTGTGGGGTGATGAGAAGACGGAGGGGGGGGGGTGCAAAGAACAGCGTGGTGGAATGAAGGGGTGAGACAGGCTGTGGCACAAAAGAAGAAAGCATACAATGAATGGATGAGAAATAGGGGTGTGGAAGAAGTTGAGAGGCGGAAGAGAGAGTTATATGTAGAAAGGAGGAGAGAGGTGAAAAGATTAGTAAGAGAGAGTAAGAAGAGAGTGGATGAGGAATTTGGAAGGAATTTGAGTGTAAAGTGGAGGGATTGTAAGAAAATGTTCTGGAAAGAGGTGAAAAGAGTAAGACAGGGTGGAAGTGAAGTTATCAGGGGAGTGAAAGATAATAATGGTAGATTACTAGTGGAGAAGGGAGAAAAAGTGAGCAGATGGAGAGAACATTTTAAGGAATTGTTGAACATAGAGGATGGAAGTAATGTGAATATAACTGGCTGAGGAATGGCTGGGAGAAGGAGGGAGGTGAGAAGACAGGAAGAAATCAGTAGGATAGAAGTTGTGGAAGCAATGAAGAAAGTCAAATTGGGGAAAGCCCCAGGAATTGATGGAGCGTGTGGTGAAATGCTGAAGCATGGGGGAGAGATAGTAGTAGAATAGATGTGGAAGATGTGCAGATTGGCCTGGGAGAAAGGTGGAGCCCCAGAGGATTGGAAGTCAGGTATAATTATTCCCTTGTACAAAGGGAAAGGGGAAAAAGAAGTGTGTGGTAATCATTGGGGCATTTGTCTTCTTAGTGTAATAGGAAAAGTGTATGGTAGGATACTAATTGACAGAGTTAGGGAAACAATAGAGGAATTAGTTGGAGAAGAACAGGGAGGCTTTAGGAAGGGAAGAGATTGTGTAGATCAGATATTCATTCTTAGATCTTTAGTGGAAAAGTTTCTAGAGAAGGGAAAGAAGTTGAATGCGGCTCTCATGGATTTGGAGAAAGCATATGACAGGGTGGATAGACAAGGATTGTGGAAAGTATTAAGAATATATGGAGTAGATGGGAAGTTGTTGAATGCTGTGAAGAGTATGTATGATGGTGCTAAGGCTGCAGTGCGTGTGGATGGTGAACTAAGTGAATTTTTCTCTTTGAAGGTTGGGTTGAAACAGGGATGTGTCATGTCTCCATGGTTGTTCAATCTGTACATGGATGGGATAATAAAAGAGGTACAAGGTAGGGTAGTGGATGTTGGAGTGGCCCTGGTGAGAGAGGGTAGTGTTTGGAAACTCCCTATTCTGTTGTTTGCAGATGATACTGTGTTGTTGAGTGAGGACGAAGGGGAGCTGCAAGGCTTGGTGGATGAGTTTAGGAGAATGTGTAAGAAACAGAATCTAAAGGTGAATGTAGGGAAGAGTAAAGTGATGGTCTTTGAGAGAGGTGAAGTCAGTGAATGTACAGTGAGGTTGGATGGTGAGGAATTGGAAAATGTGAGTACGCGTAAGTACTTGAGTAGTGTGATGAGTAAGGATGGAAGTTTGGAGGGTGAAGTGCTTGAAAGGGTACAATAAGGAAGAAAAGTTGTTGATTCCTTGAAAACAGTGATAAGAATCAGGGATGTGAGCATGGAAGTGAAAAAGTTATTACATTACAGTATTACGATACCAACCCTAACGTATGGAAGTGAAGCTTGGATGTTGTTGGAAGGACGCAAGTCAAGAGTGAGAGCAGTGGAAATGAGTTAAGAGGAGCCTGTGGAGTCACATGGAGAGACAGGCTGACAAATGAGGATATAAAGGAGCGTTGTGGTGTGGATGTGGATGTGATAGGAAGCTATAGGAGGAACACACTGAGGTGGTTTGGTCATGTGGAGAGGATGAAGGGCGAGAGCCTGACGAGGAGAGTGTATGTGAGTGAGGTGAATCGGGGGAGAGGGAGGGGGAGGCAGAGGATGAGATGGAGGGATGGGGTGGAGAGGTATGTAAGAGAGGGGGGTGTGAGTTGGGAGCAGGGCAGTGAAATGGCGGGGACAGGGCGACGTGGAGGCGATTTGTTTGTAGCCACCAAATACGGGATTGAGGAGTCTGGCAATATATATATATATATATATATATATATATATATATATATATATATATATATATATATATATATATATATATATATATATATATATTTTTAATCATCTCCCTCTCTCTCTCTCAATATATATATATGTGGTAGGTGGGGACGCTCACCACCCACTCACTCAATGTTGTGCTGCTCCCGGGTTTCTGCCCTGTCCTCTAATCCATCCTTCTTTCCTTCCATCTTCTTCTGTCTTTCTTTCCTTCATTCTTTCCTCTTCTTTCTGCCTACGGGTGACTTTGCACTCCCTCTTCTGTCTTTCATTCCTTCATTCTTTCCCCTTCCTTTTGCCTGTGGGTGGCTCTACACTGAGTGACAAGTCAAATGGCTTCCTGCACACCAGGAAACCATTTAGTACACTGGGTGGTAACCATATAACCAAATTTTGGCGCCTGATGGTTTTGTGGGTAATTATTGTGCTCCAATCGGATTGAGCCGGCGAAAGTTTATATCCAAGGGATGGTTGGGGTTTATTGCTCACGTAATGCCACTCAGGGATGAGTGAGGCTGGTCACCCTCATCTTAAATGTCAGGACCAACTGCCTAGCCCTGGGCTCCTACGCTCCTCATCGGGCAACGTAGGATTGGATGATGGATGTATATATATTGTTACGAAACAGAGAGAGATAATGAACACTTCAAATGAGAATACTAAAATCACTACTGTACCGTAGAGTTCCAGGTTCAAAACAAAAGAGGTAAAATTACAAGTTAAAATTTAATGCTCAAACTAACAACTAAACATTCAGGACTCATAAGGATAATGTAATAGCAAAACAGGTTACATATATGGTTAACTGCAATAGCCTCTATTAACACGAATTTAGCAAGAACAAATTTATCTAAGTCAGCCCTGATAAATGAGAGAACCGAATAATGCTCAGTTAATGCATCCGTAATATTATTACGGATACAAAATGTTACTAAAACTGGCTGACATTAAAAACTTTACATGAATCACAAAAACCTTACCAGGCCTACGAATTAACGCCTTAGGCTATACAGTACAAGAAAAATGTCAACAACACTTATACTCAAATTATACAGCAGCTAGATGGTTGGAGACTTCCTGAGCACTCACAAAAATAATAATACACTATACAGGGGAGGACAGAGATGTGAACAAAATGAGGAGTAGATCTAAGTGGCAACTAATGCAGAGACTGAGCTCATTATACAGGGGCAGGCAGAGCTTGATTCAACTTGCAAGAAGGACACGCAAATGAGGGCATAGAGGACGAAGAGTTGACACTCCTGCTTTGAACAACAGAAAGAACGACTTACTCTACTATAAGGGGGAGAAGGGGGGAGTGAGGTAGAACACGCAAGCCTGGTAGCTATGGAAGCCACGAGGCGAATCGTGATCAAACATGCAGCATACTGTACGTTAAAATTATACAAAGGACGATGAAATCATAGGCTATGTAACACCTCCCCACAAAGAAAAAGAAATTTACAAAGGAAATTTCTTATTACTCTAAAACAATCTGTCTAAAGTCTAGATAAGCAATCTGCAATAACATTTTCTTTCCCCTTGACATGTTGTATGTCTAATGAATACTCCTGAAGAAGTAGACTCCATCTTGTCAATCTCTGATTTTTATCTTTAAACTTACTAAGGAATTTCAGTGGTTTATGATCGGTATAAATGACTATGGGGTCAAAACCAGAACACAAATAAAATGAAAAATGCTGTAAACCCAAAATCAAGGCCAAAAGCTCTTTCTCAATAGTTGAGTAGTTCTTTTGAGGTGGAGTGAACTTCTTACTGTAATAAGATACAGGGTGTTCAATACCCTGATCATCCTCTTGCAGCAAAACAGCCTCAGCTCCTGTATCACTTGTGTCAACAGCCATCTTAAAAGGTTTAGCAAAATTTGGAGTAGCGAGTACTGGCTGACTTAATAGGATAGCTTTAAGTTTACTGAAAGAGGATTCACAGTTATCGGTCCAGACAAATTCAACTCCCTTTTTCAGTAGTTCTGTAAGTGGTGATACAAGAATTGAAAAGTTAAGAACAAATCTCCTGTAATAACCTACCATTTCCAAAAATCTTTGTAGCTCTTTCCTACTTTTAGGTCTGGGAAGATCACTTATAACCTGAACCTTAGCTCCTGGTGGTGCAACGTGTCCATCACCAATTACGTACCCAAGGTACTGAACTTTAGCTTGACCAAACTCACACTTTGATAAATTAGCTACAAGATTAGCCTGAACCAAATGCTCAAGAAATTTACTGACATGGCATAGGTGATCTTTCCAGTTGTCACTGAAGATTAATACATCATCAATATAAACAACACACCTTGCCAAACCCTCTGTTACAACATTCATGAGCTTCTGAAAAGTGGCTGGTGCATTCTTCATACCATATGGCATTACAGAACATGCAAAAGTCTTTCCTAGTGTTACAAAACATGAGATCTCCCTAGCATGTTCAGTCATAGGTACTTGCCAGTATCCATTTAACAAATCAAACTTACTTATGTACCTAGCCTTTCCGATCTTGTCTATCCAATCTTCCACGTGAGGGAGAGGGTAAGTGTCTGTTTTGGTTATCTGATTAACACGTCTGTAGTCGATGCAAAGCCGCTGTGACCCACCTGGCTTTAGGGACTAGAGTGACAGGAGAACTCCACTCACTCTGACAGGATTCAATCATCTTGTGGTCCAACAGGTAGCCAAGCTCCTTCTGGATGAGAGGAACTTTCACTGGGTTCACACGGTAAGGAGGCAGTTTAATTGGCTTTGCATCTCCAACATCGACATCATGCATCAACACAGTGGTTCTTCCTGGAGTGGCACGGAACACTTGTGGGTACTCCTGTAGTAATGCCGAAAACTCCTGCCTTTCCTCGGGATCTAGACGAGAAAGCTTAGTCTGGAGATCATTCATGATATCAGGATTCTTCCCCAAACTATCACTCAGGCTCATACTGCATGGGAGAGCTTCACTTGCAGAGTCGGGTGGAACAGCTACAGTGCAGACTGGGTTATTTTCGTCCCGCCTGTGATTTATCTTTAGCATGTTGAGATGACAAAGTTGCTTGTTCTTTCTACGATCTGGTGTGGTCATGACATAGTTGACATCACTGAGTTTCTTCTCCACGAAATAAGGACCACTAAACTTGGCTTGAAGACTTTGCCCATGCACCGGTAGCAGAATCAAAACCTGATCTCCTGGCTGAAAGTGGCGTAACCTGGACTTCTTATCATACCAAGTCTTCATCTTCTCCAGAGCAGCTCCTAAATTCTCTCTTGCCAGCTGTAAAGCAGTGGACAGCCGTTCTTTGAAATTCATCATATACTCCAGCAGGTTGACGTCATCTTCCTCCGACAGCCAGCATTCCTTGAGTAGCTTAAGGGGTCCTCTTACTTCATGGCCAAACAGTAGTTCAAAGGGTGAGAAGCCCAGTGATTCATTTGGAGATTCTCTTGCGGCAAATACAACGAATGGAAGACCTTTATCCCAATATTTCTGATGTTCCAAACAGTATTTCCTGAGCATCGATTTGAGTGTTTGATGATATCTCTCCAACGCTCTTTGGGTCTGGGGATGGTAAGCTGAAGACGTGATCTGGGTGATGCCCAACTCTTTCAGAGACTGCTTGAAAACATTTGACATGAAATTACTTCCCCAGTCTGACTGTACCTCCTTGGACAGACCAAACTTGGTGAAGAACCCCAGCATTTTCTTAACCACGTTCTTTGCTGAGATATTTCTAAGTGGAATGGCTTCAGGATAACGAGTAGCCATATCAATGAGGGTCAACACATAAGAAAATCCTGAAGAAGTTTTAGGAAGAGGGCCCACAATATCCACCAACACACGGGTGAAAGGCGCCTCAAAAGGAGGAATGGGAACTAGAGGTGCAACCTTTTCGGTCTGATTACACTTCCCCACAACTTGACAGGTGTGACAAGACTTACAATACCAGGAAACATCTCTGAAGATACCTGGCCAGTAGAAGTGTTTCAAAATGCATGCCGCAGTCTTCGTCACTCCAAGGTGTCCTGGCAAACTGGAATCATGAGCCAATCTAATGATATCCTGCCTACAAACACGAGGGATGACAACTTGATGTACAACCTCCCATTCACAGTCAGCTGATGCTGTTGGGGGTCTGTACTTTCTCATAAGTACTCCTGACTTTATATAATAACAAGTAGAAGCACCAGCTGACTCTTCCTCACTGCAAGCAGAGTTAGCTAGACCTTTCAACTCAGGGTCAGCAACCTGCAACTCAATCAACTCTTGACGAGACAAATCATCAACACTACGCGGTACTGCCTCATCTGGTGAGTGGTCCAAATTAGCAAGAAAAGTGTCCGCTAGGATAACATCATCATCATCATTATCCTTTAAGTCACCAGTAACTTTAGACTTAGCCCTAGTGACAGCACATGTAGAGAACACATCAGGGATATCACAATCCTGGGTCGCAGTCACTGGTTCACTAGACAACTGAGGAGCTGGACACACATGAATTCCACCAATATCATTTCCAAGTAAGAAAGTTACACCTGACACTGGGAGTGTCTCAACCAACCCAACCATAGCGGAACCATTAACAAAACCAGACTCTAAATTCACTCTGAACAGAGGGACAGAGAAGCAAATATTCCCTACACCTTGTAAGATTACAGTTTCATCAGAGGAATTAACATTAGAGCCTAGAACACTGGTCAGCATAAGGGATTGGCAAGCACCTGTATCACGATCTGTTTTAACTGATTTCCTGTCATTACTGTCCAGAGGACTGACAAAACCATCAGACAGGAAATTAGCACATGAACTCTTGAGAGTGTCACCCACGTTACTGCTCAAAAGAGGAGCTTCATCATGAGAATTTAATTTACCCCTCAAAGCAGGTTCAGTTAACTCGGTTAAAGAATTCTGGGAACTCTCAAGGGTGGACACTAGACCAATTGACTGAATATTTAAAGACTCCATTTTGTTCACAACACGCTGTCTCCTGAAACATTTCTCCGTAGTATGACCAAGCTTACTACAATAAGTACATTTACTTTTCTGAAATCTAGAGGTGAAGCTGGTATTTACTTCCTGAGAAACATCATTTTTATTCTTTTTCCTGTTACCTGTACTCTGAGTAGAGGCAACGTACTTACTCTCAGCTTTCCCTTTTTCTTTAGAATATCTTTTGTGAGTGAGAACATATTCATCAGCTAAAACTGCAGCATCAGCCAAATTATCTATTCTTTTCTCATCAAGATATAGGCTTACATCTTTATTAATACACCTTTTGAAGTCCTCCAGCAAAATCATCTGGTTAAATTTATCAAAATCAGAATTTACATTCTTAGAATTTAACCACTGCTCTAACAGATCTTCTTTGATTTTTGCATACTCAACATGAGATTGCTTATCTTTCTTATAAGTTGTCCTAAATTTTACTCTATAGACTTCAGGAACAAGCTCATAGGCCTTAAGAATCAAGCTCTTAACTACATCATAATTATCAGATTGATCCTGAGGCAAATATGCATAAGTTACTTGAGCTTTACCGGTGAGAACACTCTGAAGGAGTACTGGCTAATACTTTTTGTGCCAATTAAAACCTGTAGCTACCCTCTCAAACAACTGAAAATACTTTGTTAAATCAGATTCATTAAAAAGAGGGACAAGTTTAACATTTTTAGCCACATCAAAATCATCAGAGCTAGATGATCCAGTTCCACCTTGTTTCATACGATACTCATGGTCTGCCTGAATCCTAGCAAGTTCAATTTGTGCCTGAGCCTGTGCCTGTGCTTGTGCCTCCTGAATACGAGCCTGAGACTCAGCCTCCTTAGCATTTGCCTGAAACTCAGCCTCCTTAGCACGAGCCTGAAACTCAGCCTCCTTAGCACGAGCCTCCTGCAGGGCTAGGTGTAACTTAGCTATTTCAATCTGCGTTTGCTCATCTGGAGGAGTTACATTAAACAAGCTTTTGTTGATCATGTCAACAATTTGATCTTTAGAATGATGAGAGTGAATAGCAATTCCCAATTGTTGAGCAACAAACTTAAGTTCATTCCTTGTTTTGTTTTCTACATCACACACTGTTTGCACATTTGACAAAAAATCTTTGGCTTCATCAAGAGTAGTAATAGTAGACATCATCAATAAATCACAGTCACAAAATATCAAGCAATATCCTTATGATAAGATCCTGAATATCCTGATAAGAGGTAGCCAAATTTATGTTACGGAACAGAGAGAGATAATGAACACTTCAAGTGAGAATACTAAAATCACTACTGTACCGTAAAGTTCCAGGCTCAAAACAAAAGAGTTAGGTAAAATTATAAGTTAAAGTTTAATGCACAAACTAACAACTAAACATTTAGGACTCATAAGGATAATGTAATGGCAAAACAGGTTACATATATGGTTAACTGCAATAGCCTCTATTAACACGAATTTAGCAAGAACAAATTTATCTTACTCACCTCTGATAAATGAGGGAACCGAATAATGCTCAGTTAATGCAAGATATAATATTATTACAGAAACCACAAAACCAGCAAGGAGACAGGACGTGTGTGCTGGGCAATCCCCAGGTCCTGTCCTCCCCCCTTACTGTTTTTTAACCAGCCTATACTCTACTGACCGGGCTAATGTATGGCCAGGCCTGCTCTATAGGTGCAGGAAATCTTTAAACAACAATAACAACAACAAAATATTACTAATACTGGGTGACATTAAAAACTTTACATGAATCTCAAAAACCTTACCAGGCCTACGAATTAACGCCTTAGGCCATACAGTACAAGAAAAATGGCAACAACATTTATACTCAAATTATACAGCAGCTAAATGGTTGGAGACTTCCTGAGCACTCACAAAAATAATAATACACTATACAGGGGAGGACAGAGATGTGAACAAAATGAGGAGTAGATCTAAGTGGCAACTAATGCAGAGACTGAGCTCATTATATAGGGGCAGGCAGAGCTTGATTCAACTTGCAAGAAGGACGTGCAAATGAGGGCCCAGAGGACCAAGAGTTGACAGTCCTGCTCTGAACAACAGAAAGAACGACTTACTCTACTATAAGGGGGAGAAGGGGGGAGTGAGGTAGAACACGCAAGCCTGGTCACTATGGAAGCCACGAGGCGAATCGTGATCAAACATGCAGCATACTGTACGTTAAAATTATACAAAGGATGATGAAATCATAGGCTATATAACAATATATATATATATATATATATATATATATATATATATATATATATATATATATATATATATATATATATATATATATATATATATATATATATATATATATATATATAATATATATATATATATATATATATATATATATATATATATATATATATATATATATATATATATATATATATATATATATATATATATATATATATATATATATATATATATATATATATATATATATATATATATATATACCTCATACATACATCATCTAATCCTGTGTTGGCCCGTAGGGAGCGTAGAAGCCCGGGATTAGGGAAGTTGGTTCTGACATTTAAAATGAGTGACCAGCCTCATTTATCCCTGAGTGGCATTACTTGGGCAATACACACCAAGCACCCCTTGGATATAAACTGACAGGCTCAGTCCGATTGGAGCGCCTAAATTACCCACTAAACCACCAGGCGCCATAGTTTGGTTATATGGTTACCACCCAGCTTAGTAAATGGTTTCCTGGTGTACAGGAAACCATTTGGCTTGTCTCTCAGCGTAGAGCCACCCTTAGACAGAAGAAAGAGGAACGAAAGAAGGAAAGAAGGACATAGGAGGAAGGAATGAAAGAGGAAAGGAAGAGAGGAAAGGGGAGCCACCCGAGAGCAGCACTACACCAGGTGAGTGGATGGTGAGCGCCCCCACCTACCAATCCCTACACCACGCTGCTTGCAAGCAGAAATTCAAATAATTTACTGAAAGTGGTGGTTGAGGCGGTGGCTGGAAAAGACAGTTAAAGCACAACATCCATTAGAGTAAAAGGTTATCAATCCCGTGGAGTAGGTACGGTGTACGCCCTCTTGTAATCAAAACAAACAGGGTGAACATCAAAGAACGAATCCGTCACACTCTCCAAACTTCCTCGGCCTGACGTAGAATAATGGAAGATAGGAGCAGCCACAACGACCAGGCAATTTCACGTACAGTAGAAGTAGAAACTGAAGAGCCAGTCATGCAGGGCAGGACCAAGTGGGCTCAGCACATGAGCTGCCAGATGGAGATCCCATCAGTATCACAGGAACAATTGTCACAATCTCCGACACACCTGACTAAGCTCCGCTCGTCGAGGAGTAAGGTCGCCACACACACAGGTAGGAGACACAGGGCACCCCACTATCCACCAACCTCAGGCCAGGCTCCAAACCCAAGTACCGCCGCCCACACTGTCCAAAAAATTAAATTCAAATAGTTCCAGTTACCACAATCAATCACACCATATATCAATGACAAGTAAGCAGTGTCTTTATAATACTGTTTGCGAATAATGTAATTTCAAATGTACAAAATATGTATACACATGTAGTATCACAAATCACTGTCTTCACATGAGCTGACGAGAGAGTGAGAGAAAAAAAAAAAAAAGACTACCCGTCATCTGCGAGGCAGGTAGACTAATAATACTGTTAGATGAAAACCTGACTACTATGTATCCACCCTGGATGACTCCCAATGCTGGTTGAGTGACATGTGAACCCAGGTTGTGATTCTAAACAACTTTTATTAATAACTTTCCCTTCTACAACCAATACTTTCTGAGATTTGAGTTTTCGACAGACACACACAGATACATTTCGTACAAAAATAATGACCATCGACTTCGTCTACCTGGTTCGAAAATTCTCTAAATTGGAATGCGCGGTAGGGTCAGGTTGCTATTAACCTGACCCTATCGCGCATTCCAATGGGTTAATAGTGATTCAGACCCGCTCACCAAACAGATTCACAAACTCGTATACAAATACTCATCAACTCGAAGCTCTGATCCTGGTTCAGCTGAATATATGCTAACTTACCCTGACATGCGGTCACGACGCAGTGAAATTTCTGCATATCTATCTGTTTATCTATTCATGCTCACCTATTCACCACTTATACTGGGTGCTGGAGGCGGACGCCTTCGTGTGGTGACACCGATATAGCCGTGCAACAGATATCTGGTTATATAAACATGTTTACGTCTCTCAGCATCCCCCAAGAAGAGCTTAGTGGCCTGAAGAAATTGGGACCTTGCAGTCCACCTAGTTCACATCCTGATGAGCAAGATGCCACAACAACAACATACATACATAAACATCATAATATTTACTGAATCATATCCAATGACTACAGCTCATTTACTTACAGAAAATGTCTTGTTATTCACTCACGTTTTTATCATAGGGATGTGTCGATCCTCCATCTTCCCACTGGCCCCACCCAGAACATGTTTTGCAGCAGCCTCGTCCTACAGTAGACAGACAGTGTAGACTGTACCAGATGATTATGTTTCTTTTGCTTCTTGGCATCACTAATATAAAAAACTTATCCAGTTCTTCCCACCCGATGTACACATTGGTAAACTAGGTTAGGATGATGGTGGTGACTAACGTTTGTGCAAAACATCTACTCTACCACCTGGCCAGTCCTTTTCTCTGGTATTCTGGGTTGTGTGTGTGTGTGTGTGTGTGTGTGTGTGTGTGTGTTCATTACCAGGTCACTTCATCCCGACTGTCCTTCATTTTGTGTACTGGTCGACACAAGGTGGGGCTGCATCCACAGAGTACCACCTGGGAGTGGCAGCACACATTATTTATTTTGTCACGCATCATAAGCAAGGAATAGCTTAGACTTATTTTTGTACGTGCTCAGAAGTAGCTGATACGACAAACTAATATATTAAAAAAGTAGCTGCCAGCATAATTCTGCTTTAACAACACCCCCTACCTTTTTAACAAGTGGTCAGAATATAAAGCAACACACTGAGGTACAATGTCTGGATATGTAAAAGTGGTTAGGTTCAGATTTCCATCTATAATTAATCTGTAAAAATGCTACACCCGCAAAGAAACAGGCATCCTGGATAAGGAATGAGAGATCCAAAGTGTGTCTGGCCAAGGAGAGCGACCATTTTGGCTGTGAATGTTGCTGGTCACACTCGCAGTAGCGTAAACCACCTAACCTCACCCTCATACAACTGTATTGTCGGAGGATCAGGAGGATTTTTACACCCTATTCATTTGTCAGTTAAATTTTGTATATTACATATTATTCTCCTGCAAACAATTTCTTCAAACTGCGTCGATATTTAATGGATATTAATCCTACTCAAGCAGCTCTGTATTAGATAAAACGAATGACTAAGTTGTCCAGTGGCTCCTCCATCCCTATAAAGATATATCCCACATTATTCCACAAAGGACAGCTCCGAGGAACACTAGCTCATGACTCACATTAAGTATAACATACAAGTTATCCGCTGTATTCATGAACCGAATAGTGTACAGAACATTAACCCTTTGAAGGTAGCTGCTGTTGCAGTGTTCTGTTCCAGCCAAACACATTCAGCTGTGAGTCGTAGCAGCCTGAAAGTTAACATGGGTCGTCAGTGAAAAAATATGATCAACATGGTGAAAATACCATTATCACCTGAAATCTCTCTCTCTCTCTCTCTCTCTCTCTCTCTCTCTCTCTCTTTCCTGAACGTTAACATGAATCATCAGTCAAAAAATGTGGCGATCAAGATGGTGTAAATAATTTTACCATTAATCACTTGAAATCTCTCCCTCCCTCTCTCTGGCTAACTGGTAGGAGGTGTGCGAAGGTAGAGAACCACAAAATGACTTGCATAATTATCTACACTTTTAAAAGCATGGCTGCAAAACACACACACACACACACACGTGTGGTGCGGTTGATAAAGCACTCGACTCGAAATCCAAGTGACCGGAGTTCGAGCCCCGCTCAGACCGCGCTAAATCGTGTGGGTGAGGTGAGCTCTCACCTGTCAAGTGTAGCTCAAGGCGCGCTGTGGTAGAAGACCTGTAAGGGTTAGAAACTCAGCGGGGTAAAGATTAGGGGGTCTGTCCCCTTGTGCCTACGCCCCACTCCAGCTTTAGTGAGGCTAGGTAGCGTGTCGGCGCTCCTGAGGAGCAGCCAGGGTCAGCCTGATGAACCCCTTAGATTAGGATACTAGATTAAGGACCTGTGTATTTTCAGCAATGAATAAATGAAGCGAAAATTATCATTAATATTATTACACACAGACTCGCTCGCGCGTGCTAGTACCGTCGTTTCCAATCAGTCTTTTTGTTATCGCCCGCCTTTAGCAAAGGCAACGCGATATAGTGTGTGTGTGTGTGTGTGTGTGTGTGTGTGTGTGTGTGTGTGTGTGTGTGTGTGATGCCCACATATCTTGAAAACTTGTGGACGAATTTCCACCAAACCTTCAGGAAATAGCAACTATGTGAAAGCGCAGAGGCCTATTACTTTTGGCGAGAATCTGATCAAAGACAACAGAATGCCAACCGACATATATATATATATATATATATATATATATATATATATATATATATATATATATATATATATATATATGGACTGACTTTTTGTGAAAAGCAGCGACTGAATTCAGTAGAGTTTTGCAAATTTTCTTCCAAACTGGTTTCTAGGTAGCTTGTACCTTAGCCAGCATCATATTTTGGCGTGCGATTAATATTCGACCCCCCCATGCTTTTGTTTCATTTGGAATTGTTACGCTCTTTAGCTTAGCTGAGTCTGTCTGTCTGGCTGTCTTTGTCTCGCTCGTCCTTTTCTTTCTCTGTCTCTCTGCAGGACAGTCTCTGTGCTTCATCGAATCTTAGCTTCCCTACATCTGTTTTTGTCTAATTTTCTTTATTTCCACTCCTTTACTCTGTCTCTGTCTGTCTGTCTGTCTGTCTGTCTGTCACACACACACACACACACACACACACACACACATACACCGCTCGCTGGTGCAGTGGTAACGTTCTCGCCTCGCTCAGGTTGCGAAAAGTTTCACTGACGAAGTGGGTGGTTACTGTCCCCCTTGAGCAAGGGGACGGGTGTGTGGGTGTGTGAAGGTCACAGCCTTGCCCTTAGATCGGACTATATGAGCTCTCAGCTCCCTTCTGGGAGGGTAAAAGCTGACGATCACGACCATCAAGTGATCCTGACCGACCCGGTGAATTACACACACACACACACACACACACACACACACACACATTTCCGGCATTACAGTGCAACTTAATTATGTCCGTCAGTCTCTCTCTCTCTCTCTCTCTCTCTCCTGGTGGTGCTCGCTGGCTAGCTCAATAACCAGGTGGGAAGAACGAGTCTCCTTCCCAGCCATTGAGAGTGAACCAGGATTACCTCCCACCCCCTCACCTCACCTCCCTCTCGCACATTTCTCTCTCTTCTCCATCTTTCTCTCTCTCTCTCTCCCCCCTTCCTTCCGTCTCTTTCCCTCTCACATCCCTTTTTCTACCCTGTTTTTTTATTCTTATATATCTTTTGTTGTATTGTTGTTTTCTGTCTGCATACCACTAAGTGTTCCTCTTTTTCCCAGTCCCCCTTTTCTTCTTCGCTTCTTCGTCTTTGTGTGTTTTTGAATTCCCCCCCCCTTCTCTCTCTCCCGTTTCATGTTTTTTTTTCCCATGTGTCTTAACAATTATCGTGTTAGGCTCTCTCTTCCCCCTGCACTCCCCCTCGCTCCTCTTTTATCTATCTGTCTGTCTATCTGTATCTGTCTATTGTTACGGAACAGCGAAAGATAATGTACACTTTAAGTGAGAATATTAAAAATCACTACTGTCCCGTAAAGTTCCAGGTTCAAAACAAAAGAGTTAGGTAAAATTACAAGTTAAAGTTTAATGCTCAAACTAACAACAAAATATTCAGAACTCATAAGGATAATGTAATGGCAAAAAACAGGTTAAATATATGGTTAACTGCAATAGCCTCTATTAACACGAAATTAGCAAGAGTAAATTTATCTAAGTCAGCCCTGATAAAATGAAAATACACTGGGTAATGCTCAGTTAATGCAAGATAAATTATTACAGATACAAACTATTTTTAATGATGGCTGACAGTAAGAACCTTACATGAATTACAAAAACCTCACTAGGCCTACAAATTAACAACTTATGCTATACAGTACAAGAACAAAATGCAATAACACTTATACTCAAATTACACAGCTGCTAGATGGTTGGAGAATTCCTGAGCACTCACAATAATAATAACTGTACAGGGGAGGACAGAGATGTGAGCAAAATGAGGAGTAGATCTAAGTGGCAATTAATGTAGAGACTGAGCTCATTATATAGGGGCCAGCAGAGCTTCATACAACTTGTAAGAAGGACGCGCAAATGAAGCCATGGGGACAAAGAGTTGACAATCCCGCTCTGAACAACAGAAAGAACGACTTACTCTACTATAACGGTAGAAGGGGGGAGTGAGGTAGAACACGCTCGTGATCAAATATGCAGCATACTGTGCGTCAAAATTACACAAAGAATGATGAAATCATAGGCTATGTAACACCTCCCCACAAAGAAAAAGAAATTTACAAAGGAAATTTCTTATTACTCTAAAACAATCTGTCTAAAGTCTAGATAAGCAATCTGCAATAACATTTTCTTTCCCCTTGACATGCTGTATGTCTAATGAATACTCCTGAAGAAGTAGACTCCATCTTGTCAATCTCTGATTTTTATCTTTAAACTTACTAAGGAATTTCAGTGGTTTATGATCGGTATAAATGACTATGGGGTTAAAACCAGAACTCAAATAAAATGAAAAATGCTGTAAACCTAAAATCAAGGCCAAAAGCTCTTTCTCAATAGTTGAGTAGTTCTTTTGAGGTGGAGTGAACTTCTTACTGTAATAAGATACAGGGTGTTCAATACCCTGATCATCCTCTTGCAGCAAAACAGCCCCAGCTCCTGTATCACTTGTATCAACAGCCATCTTAAAAGGCT
Source organism: Coenobita brevimanus (assembly GCF_032717465.1). Classification (NCBI taxonomy): domain Eukaryota; kingdom Metazoa; phylum Arthropoda; class Malacostraca; order Decapoda; family Coenobitidae; genus Coenobita; species Coenobita brevimanus. The sequence goes on along the minus strand of NC_137054.1, from coordinate 41,526,348 downwards.
TAGCAAAATTTGGAGTAGCGAGCACTGGCTGACTTAATAGGATAGCTTTAAGTTTGTTGAAAGAGGATTCACAGTTATCGGTCCAGACAAATTTAACTCCCTTTTTCAGTATGTCTGTAAGTGGTGATACAAGAATTGAAAAGTTAAGAACAAATCTCCGGTAATAACCTACCATTCCCAAAAATCTTTGTAGCTCTTTCCTACTTTTAGGTCTGGGAAGATCACTTATAACCTGAACCTTAGCTCCTGGTGGTGCAACATGTCCATCACCAATTACGTACCCAAGGTACTGAACTTTAGCTTGACCAAACTCACACTTTGATAAATTAGCTACAAGATTAGCCTGAACCAAACGCTCAAGAAATTTACTGACATGGCATAGGTGATCTTTCCAGTTGTCACTGAAGATTAATACATCATCAATATAAACAACACACCCTGCCAAACCCTCTGTTACAACATTCATGAGCTTCTGAAAAGTGGCTGGTGCATTCTTCATACCATATGGCATTACAGAACATGGAAAAGTCTTTCCTAGTGTTACAAAACATGAGATCTCCCTAGCACGTTCAGTCATAGGTACTTGCCAGTATCCCTTTAACAAATCAAACTTACTTATGTACCTAGCCTTTCCGATCTTGTCCATGCAATCTTCCACACGAGGGACAGGGTAAGTGTCTGTTTTAGTTATCTGATTAACACGTCTGTAGTCAATGCAAAGCCGCTGTGACCCACCTGGCTTAGGGACTAGAGTGACAGGAGAAATCCACTCGCTCTGACAGGGTTCAATCATCTTGTGGTCCAACAGGTAGCCAAGCTCCTTCTCGATGAGAGGAACTTTCACTGGGTTCACACGGTAAGGAGGCAGTTTAACTGGCTTTGCGTCTCCAACATCGACATCATGCATCAACACAGTGGTTCTTCCTGGAGTGGCACGGAACACTTGCGGGTACTCCTGCAGTAATGCCGAAAACTCCTGCCTTTCCTCGGGAGCTAGATGAGAAAGCTTAGTCTGGAGATCATTCATGATATCAGGATTCTTCCCCAAACTATCACTCAGGCTCATGCTGCAGGGAAGAACTTCACTTGCAGACTCGGGTGGAACAGCTACAGTGCAGACTGGGTTATTTTCGTCCCGCCTGTGATATAACTTTAGCATGTTGATGTGACAAAGTTGCTTGTTCTTTCTACGATCTGGTGTGGCGATGACATAGTTGACATCACTGAGTTTCTTCTCCACGAAATAAGGACCACTAAACTTGGCTTGAAGAGGTTGCCCATGCACCGGTAGCAGAATCAAAACCTGATCTCCTGGCTGAAAGTGGCGTAACCTGGACTTCTTATCATACCAAGTGTTCATCTCCTGAGCAGCTCCTAAATTCTCTCTTGCCAGCTGTAAAGCAGTGGACAGCCGTTCTTTGAACTTCATCACATACTCCAGCAGGTTGACGTCATCTTCCTCCAACAGCCAGCATTTTTTGAGTAGCTTAAGGGGTCCTCTTACTTCATGGCCAAACAGTAGTTCAAAAGGTGAGAAGGCCAGTGATTCATTTGGAGATTCTCTTGCGGCAAATACAACGAATGGGAGACCTTTGTCCCAGTCTTTCTGATGTTTCAAACAGTATTTCTTGAGCATCGATTTGAGTGTTCGATGATATCTCTCTAACGCTCTTTGGGTCTGGGGATGGTAAGCTGAAGACGTGATCTGGGTGATGCCCAACTCTTTCAGAGACTGCTTGAAAACGTTTGACATGAAATTACTTCCCCGGTCTGACTGTACCTCCTTGGGCAGACCAAACTTTGTGAAGAACCCTAGCATTTCCTTAACGACGTTCTTTGCTGAGATATTTCTAAGTGGAATGGCTTCAGGATAACGAGTAGCCATATCAATCATGGTCAACACATAAGAAAATCCTGAAGAAGTCTTAGGAAGAGGGCCCACAATATCCACCAACACACGGGTGAAATGCGCTTCAAAAGGAGGAATGAGAACTAGAGGTGCAACCTTTTCGGTCTGATTACACTTCCCCACAACTTGACAGGTGTGAGAAGACTTACAATACCAGGAAACATCCCTGAAGATACCTGGCCAGTAGAAGTGTTTCAAAATGCGTGCCACAGTCTTCCTCACTCCAAGGTGTCCTGCCAAACTGGAATCATGAGCCACACTAATGATATCCTACCTACAAACACGAGGGATGACAACTTGATGTACAACCTCCCATTCACAGTCGGCTGATGCTGTTGGGGGTCTCCACTTCCTCATAAGTACTCCTGACTTTACATAATAACAAGGAGAAGCACCAGCTGACTCTTCTTCACTGTAAGCAGAGTTAGCTAGACCTTTCAACTCAGGGTCAGCAACCTGCAACTCAACCAACTCTTGACGATTCAAATCATCAACACTACGCGGTACTGCCTCATCTGGTGAGTGGTCCAAATTAGCAAGAAAAGTGTCCACTAGGATAACATCATCATCATTATCCTCTAAATCACCAGTAACTTTAGACTTAGCCCTAGTGACAGCACATGCAGAGAACACATCAGGGACATCACAATCCTGGGATGCAGCCACTGGCTCACTAGACAACTGAGGAGCTGGACACACTTGACTTCCACCAATATCATTTCCAAGTAAGAATGTAACACCTGACATTGGGAGTGTCTCAACCAACCCAACCATAACGGAACCATTAGCAAAACCAGACTCTAAATTCACTCTGCACAGAGGGACAGAGAAGTAATTATTCCCTACACCTTGTAAGATTACAGTTTCATCAGAGGAATTAACATTAGAGCCTAGAACACTGGTCAGCATAAGGGATTGGCAAGCACCTGTATCACGATATATTTTAACTGATTTCCTGTCATTATTGTCCAGAGGACTGACAAAACCATCAGACAGGAAATTAGCACATGAACTCTTGAGAGTGTCACCCACGTTACTGCTCAAAAGAGGAGCTCCATCATGAGAATTTAAGTTACCCCTCAAAGCAGGTTCAGTTAACTCGGTTAAAGAATTCTGGGAACTCTCAAGGGTGGACACTAGACCAATTGACTGAATATTTAAAGACTCCTTTTTGTTCACATCACGCTGTCTCCTGAAACATTTCTCCGTAGTATGACCAAGCTTACTACAATAAGTACATTTACTTTTCTGATATCTAGAGGTGAAGCTGGTATTTACTTCCTGAGAAACATCATCTTTATTCTCTTTCCTGTTACCTGTACTCTGAGTAGAGGCAACGTACTTACTCTCAGCTTTCCTTCTTTCTCTAGAATATCTTTTGTGAGTGAGAACATATTCATCAGGTAAAACTGCAGCATCAGACAAATTATCTATTCTTTTCTCATCAAGATATAGGCTTACATCTTTATAAATACACCTCTTGAAATCCTCCAGCAAAATCATCTGCTTAAATTTACCAAAATCAGAATCCACATTCTTAGAATTTAACCACTGCTCTAACAGATCTTCTTTGATTTTTGCATACTCAACATGGGATTGCTTATCTTGCTTGTAAGTTGTCCTAAATTTTACTCTATAAGCTTCAGGAACAAGCTCATAGGCCTTAAGAATCAAACTCTTAACTACATCATAATTATCAGATTGATCCTGAGGCAAAGATGCATAAGTTACTTGAGCTTTACCGGTGAGAACACTCTGAAGGAGTACTGGCCAATACTTTTTGGGCCAATTAAAACCTGTAGCTACCCTCTCAAACAACTGAAAATACTTTGTTAAATCAGATTCATTAAAAGGAGGGACAAGTTTAATATTTTTAGCCACATCAGAATCATCAGAGCTACATGATCCAGTTCCACCTTGTTTCATGCGATACTCATGGTCTGCCTGAATCCTGGCAAGTTCAATTTGTGCGTGTATCTGTGCCTCCTGAATACGAGCCTGAGACTCAGCCTCCTTAGCATTTGCCTGAAATTCAGCCTGCTTAACACAAGCCTCCTTAGCCTGAGACTCAGCCTCCTTAGCACGTGCTTGAAATTCAGCTTCCTTCACACGAGCCTCCTGCAGGGCTAGCTGTAACTTAGCTAATTCAATCTGCGTTTGCTCATTTGGAGGAGTTACATTAAACAAGCTTTTATTAATCATGCCAACAATTTGATCTTTAGAATGATGAGAGCGAACAGCAATTCCCAATTGTTGAGCAACAAGCTTAAGTTCATTCTTTGTTCTGTTTTCTACATCACACACTGTTTGCCTATTTGACAAAAAATCTTTGGCTTCATCAAGTGTAGTAATAGTAGACATCATGAATAATCACAGTCACAAAATATCAAGCAATATCCTTATGATAATATCCTGAATATCCTGATAAGAGGTCGCCAAATTTATGTTACGGAACAGCGAAAGATAATGTACACTTTAAGTGAGAATATTAAAAATCACTGCTGTCCCGTAAAGTTCCAGGTTCAAAACAAAAGAGTTAGGTAAAATTACAAGTTAAATTTTAATGCTCAAACTAACAACAAAACATTCAGGACTCATAAGGATAATGTAATGGCAAAAAACAGGTTAAATATATGGTTAACTGCAATAGCCTCTATTAACACTAAATTAGCAAGAGTAAATTTACCTAAGTCTGACCTGATAATATGAACATACACTGGGTAATGCTCAGTTAATGCAAGCTAAATTATTACAGATACAAACTATTTTTAATGATGGCTGACAATAAGAACCTTACATGAATTACAAAAACCTCACTAGGCCTACAAATTAACACCCTATGCTATACAGTACAAGAACAAAATGCAATAACACTTATACTCAAATTACACAGCTGCTAGATGGTTGGAGACTTCCTGAGCACTCACAATAATAATAACTGTACAGGGGAGGACAGAGATGTGAGCAAAATGAGGAGTAGATCTAAGTGGCAATTAATGTAGAGACTGAGCTCATTATATAGGGGCCAGCAGAGCTTGATACAACTTTTAAGAAGGACGCGCAAATGAAGCCATGGGGACAAAGAGTTGACAATCCCGCTCTGAACAACAGAAAGAACGACTTACTCTACTATAACGGTAGAAGGGGGGAGTGAGGTAGAAGACGCTCGTGATCAAACATGCAGCATACTGTGCGTTATACTTATGTATCTGCCTATATATGTCTATGTATAGTAATTAACATATCTATCTATCTGTATCAACTAATTAGTTAATACATCTATATCAATCAGCCAGCCTATCTGTGTATCTATCTATGTATGTATGTCCATCTGTCTATCTCCAAGGATGATATGCCTTTATATGCATATCAGTCTAAATATGTAAAGGTTCACAGTATAACAAGTTAGCATAAACAGGTCGAACGGATCTTGAATTTGGCTCTCTTTTGTGTTGTTTTTGTTTTTCGTCTTGGAAGGAACTGTTTGCTGGCTCCTAGCCTTTGGTTCCTTTTTCCTCGCATAAAATGAAAAACAGTGAAACAGAACGATAAACAGACAGATAGGTAGACAGGTAGACAGAGTTGCAAACACCTGGACAGAGAAACATGTGTGAGGAGAATTCAGAGATAGCGAAACAGGAATAGACAGACAGATAACCAGATCCACAGAAAGGTAGATTGATAGATAGGTAAATACACAAACAAACAGTAAACGCTAAGATAGATACACGAACAGTAATTATACGAACAATTCAGATAGGCAAACGAAGACAGATGAAACCTAGATCAACATGGTATAGTAATAGTAATGACAAAGTTCTTCATGGTTTTCACAGTACATCCCTTCATTTGGATGACAGGTTTCATTCTCATCAGGTCTCCACGGGGCGATTGTATTCAGTGTTAGGAGGACCAGCTGCTGTCAACGAGTTATTGAATGATCTAACGTCTCTAGTTCGAAGTCTCTCAGGTAATTCCCCTCCCCCCCCAAAAAAAAAAAAAAAAAACGCCGTGTGAGTCTAGTAAGAAACAAACACAATAGATGCTACCGTATCCAGGGGTTTAAATAAGGTGTACGTACATACCTTTTGGGTTAATCTGCTGAGTCCCAGTGGCTTATTTTTTTCTGTATTATTCATGCTACCTAGACATGGTTTTCATCTGCTTAGGAGTAATTTTGCCAATTGGAGAGGTTACACACAGCCTCCATTAATCCCTGCAGGTAGTAAGATTATGGGACAAAATAACCTGGGTGGATTTTTAGGTTGAACAATTTATACTTAGCCAAAGAGGAGTTGCGTAGGAAAGCCTAGAGAGTAAAGCATAACTGATCACCATTTAAGTTATACACACACACACACACACACACACACACACACACACATATATATATATATATATATATATATATATATATATATATATATGCACACACACACACACACACACACGTATATAGGAAAGGAAAACTTGCACTTATTTGTTTTCCTACAATACTTATATCAGCTCCACCGGTTTGCAATGAGTTTCGGGCAAATATTTCTTGTCAGCAGCTGACGTCAACCACGTTGCTCCTCAGTAAGGCCAGCAACACACATTCTTATCTCACGGTCCAGTATTTTTGCATCCGTGAGAAAATAGAATTAAGGGTAATATTCGCATCGGTTTATAAGGGTTTCTAGCATCGCTTCCCTAACGATATATGTTAATTATTTCATGTGACTGTTCTGTATATTACCTATGTCCCAATAATGTCGCCATAATTGCCGGAACACCACACAGAAGAATACAAGTGTCATATGCAGAAATAAACTGGTAAGGAAGAGGTGTTGGGGAGACACCTTCACTGACCAGAGGACGGGCCAAAGATTTGCTAAGTCCCCTTTTAGTAAGGCTTTTGCTTTTCACTTTCCCCAGCACTTTCATCCATTATTAGCTCAGCGTTTGAGTAGGAGTTTTTGACTTGGGAAATTTCTTCATAATTTTTTCACCCGCCCTCGCGGAAGCACGGTAAATGTATTATTTTGTCATGCTCTCGCTCATGTGCATGTGTTAGCTTTGTAATTAAAACTAATATTGGTCCGATTTTATAAAAACTTGGTGGATGGGTTGATGGTCAGCCAAAGTGTTGATCTCTTGTTGTTGAGAACAATGGGTCAAAGGTCATGGTACAGGGCAAGGTCACCTTAAAAAGTTTTGATCTAATTTGGATCAAACTTAGTGGAAGGGTTAAGGGTAAGGAAATATGGAAGTATTAGAATTTGAGAAGAATCTGTCAAAGGCCAAGGTCACTGAGCAAGATTAAATTTCAACCCATATGTAAACAAGCTGCATAAACCAGATCTGATCTGATCAGAACCAACCTTGGTGGAGAACATGAAGGATAACCAAGGGGCTGACCTGGTATTTTTGAGAATACATCAAAGGTCAAGGTCACCTGGCGAGGTGAACTTTAACTAGTTTTATTCGATTAAGACCAAGCTTAAAGGAGGGGCTGAAGGTCAACCAAGGATGTTAAATCGGTTTTGAGAACGGATTAAATGTCAAGGTCACAGGGCAAGGTCAACTAAAACACTTTTGATGGAAATTGGACCAAACGTATTCACAGGGCAAGTCCTTCGCCCAAGGTATATCACGTTTCACGATATGACCTATGCTATTAATTACTTCGAAATAAACAGGAGAGAGAGAGAGAGAGAGAGAGAGAGAGAGAGAGAGAGAGAGAGAGAGTTTAGTGAACCAAAAAACTGTTAGTGTTTTGGTTATTCTCCTTTACTGTTAAAGAAGAGTGAATCTTTTAAATATTGCCTTATTCTAGGTTGTTGTCTGCTCACGCTAGACAGTTTATATAGCGGTGAGTAAGTAGCCTAATGGGATTCTGAAAGCGTTTAGACCAGTAAAACGCCATTGTCGGGGAGGTACAAGCGAGGCCACTTAAATCCGAAGGCATTGAAATGTTGTCTTACACCCCGAGGATGCCTGGAGTATGTTGATGGCTATTTACCTACCAAGTTTCATGCCTTTACGACAAACTGTCTGGCCTGTGGCCCTCTTTTGAAGATTTTCGACATCCAGCACATGGCCACGTGCACCGCCTGGGTGTAATGAAACCTGTCAAAAACAAATCTTAAAGAACTGGGCTATCATATGGTGCAAACCACACAGTGATTGGCCCTGTATTGCTGATAATAAGCTTATCAAGAGCGTCACGGTCGGGCCGGCTCGCATATTTCCGTTCTGTATGGGTATTCACCTCAATGCCACAGCCAGCCACCTCAGCCAAGCAGCCCTAGTGGGATAGTTTGGTCGGGTTAGGTTAGGTTAGGTTAGGTTAGGTTAGGTTAGGTTAGGTTATAAGAGGTGCTTCTGTCTGGGAGAGGGTTCCTGGGAGAGGGTTCCCGGTAGTGAGACGAATATGCATACAGAACGGAAATATGAGGCCGGGTCGGGCCAGGCCTGGTCGGGCAGCTCATACAGTATGTGAGAAAATGCCACTACCTAAGGAAAGACTCGCGAGGGCTTTGCCCTCGCTCGTAAAAATGTATCATGACGTTCATTTCTTATCGGGTTGGTCGCTGACTTTAAGCCCAATTTTTCTGTGAACTTAAAAAAAAAAAAAAAAGGAATTAGTAATCATTGACTGTAGAATTACGAAAAAAAAAAGAAAAACAATATTACTGGGTGCCAAGGATGTCATATCGGGTGTACACGGAGCCTCATGGGCGGGGGTGGGGGAGCATAAGAGGTTCGTAAAATAAAACTGTATTCTGTTTCTTGCTGGCAGTTTTTTTTATGCAAAGAAGAAGGAACCAAAGGCCAGGAGCCCGCAAATTGTTCCCTACAAGAAAAAACAACAACAACAACAGAGAGCCAAATTCAAGATCCGTACATTTCTTGATACCTGGACTTACTGTGTTTGAAAGACTGGAGATCATAGGCAGTAAGAAACACAGACAGAGGAAGACAGTTCCAGAGCTGACCTGTTGCATATATGAAGGACTGGGAGTAACGGTTAACTCTTGCATTAGAGAGTTGAACAGAACAGGGATGAGAGTTTGTTGCTAGACGGGTGTTACGCGCCCGTTATAGTGGTGAGGGGATGCAAACAGACAGTTCAGAGGAGCAGTGACCATTGAAGTAGCGATAGAAAAGAGATAAAGATGCAACAGTGCGGCGAAGAGACGGAGGTTGAAGGGAGACAGTAAGAGGAGGAGAGTTAATGAGACGATAGCCTTTGACTCCACCCTGTTGAGAAGAGCTGTATGTGGGGAGTCTCCCCACACATGAGAGTTGTACTCTACACAGGGGCGAATAAAACCCGTGTATAGAGTCAACAACTGTGCAGGAGTAAGAAGGCAAGGAGTCGGCTTAGTACAGCCAGTTTCTTGGGAGCAGATTCTACAAGAGTTAATTCAGTACTGCTTTCCCCGAAAAAAAGGTGACTGCTCTGCATAATGTTTGCATTAATTTATATGGCATATTATGATTACACTATATTAATGCACACACACACACACACACACACACACACACACACACACACACACACACACACACACACACACACACACACACACACACACACACACACACACACACACACACACACACACTATCTATCTATCTATAGCCCGACGCCCTAATCCCGCAAAGGGTGGCCGCAGACAAAACGCCTCCAAGTCACTCTGTCACCCACCATTTGACTCCCCTCCCCCCAACTCACCCCCCCCTCCCTCATATACCTCTCAACTCCATCCCTCCACCTCATCCTCGGTCTACCCCTCCCTCTCCCTCCCTCCACCTCACCTACATACACCCTCTTAGTCAGTCTTTCATTCTCCATCCTCTCCACATGTCCAAACCACCTCAGTGTATTTCTCCTAATCTTTTCAACCACATCCACATCTACCCCACAACGTTCCTTCACTTCTTCATTCGTCAACCTGTCCCTCCATGTCACTCCACATGCTCCTCTCAAGTAACTCATTTCCACTGCTCTCACTCTTGACTTGTTCCCCTCTTGCAAGGTCCACGCCTCGCTTCCATACATCAGGGTAGGGATCACAATACCATCATGCAGTGACTTCTTAACTTCCATACTCACCTCCCTATTTCTCATCACTGCTTTCAGTGTGCCAACAACCTTCCTTCCCTGCTGTACCCTTTCACGTACTTCATCCCCCAAAGTTCCATCCTTACTCATCACACTACCCAAGTACTTGAATGCACTCACATTCTCCATATCCTCACCATCCAACCTCACTGCACACTCTGTGACTTCATTCCTCTCAAACACCATAACTTTACTTTTGTTTACATTAACTTTCAGCTTCCTCCTCCTACACACTGTCCCAAATTCATTCACCAAACCTTGCAACTCCCATTCATCTTCACTCAACAATACTGTATCATCAGCAAACAGCAACACCGGAAGCTTCCAAATCTCACCCTCATTCATTAAGGCCACCCCCACATCCACTGCCCTACCTTGTACCTCCTTTACGACCCCATCCATGTATATATTAAACAGCCAAGGAGACATTACACACCCCTGTTTCAGTCCCACATTGAGATCAAAGAACTCACTCAGCTCACCATCCACTCGCACCGTAGCCCTAGCTCCCTCGTACATACTCTTCACAGCACTCAACAATTTCCCCTCCACTCCATATATTCTTAATACCTTCCACATACCTTTCCTATCTATTCTGTCATAAGCTTTCTCCAAGTCCATGAAGGCAGCGTACACTTTCCTTCCCTTCTCTAGATACTTCTCCACTAAACATCTTAGAACAAATATCTGATCTACACACCCTTTTCCCTTCCTAAATCCCCCTTGTTCTTCTCCAACTAGCTCCTCTGTCATATGCCTAACCCTATCAATGAGTATTCTACCATATATTTTACCAGTCACACTAAGAAGGCAAATACCCCTATGGTTACCACATACTTCTCTCTCACACACACACACACAAATTACAGATCCTTAGTCTACACACGTATAAGGGGAGTGTGATGCACACGGCAGGTAGAGGCAGATGGGTTGGTACAGGTAGGAGGGTTGGTAGAGGCAGGCGGGTTGGTAGAGGCCGGTGGGTCGCAAAAGGCCTGTGGGTCGGTAGAGGCAGGTGGGTTGGTAGAGGCATGTGGGTTGGTAGAGGCACGTGGGTTGGTAGAGGCATGTGGGTTGGTAGAGGCACGTGGGTTGGTAGAGGCATGTGGGTTGGTAGAGGCAGGTGGGTTGGTAGAGGCACGTGGGTTGGTAGAGGTAGGTGGGTTGGTAGAGGCAGGTGGGTTGGTAGAGGTAGGTGGGTTGGTAGAGGTAGGTGGGTTGGTAGAGGTAGGTGGGTTGGTAGAGGTAGGTGGGTTGGTAGAGGTAGGTGGGTTGGTAGAGGCAGGTGGGTTGGTAGAGGTAGGTGGGTTGGTAGAGGCAGGCGGGTTGGTAGAGGTAGGTGGGTAGGTAGAGGTAGGTGGTTTGGTAGAGGCAGGTGGGTTGGTAGAGGTAGGTGGATTGGTAGAGGCAGGTGGGTTGGTAGAGGCAGGTGGGTTGGTAGAGGCAGGTGGTTTAGTAGAGGTAGGTGGGTCGCAAAAGGCCTGTGGGTTGGTAGAGGCAGGTGGGTTGGTAGAGGTAGGTGGGCTGGTAGAGGTAGGTGGGTTGGTAGAGGCAGGTGGGTTGGTAGAGGTAGGTGGATTGATAGAGGCAGGTGGGTTGGTAGAGGCAGGTGGGTTGGTACTTGGTAGAGGCAAGTAGGTTGGTTGAGGCAGGTGGGTTGGTGGAGGGAGGTGGGTCGGTAAAGGCAGGTGCGTTGGTAGAGGGAAATGGGTAGGCAAAGACGGATGGGTTGGTAGAGGCTGGTGGGTTGGTAGAGGGAGGTGGGTTGGTTGAGGCAGGTGGGTTGGTAGAGGGAGATGGGTAGGAAGAGGCAGGTGGGTTTGGTAGAAGCAGGTGGGTTGGTAGAGGCAGATAAGTTATTGAGGCGGTTGGGTAGGTAGAAGTAGGTGGGAAGGTAGACTCAGGGGGTTGGTAGAGATTGGGGGTTGATAGAGGCAGTTAAGTTGGTAAAGGTAGGGGGATTTGTAGAGGCACGTGGGTTGGTAGAGGGAGGGGGTTGGCAGAGGTAGGTGGGTAAGTGGAGGCAGATGGGGTGGTAGAGGCAGGTGGTTGGTTCAGGCAGGGGGGTTGGTAGAAGGAGGTGGATTGGTAGAAACAAGTGGTTGGTAGAGGTAAGAGGCTGGCAGAGGCAGATGGGTTGGTAGAGGCATGGGGGTTTGTAGAGGCAGGGAGGTTGGTGGAGGAAGGTGGTTGGTTCAGGCAAGTGGGTAGGAAGAGGCACGGGGTTGGTAGTGATAGGTAGGTAGGTAGAGGCAGGTAGGTAGACATACAAGTAGGCAGGTGGGTAAGAAGACGCAGTGGGTTGGTAGAAGCTGGTGGGCAGGAAGAGGCTGGGGGCTGATAGAAGCAGGTGGGTTGGATGGGTGAATGGGTTGGTAGAGGTAGGTGGGTTACTAGATACGGCTGAGTTGGTAGAGGCAAGAGATGGTAAAGACATGTGGGTTGGTAGAGACAGCTGGCTGGTAGAGACAGAGTTTTAGGAGAGACAGGTGGGTTGGTAGAGGCAGGAGATTGGTAAAGCAGGAGGTAGGTAGAAGCAAGGTTTGGTAGAAACAGGTGGGTAGGCAGAGGCAGGTGGGTTGGTAGAGTCTATGGGGAAAGTAGAGGCAGATGGGTATATAGAGGCAGTGGGTTGCAGACAGTTAGGTAGACAGAGGCAGGTGGACTGGTGGAGGCAGGGGATGGGTAAAGAGGTAAGCGTGTAGGTAGAGGAAGATGGGTTGATAGAGGCAGGAGGTTGGTTGAAGTAGAGGGTTGGAAGAGGCAGCTGGGTATGTAGAGGCAGGTGGGTAGGTGGAGGCAGATGGGATGGTAGAGAAAGGAGAGTTGGTTTAGGCAGCTTGAGTAGGAAGTGGCGAGTGGGTAGGTAGAGGTATCGGGTTGGTAAGGCAGGTGGGTAGGTGGAGGCAGGTGGATGGGAAGTGGCAGGGGGTTGGTAGAGACTGGTGGGTTCGTAATGGCAGGTACAGGTATGTTGGTTGAGTCATTGGGTTGGTAGAGGCAGGTGGGTTAATAGAGGCAGATGGGTTGGCAGATTAAGCTGGGTTGGCAGAGGCAGGGGGGGAGGGGTTGGTAGATGCATAGGGTTGGTAGTGGCAGTTGTTAACGGCAGGTGGGTTGGTAAAGGCAGGGGTCTAGTAGAGGCAGGAGGGTCGGTAAATGCAGGCGGAAAAGCAGGCACAGGGGGCACGTAGAGAAGAGGGAAAACAGGTAACCGGGGACTATGTAGAGAAAAGTAGGAAACAGGGGTTGGGGTGAAACCAGAAGTAGATGGAAACGGATTATAGGCAAAGAGAGGGTGAAACGAGGAATGGCCCGAGAGAAGAAGGGGATCAGGGCAAGCGTACAGGATGAAGTGGGGGTGAGGGTAGAGCGGAGAGTGAGAGAAAAGGAAGAGGCTCCCAGAAAGACAGAAAGGTGGAGGCCAGAGGTAGAACGAGGAGAGAACAGAAAGAGGAAGAATGGGGACGGGGGAGGCAAAAGGGGGGTATGGAGGGAGAAGGAAAAAAGAGGGTAGGGAGACTGAATACAGAAGAAGGGGAAGGGAAGACAAACAAGGAGACAAAGGGGGGGTGGGAGGGAGTGGGGACTTTGTGGACAGGTGGTTGAGAGGGACCTGATAGGGAGGAAGGGAGAAAGAAGGGTCAAGTGGTGGATGAGGAAACAGCAGGCAAATGATCATAGAATGTCTGTAAGGACTTACACTGCATGACGTGACGCGCTTTATTGGTTACACACAACACAACACAAAACGATACATTACAACGCATCGCAAAGCAGAGGAACGCAAAGCAAAGGCAACACACAACGTAAGAAAACATCACTTGAAGTAATAATGATTCAACAGTTACTTAAGAGAAGTCACCGTATTCTTTTCTGAGGTTTTAGTAAACACGAGAGCTTCGCGGCCGTATCGGGCCGCTCAGCACTTGTCTAAACAAGATTCGTCTCTGAACCATGCTTTACTTTGGAGGAAGCACTTGCAAAGCACTTGCCCAATTGACAGCCGTTTCTCAGCAGGCACTGTCACCACCAATACCACTATCATCACTGCTACCACCACCACCACCATCAACATCACAGCTACCACCAACACAATCACCACTACAGCTACCACCGCTGCCATCACCGCAACAACTATCACCACCACCAACATCATCACAGCTACCACCACCACCACAGCTACCATCATTACCATCACAGCTACCACCATCACCACGCTCATCATTACATTTACTACCATCACCACAGTAGCTACCACCTCTACCATTATCACAGCTACCACCACCACCACAGCTTTCACCACCTCCACTACCATCACATTTGCCACCCCTCCAACCACCACAGCTACCACCATTTTATGCTGAATATAATAGTCTTTATAGTAGCAGTGCACGAGTCTGAAGGTTTCGTTATCGTAGCCTGGCAACCTGCCAGTCAACAGTGCGTCCGATTTCGTGTATATGATACGTGTATGTATGTATGTATATGATATGTACATGTATATTATACGTGTATAATATGATACGTGTCCAATATGCTATGCCTATCATATTATCAACGAAATTCGGATGCACAGTTGACCGGTAGATTGCCAGGGCACGATATTAAAACGTGCAAAGCGACTATAGTAGCATCAATGAAGTAACAGACTTCAGACTGTACTGTAGATATACAACTCTCTCTCTCTCTCTCTCTTTTCAGAAAGGAATGAAAATTGTTTCTCTGCCTGTTCCTCGTGCGCGTATTGTGACACCAATGGGAACAATTATGGGGCTCCAAAACACCCATTCAGATAAAAAATATTAATCAACATCAAATTGAAACTGGCCTTTCTGGGACCCAGTTCCAACCATCCTGCCAAGTTTCATTTTTTTTTTCTACTTTTGACCACACACACACACACACACACACACACACACACACACACACACACACACACACACACACTGGTGCAGTGGTAACGTTCTCGCTTGCCATCTGGTAGACGGGAGTTCGCGCCTCGCTCAGGTTGCGAAAAGTTTCACTGACGAAGTGGGTGGTTACTGTCCCCCTTGAACAAGGGGACGGGTGTGTGCGTGTGTGAAGGTCACAGCCTTGCCCTTAGATCGGACTATATGAGCTCTCAGCTCCCTTCCGGGATGGTAAAAGCTGACGATCACGACCATCAAGTGATCCTGACTGACCCGGTGAATTACACACACACACACACACACACACACACACACACACACACACACACACACACAGGATTACAATAGATTAGGAACTCCTCTGCTTACCGGTACGCGATGAGAAAGCACATACGAATATACGGTAAACTGAAAATAATTTTTAATTATTATTATGGTAGAAGTAAATGGTTGATTCTCAAAGCGAATGATTACGTAAACTTTGGACAGTTTATGCTTAACTTCCTTAACCCGAGGACATCATTCAAATTTTCTTTTTAACAAGATGTAACTTTTATGTAAATTTAACTACAATTATGTAACTACAAACAATATGTAACAATTATGTAACAGTTGCATTAACAAGATGTAACTTTTATGTAACTTTAACTACAATTATAAGGCCAACACAATTATGTAACAGTTGCATTAACAAAATGTAACTTCAATTATAAGGCCAACACAATTATGCATTACCACAATATTATGTAACAATTCATAAAATGTTACAGTTATGTATTACCACAATATTACTACAATATTATGTAAAGTCATACAATTATATCACAATTCTGTATTACCAACCAGAATCATCTTACAAGTTAGGTGAAATATTAGACATTACTAAAGGGATAACTCAGTATGTAATGTAATAACCTAGCAGTATTACCATTGCACAATTATATGCGTATGTCTGTTATACATACACATCTTACAAAATGTTATACAACAACCATTGCATTTATTCAAATATGTACAGTATACAACTTGTTTAAAATGTAATATTACTGGATAATTGCTATTTACTATGAATATTATATGTATACAATATCATAATCAATATTATGTACTAATAGATTAGCATATGTCAGTGATGATTGCTGTCGGAGGACCTTCAGCGGCGTGGCCGAGCATATGTTAGGACTCCATATTATAGTTACAAATCATAATAGATAAATAGATAATTAGACAGATAGAGAGACAGATAGAAGCAGGAAGTCAGATGATGAGAAGGTATTGTGTCTGTGAGAATCGAGCAATGCTAAACATGATTACACACTCTTAACTCAAGGAATGCTTTATAAGCACACGACAGCGTCTCGTGACCACACACACACATACACACATACTCACACACAGGCTTCTAGAACTTTCCAACCACAGTGTAACACACGTGACACGACCCCTGCTACACCAGAATTTAGGAAGCAGAGGCAGAAGGAGACAGGCCATAGAACAGGCAGGTAGTAGGGAGAACGAGCTTAGCAACATGGAAGAGAGAGAGAGAGAGAGAGAGAGAGAGAGAGAGAGAGAGAGACAGGGAGGTAGCTAGCGGGACTCTATACTTCACTCGTGTGTGAGAGACTTTGTTAATATTTCCAAGACAAATAAAAATAGTCCCATACTATTCTTTACCTCTCCTGTCATTGCATGACAAATGGGAACGAAGATTATCTACTCACAAAGCTACTCACATATAACAACCGCTCGTCCACAAGTCTAATATATATATAACTTCTCTACAAGTTTATACAAAGTCTTTTATGAGACTGGGACGTGAAGGAAGCCAGTCTTGCCATGCCAGCGTTGGGTAAACATGGTAGGTGCTCTCACTAATCGAAGCAACAAAACTTTTACCTAACCCCTTAACTGCAATGATATCTTTTCCATTTGACTAGGAAATGTGTTTTGCAGTAAAGTATGTTGGAAAAAAGTACCAAGGAACATCATCGGCCTGAAAGGTTTGTAAAGTAACGAAAGTTCCCTTTATGAAAATAAAAAGGTATACATTCTACAAAGAACTTAGTGTTTTGACTGTTTTCCTTATATTTGGTACACACACACACACACACACACACACACACACACACACACACACACACACACATACGCAACCATTTTACCTCTATAAGATTTCAATGACCACATGTATAGAATCAAATTTCTTATACAGCATTGCTTGTATAAAGAATTATTAGCCTATATGCCTTTAAACTTTTATTAGGGAGACAATACCCACATACTGTCTCTCGTTATAAATGTTGAGGAGAAGCAAACTTGGCTGGACATCAAGTGAGCTATATTTAATTTCCAATATTATCCTGATTTATCTCGTATTACTACTGTCCCCCCCGGCTGAAAAGCAGGGAGATCATTTCCCTCCTTCCCCCCTTGGATAACGCCCATGTGTCCATCATAGGAAAATACAAATAAGTATACTGTAATCGTTTTGCTATAGCCTAAAAACAGTATTATGATGCGACAGGTGGAATACAGTTCATGGAAGCTACTGTATCGGGTAGGTGAAGCCAGTGACATTTCGTTTTCCTACTTCTGTATTCGGTCCCTAAGTTTTAAGGAAATTAATGAAGAAAATAAATAAGGACAATTACAATATGGTTATGATAATGTGGTAACTTACCAGACATGACAGATAGATGAATTAATATGTTTAATAGAAATAGCGGCACAGCTACAATGTGTTAATGCCAAGCTCCGAACCTTCTTGGCGCCAAAACTCAGCTGCAGTCGCGGGAGGAGGCGGGCTGGTTCTTTTCAAACTGATTTTGATTCAGTTAGCAAATTTTAGCTCTTCCTTTGTCATATAGAAATGAATTCAAAGTAGAGGTAAATAATACTATAATATTTCGTGGTAAGACGCATTATTCTGTCAATACGAAGAATAATTATCTCAGCCAATCAGCAACGAGTATAGCTGGAAGAGGGTGGGGCATTAATAGGGGGCGGGGCACAAGAGACCGGCTAACCCTATCCGTATAGATAGATACTGGGCAAGGCAGCAGGAGGTAGTTATTATTTCGAGGCAGACTTGAGGTTATGCCGGCCAGACACCGAATAACGCGAGTACAGTACGTGGATTGCTTATGGAGATCTGGACATAGAGGCCTCTGGCCTGCGTCCAGGATCTGTCTGATATCTGATAAGAAGAAGAGCGCTGGTCACTCACTGACCATGGCTGTCGCCTCAGGTAAAAATATTGTAAGAAGTGTTGTCATTTGATCTACCAAGGTCCACTGAAAAGTACTATGTGAACTCACTTTCTTTTATTATAGCTAAAACTCTTGCATGGGACTGAATCGTAGAAGTCTTAATTTTGGGGCTAATATACGCGGTAAGGATCATGCATCCACATGAGTATTAGCCTTTGTCATTTATGTGTATCAGTTAAGTCTGTTTGCATTGAAAGGCAGAGTTATCATGGACACCACAACATTCTATGATTTCATTCGATATCACTTCCTTATCACTGTAAAGCTACTTATAGGTCCTCTTAACCCTTCAGTACGACGACGTCATTTTCATTTTGTTCTTAACATCTAAAGACAGTTTTGCTCAGCTCAGAAGATACCTTTCGAATTGCTGGTGCTCACACAGCATCCGTTAATCCTTCCAGCAATCATGGATATTTTTTAATTATAATAAGTCGTCTGGTTACATTAATGCAACTGTTACATAATTGTTACATATTGTTTGTAGTTACATAATTGTAGTTAAAGTTACATAAAAGTTACATCTTGTTAATGCAACTGTTACATAATTGTTACATATTGTTTGTAGTTACATAATTGTAGTTAAAGTTACATAAAAGTTACATTTTGTTAATGCAACTGTTACATAATTGTTACATATTGTTTGTAGTTAAATAATTGTAGCAAGTTTAACATAATGCAATCGTTTGTCGTTACATAATTGTTACATATCGTTTGTAGTTACATAATTGTAATAATTGTAGTCCTGACATTGAATCCGGTCATGCTGCGGTCGATGATATGATGTGCCATGCCACTAGCTTGTGGAGACAACAATTTGCTTTTTATTTCACTTATAGAAGGAGTTAATGTGATGATGTGCCATGCCACTTGCTTGTGGAGACAACAATTTGTTTTTTGTTTCACTTATAGAAGGAGTTTATGTGGTATTTTGGCATTTGTAGTAACACTTACACTTATTTTCATTTGTTGTTATGTGATCTTACTCTATTTCTTTTTCTTTCTTTTTTTTTTTTGTATGTATTGATTTTCCATAGTTTGTTTTTCTTCGTTTGTCTACGTTTTTTCTGTGTTGTTCATGGTTGCATAATTGCTGGCTAATTTCCTTGGGACCCTTTTTTAAGGTTTAGCTTATATTGCACAGATATTACTGAAAATGATATTATATAGCCCCATATTTTATTTTATATAAAAAAATATATATACACTATATACAGTATTAACTATATACACTGACTTGTTATTCACTTGTACCTATCGTGGGCAATATATGTGTCAGCACTGTGTGGAAATCTTTGTCTTCACGATTGTGTTGAAGATGTTCGTTCTTGCTAACGTCATTTGTGTTGGCCATTTTTTTTTTTTCTGGTTTTCCTTGTAACTTAATTTATCTGTTTCCACTAGGTAGCTTTAATTAATAAATGTTTAATACAGTTCTTTTAATCGCTCACTGATAACTGTGATGGTATATTTTCTTTATTACTTTGTAGATGTAATAATGTATAGCTGTATGTATGCAACACGTATTTTATGTAGGTATAAATGGTAACACTCGTTGGTGGTAAATAAATGGTATAGTAAATGAATGAATATATACAGTGTAGAATATTTATTGTTGGTGCAAGTATTTAATGATTGAATTATGAAGATAATTGAAGTAGGTATATGTATTTAAGTTGTAACTATACAGCACGTTTTATGTTTGTGCAGAAGTTTTTTGTCTATCACTGTGTATTGTATAAATGAAGAAATTATGTAACTCAATAGTTTTTACCGTGGTGGAAATGGTGTTAGTGATGGTGCAGGTGGTGTGTTGACTGACGTGGCGTATTTTCAGCAAGCACGCATGATGATGTCGACTTCCCACACTGGTAGCTGTGGTGAGTGAATGAGTAGCGATGAGTAACTTGAGTGAAGATGAGTGAGTAAGATGAGTTGTGAATATGGACTTGGTATTTGCTTCGTCGTCTTGACCTCTTCACTCCTGCGTCAGCAGTGGAGTTTGGGTGGATGTAGCAGAGAGAGGAGGGTGAGGTTTGGTGGTTGTGAGTTGTGAGTCGAATCTCACTCTTCGTTTGTTTGTTTTTCTTCCTCGAGGTTTTCTCGGTCCTTTTCTCTTGCGATTTACTCTTTGTGGGATGAAGACTGCCGCTACTTGTAGGAGCGTGTAGAAGATTATACAGACGACTCGTGAAGTTGTTACTTGTAGTTGATTGTAGATCGTTGTAGTTCGTTGGTTCGTTGTAGAAATTGCAAGATTGTTTGTATCAGTATTTAGTTAAACTACTGGCAAGGCGTCCTGTGATCACTTCTACATCAGCATGATGATCGGGGAGACGGAGGGGGGGGTTGGAGAGAATACTGTCAGGAGTTGGTTGTGAGTTGTCGGTTGTGAGAGGTATTTTTTGTTTTCAATCTTGATATTTTGTAGGAATTCACTGTTGATTCGTAGACGAGGTTCGTATACGTTCGCTGCTACCAAATCTCATAAAAAGGACTTTGTAGTTACTTGTGGAGAAGTTTTGTGGTTTAGTTCTCAATCTCGATTTCTTGTAGTAGGAATTAAAGATGAATACAAGGAGTTGATCTTCATTTATTATCTTCAGAGAAATCTAAGTTGAGCAGGGTATGTCTTACAGAGACAATATAATAAGTAAGTCTAGTTGAGCCCCTCTTCTCTTGTTCACTCTCTCCACTACCTGTCGGTTCAATCGCTAGCCTCCTTCTGAGCTCTCTTTCCTAAATTCTGGTGTAGCAGGGGTCGTGTCACGTGTGTTACACTGTGGTTGGAAAGTTCTAGAAGCCTGTGTGTGAGTATGTGTGTATGTGTGTGTATGGTCACGAGGCGCTGTCGTGTGCCTATAAAGCATTCCTTGAGTTAAGAGTGTGTAAGCATGTTTAGCATTGCTCGATTCTCGCAGACACAATACCTTCTCATCATCTGACTTCCTGCTTCTATCTGTCTCTCTATCTATCTAATTATCTATTTATCTATTATGATTTGTAATTATAACATGGAGTCCTAACACCAGAACTCCTACTCGGACCGATGGGTGAGTGGGCGGAGCCAAGGGGCGGGGCACATGAGACTCTGGCTAACGCTACCCATATAGTCTAGCCTTGAATGCGGCCAAAGTTGAAGCATGTACGACCTGTTCTGGCAGACTATTCTATACATTCACCACACACGCAGTAAAGTAATTTTGTCTAATTTTGGTATTGCTCCTTATTTTCTCCATCTTATATGAATGTCCTTTTGTAGTTTTATCCGCTCTAATATGTACTTTCGGTGATGCTGTGTCATAAATACCTTTGACGATTTTGAATGCTTCAACCATATCCCCCCTAAGTCTCCTATATACTAACGTAGGAAGCTCATGTTTTTGCAGGCGTTCCTTGTTTGATAAATTTCTTAATCCAGGTAGCACTGTGGTTGCTCTCCTCTGAACATTTTCCACTGAAATAATGTCTTTCTTTCTGTACGGTGACCAAACTGAATTACTATATTCTAGGTGGCTTCTGACTAGAGCAGGCTATAAGTACTTGAATGACACATGATCCAAATTTACAAAGGTCCTCTAATTAACCATAGATTAGCAAGGGCAGGATTTGTACATGAGTGGCAAGGTGGTACCTGATTCAGTACCAACTTTGGAAAATGAAAATAAATATGAAAATGATATAGATTTTAATTACAAAATTTTTTCAAGGTAATGCAATGTATTTGCAAGAGTTCTAGCCTAAAACTACTGAAAAACAAAGAAAAATATAATCTTTATGAACTAAATAATGGGCAACTATGTAGCAGCAGTGGGAGCGTCGGACTCATCCCGGGGCACCATTACACATCCACCTCTGCCTCCTCCACTTCCCCCCCTTATATTGAATGTTTCTGTTGTTTACCTTATTTTGTATAACTCTTTTAGCTGCAAAAAAACATACATAAAAATATAATTATATTAAGTAGTAACCATATGCAGCCTCGACCTCACGTTAGTGGCAAGATGGTACCGAAAACTGGACCAAGAAGCATAACACCGAAGTTTTATATGGGAGCAAAACCTACCCACCATGCACAAGCACAGCAGACATTGAACTAAGAATACTGGGGAGGGCAGCCACAGACGCCCTTAGGCGGCGGTGTGATTAAGTTGAATAGACCTATGGTACCGAATTTGGCACCACCTTGCTAATCAAGGGTTAAGCCCATCATTTGGTTGTCTTTGTTGATGTTCAGCTGAATATGCTCTTCAGATCTTAAATTTTTATCAAGTAAAATCCCAAAGTCTCTCTGAGTCAACCCCTCTCAAATCCACTACATAATCATTCGCGGAATCATCCACACTTTGCATTGTATAAATCCTTGGATCCATAGTTTCCCGTCTTCAGACTGTCATTGTACAACATTTGTCTGGATGAAGTTTTAAATGCCACTTGTCTGACCACATTAACAATTTATTTATATCCTCTTGTAGCATTTTCTAATCACCGTCTGAGTCTATCTCCCGAAAGCACTTCGTACCATCTGTGAACATGAACACTGGAAAACTGATTTCGTCGGGAGATCATTTATGTAAATCAGAAACAAAGTTGGATCAAGAAAACTCTCCTGAGGCACCCCACTAGTTACCTCCACCCAATCCGAATACTCTCCTCCTACTCCTACCCGCTGTGTTCTGCCTTTTAAAAATATCTCAGTCCATCTTAGTATCTTCCCCCTGATTCCATCCATCAATCAATCAATCAATCAATCATTTCCTGTGGCACCCCACGGGATGCATAAGGCCTCGAAGAACTCTCTCCACCAATATTTGTCTCTTGCCATCTTCTTCAGGTCCTACCAACACTCCCCTCCTGCTTCTCTTTTCATTGTCCTCAACCAGGTTTCCCTCAGCCTACCTCTTCCTCTTCTTCCTCTAGCAGTCCACTCTGCCACATCCTGTATTAAACTGCCTTCTTTTTTATATATGTGCCCCAGCCATTTCCAGCAAGACAGTCTCACATACCGGTATTGATCAACTGGTTCCACTCTCGTAATATCCCTTCCTCTTTCATTTGTAAATCTGTCTTGCCACTTTACCCCAAGAATCCTTCTCAGTATTTTATTCTCAAATCCTAATACTTTCTGATCTGTTGCAATTGTACTGTACCGTGACTCATGCCCATAAATTAAAATTGGTTTAACCATGAATTTGTAAATTTTTACTTTAGTATGCACCGAAAGCATATTATTATTCCAAACAGATTTCAACATTCCATCAGCTCGCCAAGCCCGTCTAATCCTCTCCTCAATTTCTTTGTTTAATGATCCATCAGATGATACAATCGTTCCCAGATATTTAAAATTGTCCACATTCTTCACCATATTATTTCCAGTTACACAATCGATTTGGTTCTCCACGTTCATATTAATAATTTCAGTCTTTCCACAATTTATTACCAATCCAACTTTTTCTCTTTCCTCCACCAGACAATCAAGCTCCCTCTGCATCTCGTAAATACATCCACAAATCAGTACAATATTATCATCATAGTCCAAATCCATCAGCTTCTTATTTTCTTTCCAGTTAATTCCTGCACCTGTTCTCCGTATAACCTTTCACATAACGTAATCCATAACCAAAACAAACAGCAAAAGCGACAGAACTCCTCCTTGAATCACTCCTGACCCAACTTCAAATGGATCACTCAAAGAACCACCCACCATTATCTTACAAAATGTACCTGCATGCAGGCTTCTAATAATACAGTATTTACGAACTTTTCTGGCATACCATAGAATCTCATAATTTTCAACATAGCTCCATATGAAACACTATCAAACTCCTTTTCAAAATCAACAAAACACATACTAAGTGGCATTTTAATCTTATTAGCTTGTTGCATTAAATGCCTTATAATACAAATGTCATCATTACAGCCTCGACCCTTTCTAAATCCCGCTTGTTCTTCTCTTAAAATATTATCAATTACTGGCTTTCTTCTGTTCAACAAAATTTTGGAAAAGACTTTTGCAACTTCAGGTGTCAAAGTTATTCCCCTCCAATTTCCACACAAACTTAAATCTCCCTTTTTTGGTATTTTTATAATTACTCCATTTTTCCACTCTTCTGGAATTCCACCATTATCCCAAGCCACATTAAAAAGTTTCAAAAACGCATTCATCAAGTCATCATTTTCCACCTTAAGCATTTCAGGAAATATTCCATCCTCTCCTGGGGCCTTAAAATTCTTTAACTCCTTTATAGATTTTGCTACCTCTTCCAAGGTTATATCCCCTGTTTCTATCTGCAGATCTCTCTCGGCTGGCAAAATGTCCTCTTCAGCTGGGATTGGTCTATTTAGAACAGATTGAAAATGTTCTTTCCACCTTCCTTTTATATCCAAATCTTTAGTCATCAAGTTACCATTTCTATCTCGTACAGGTATTTCCTTCCTTCTCCTTTCAGTCCCAGTTAACTCCTTTATGGCCTGATACGCTGCTCTTGTGCTCTGACCGTCATTTTTACTTAACTGACTCCATTCCCTCTTACTTTTGCCAATAAACGTCGATGTGGCACTGTATCGAATGCTTTTCTAATATCGAAGTAAGCCACATCTACCTCCTTATCCTCGTCCAATGCTTTTGTAGACATGTCCATCACTCTAAGCAGCTGCATTGTGGTTGACCTACCCTTCATAAATCTGCATTAGTTCATATTAAAGGGCTCATTTTCTACCATATGCTGTACAACTTCATCTCTAATAATTGATTCAAGTTTTTTACACACAACTGACGTTAAACAAACGGGCCTATATTTACCCTAGTCTTGTCAACTGCGTTTTTTGTATTTCGCCGTTATATTTGCCTGTGGCCAAATTTCCGGTATCTTACTACTGTTGAGTGAATTGTTAAATAATATAGCCAAGGGCACATGTAGCTCTCTGCTTAATTCATTCAACAACCTTGGGTGTATATCGTCCGGTCCCTGTGATTCATCTGTCCGCATGTTCGCCAGCTTCCTCCTGACTACCTCAGGAGTTACTTTTATGTTCTCAAGTGATTTGTGCTACATCTTGCCTCCAAACTCTGGTATAGTCCCCACAGGTTCGGTTTTGTAAACACTACCAAAATAGTCAGCCAAAACCTGAGCTTTTTCCTTATCTGAATTTGTTATATCCCCATCCTGTCCTGTTCTTTTCAGATCTGCTACTCCTGTTGTTACCTTCATTCGTTTTCTGACGAACCTCCAAAGATGTTTTGGGTGATCCCTAACATGTCTTGCTATCTCTTTCTCACTCTCCTTCTGCTGGGCCCATGTCCTTCGTCTAACCTGGTTTCTAAGTTTGGTATATTCCTTGTACTTTCCCGGCTCCCTGGTCTCGATATACCTTTGCCATGGTCTATGTTTTTTTCTTAACCTTGAGTTACGCGTCATCATCCATCACTTCCCTGTCCTACTGTTCGACTAGGCACATACTGTTCCCGTGCATCCTTCAGTAAATTCTCAGTTTTCTTCCATTGTGCTTCTACATCGAGATTTGCCAATTCTTTGCTCCAATCCCTGTCTAATAAGGCCCGAATTTCCCCATAATTTCCTGTGTCGTAAAGATATCTCCTCCTATTTTTTATTATTTTCTCTGCCTTGCAATGTAGGTTAATCATTCACAAGCAGTGATCACTCTTACCCAGCAGAGCGACATGCTCGACATCAGAAACCATGTGTTGTTCACTAGTGATTATCAAGTCTAGTATGTGTGGTATATCTGATCCCCTACCACGGGTTTCCTGCTCCACATGCTGATATAAGTGTGTGTCGCGTAATGCCTCAATGAACTTAAATTCCTCTGAATCCATGCTACCTTTGACCGTCCAATTTGTCCAATTAATGGCAGGATAATTAAAATCCCCAGCTATCAGGATAGATACAGTCCTATTTTCCCCTATTTCGGTCACTAGCTTCCTCAGTTTCTTATTGTTGTCAAGGGTACTGTTTGGACTTCTATACACACATCCTATAATATTGTTCTCATCTTTTCGCATTTTCAGTTTAATCCACAGCATTTCCTCAAAGTCTGTGCTGACTTTTATCTCTCTTGCCGATAGGGAAACCTCAGTATATATTGCCACCCCCCTTTCTGAGCTAATGTAGTTTGACATAAAACTCATACCCCGGAATTTTATCTTCTGCAGGAGTCGGGACATATCTAGTAGATTTGGGGTACACCTCAACCATAAGAATAACCATAGGTTAACTCTCTGTCAGTAAGGACTTCTTCTGGTGGATTTGTTAAAAGGAGGCCTTTGGAGACATAAAAGTGTACCATATCAGGTAATTTGACTTGGAGAATCCAAATCTGCTATCAGCTGACACCTGAGGTGGAGCCATCTAGCGACAACGTTAGTAAAAGTGCTATATTTAAGTGTACTGAGACATAACAGTGGTCCCATGTCAGGTTATTTGACATGAGAATTCAAATTTGCTGACAGCTGACAACAGTGGTGACGCCATCTAACAGCAATTTTGGTAATTATTCATCATTTAAGCCCAAAAGCCTTGCCGCAGATCCCAGAGCAATTCTACTCCTGTTCTGGAGAATCAGAGATCAGAACAGGCTGTACATACATGTACAACAATATGCCGAACAACTTAAGAGTGCTGAGTGTTGTACGGTGGCAGGAAACCCACCATGCTGTACACAGAGCTGAAGTAGGGCAGGGAGGATTGAACCAAAAGCTCTCAGTCTCAAATGTACAAGTTCATATTTCCATTAGTCTTAAATATTTGACTGTGAGTGAAGTGCCGGTCCACATGTTTGGGTATATTATATGAGCTCATACGTCACTACCACATCGGCACTGCGTTGGCATTATTACCCAGACATAGTCACCATGATCAGGTATGTCTGTGGGACGTAACGCAATGCCAGGCATCTCCTTGTTTTCCAGTTACTCCGCGCAGCTTTGTTACTTGTCAATCCAGCGGTGGCAATGATAACATCCCACAAATAGTCTGTTCTGCATCTTTCATGGTGGCTTGCAGGCACGTAGATAATTCTATATCAAGCTTGGTGTTAATGTGGGGAGGACCAATGATTCACGCAAGACCAATATTGGACTCATTCGTCCATCTTCTTCACTTATCACCACATTTTCTAGACGACGTCACATGAGACAAGAATCAGCGTAAAGGTTACAACAAAATATTTAATAACGTTGATGTCTTTTTACTTCAATTTACGCAAGGAGTACAAGGGAACGCAAACAGCAACAGACCTGTTGGTCTTTTAGCGGCTGTTGGTATAGGGAAGGTTATAACTAGCAAAACTATGCTTTCATTTAAAAACAAGGTTAGAAAAGCAAGAAGGCCTCCCCCCCCCCCACCCTTCCACAAAACCCTCCTGCCGAAGCCGGAAGGAAACAGTGAAACCTGTCAAGGAAATTTCATAGGAAAAAGAGAAATGAAATCTTATTTCACACCATCAACCTGAAAAGGAAAACAGTATTAAGTCAACAACATTTATCAGTGTTGTTTTGCAGTTGTATCCTCCAGGCTGTGGAAAAAAGCTATATATGTTACAGAGAATTTGTGTAAAAACTTATTTCATGAAATCCCTAGGGAATTCGTGAAATGAGTTTAAATTAGGATGGGTTAATTAAGGTAAGGTTAATTTGGATTGCGGTTAGGTTAGGCTGGGATAATCTGAGTTCAGTTTAGGTTAGGCTAGGTTAGGTTAATTCAGATGATCGCTTAACATAACTTAGTTTTCATATAAATTAACCTCACCTGACCTAACTAACCTAGCCTAACCTAACCTAAACTTAAATTAGATTATCCCAGCATAACCTAACAGCAGCCTAAACTAACCTAACCTCAATTAACCCATCCTAATTTAAACTTATTTCACGAATTCGCTAGGGTTTTCATGAAATCACTGGTTACACAAATTCCCCATAACATATACACTATAGAAATGTATTATTCAGGCGTGAACATACTAACTGGTGGTTAGAAGACAGACACTTATCCAAGAGATTTTTAAAGGATAATTCTGTATCGCAGCTTACAACACTGGAGGACATATATTTACAGTTCTATTACAGGAGAAATGTTTAGCTTCGTGTGACTTAAAAATCATTTGCCGATAATTTATGCCCATTACCTCTAGTGTAATTTAAGTGATCAACTGTGAATTATTTATCGATAGGCATATCATCGCTTCCTTTGAATATATTGAATACTTGAATCAAATCTCCTCGTGACCTACGTTTAGTTAAGATAAAGAAATTCAGGGCATCTTAACCCTTCTCGTATGATTTATTTCTCATTCTAGGTATTATTTTTGTTCCCCTACGTTGTGTTGTCTCCATTTAAGCACCTCAGTCAAGTCTCCCCTTACTCTGTACTCTGTTCCTTTCTAGTGACTGTAGGTTTAGACTTTTCAGCCTGTCTTCACATGAGAGGTTCCGAATGTCATGTATAATTTCGTTATTTTTCTCCATATATTTTCTAAGGAATTACATTTATATCCATTCTTTAGTACGGCCATCAATATTACACGGCATAGACTGAGCGTGGCATTAGTGATGGTAGATAAGGCTGCAGTTTATTTCATATGTCTTTATTGTTTGAGAAATAAATCCTTGGACCCTATTTGCTTTATTTCTTGCATCAATACACTGTTGCCTTGATTAAAGGTTCATACTAATCATGACTTCTAGATCTCTTTCTCATTGCTATTAATTTCTTTATTATCGAAGCTGATTCATGTATTTCCGGCGGTCTTGGCTACGTTAAACATTTTACACATTTCCATGCTATATTCCATATTCCAATCTTTAGACCGTTTGAACAAAATGAGTATATCGAGGTCCTTTTGAAGGTTTGCATAGTCGTCAGTTGAACTGATGATACGTCCTTTTTTGTGTTATTAGCAAAATTGCTAATATTGCTAGTCCTACCGAACCCAGGTTCAAATCCCCGCTGGGGCATGAAGAGTTTAAGAATTTGAATTTCATAAAAACAGACTTCACTAATCTACCAGAAGACCCGCCGACATGTCGTAAAAATACCCCCGCTACTACCAATGCACCAGTCCTGTATGAGACAGCCCTAGCATGTATTCATTATGGACGGTGGGTGTTAGCGCCGAAGTGGGGACATGTAGAGGTATATGGTATGCAGAAGGACTACTGGACCTTGGGAGCAGGCTGTGAAGCCTATGCCCAAAGTCGGACACATAAAATATATATACATACATATATCTATATCTCTATCTCTATCTATCTATCTATCTATCTATCTATCTATCTATCTATCTATCTATATATATATATATATATATATATATATATATATATATATATATATATATATATATATATATATATATATATATCGTTTGGGCCTGGAGATTTTTTAGGTTTTGGCTTATAATTTCTGTCAATTCATTCTTCTTACTAATGGCTATTTTACTAAGAATACTGTTCGCAGTATCATCGAAAATAACTGATACTTTAGGGATCAGATCTAGATTTTCCTCAGTAAGTACTGATGCACAAAAAATGATATAGGGTGGAGCACATTTCTTTACCTTTGCTAGTGACGTAATCTGATTCTGTTCTAAATTTATAAATTTTAATCTATTGTTTAACCGTCTAGACTCCGACGCATTTGTACTAAACACTTTTGAAGAGATATGTCTATCCTGATGTCTATATACAATGTTTACTAACTCATCTTATTTCCCACTACCGAATGGCTACTTGCATCCTGATCTGAATTAATCTTTGTGTCCTGAAGTACATTCCCATCAATTTTTTGTTCTTCACCTTTGGTCTGAACTTCCCTAGAGACCTCACTGACCTGATGTACACTCTCACCCATTCTTTCCATTACCTGTTACCTGAGGTTCCCCACTGACCTCGCTCTCCCAAAAGTAACCAGTCTGGCCAAGGACTGCAGTTCTGAAATAAGCTGATAATCCTTCATAGTCCCCTGAACGAAAATTAAGAACAGTCAATCGATTTTCAGTAGAACGGCCATTCCAACAAATTTGAATTTATTAATTTATTTATTTTTTTGTGATCACTTTTTCCAAGTCGTCTGCCATCTGCATCACGAATGATATCTAAAGCCAAATCTATTTTATTATTGCCTCTAGTGGGCTCCCTGATACACTGATAGAGGAAATTATCCTGTAGTGCTTCTAAAAGTTATATTGGTTCCTCCTCATCCCCTGTCAGGGTCTGCCAGTCCATCCCTTGCAGGTTAAAATCGCGTAGAGGAATTACCAAGCTGGACTGAGCGGTTTTTCCTAATCTCCTCTTACATGTAGCCTACCGGTATGTGTTATATTCTTGCATAATTTTGGCGAACTGTAAATAGCTCCAAAGATTATTTTCTTTTTATTATTAGTTTTAATCCAGACCTTTTTATTATCCCTACAAACTTTAAACTTTGTGTTATTATACCAATTTCATGAATTTAATGAATGTTATCCATAAACTGCAACCCTGCCACCTAGTCCACCCAGACTGTTAGAATGATAAATATTATACCCCAGAATGAGATATTCCGTCAAAAAATTGCGAGTACATGTATTTATCCATGTTTTATTATTTTCCTTCTAATATAGCCTTCAGTTCATCCATTTTGCTTTGTAAACTCCTGCTGTAAATATAATTCACTTGGAAATTATTACTAATACTTAAATAATTAAATTGGGAAATACTTCTTTCGTTATGCTTGATTCTAAGCAGGAAATGATTTCCTCTACTAATATAATTATTTTCTAAAATATCACCTATTGCTGTGCCATCATCGCCTGTCTGTATTTGAGGTACTTGAATGGGTGTGTCAACACAAATGGTTATAATGATTTTTCTTCTTGTTTCTGCACGTTTCGCTGTATCTATCTGAAGCTGATGTGAAAGATTTCTGTGTGGATATGTTACATCTTTCTATACATCGAACACTTAACTCCGAAAAAAACCCTCTAACCCCCTATCTACTGACGGAGCAAAAGTGGAAACCCTCTGCCTACGAAATGTATCCCATCCTTACTGTATTTGGCGTTCTGACTGTAGAACCAGTCCCAGTTGTCAGTGAGCAGTATTGCAAGGACCTTACAATATTTCGCCAGGTAGCAATTAAGTCCTAATGCTCTGGATATCTACTCCCTAATAATTCTTGTTCTCAGCAGAACTGCAAGTACCCACTATAGTAGGACTCGCGCACGTTTGCGGCTGTGGTGTGCCCGCACCTGTGTACAATGGTGCCACGTTTCCCCAACTTGCGATGAGAAACGGAAGCTATTTATGTACAAGGCATCAGAAATTCGATAAATTCAGATGAATAAAACTTACACTTGTGTATTTTGATGGATGAATTAACAGCAATCTTATTATGCATAAAATATTTATACAGTAACACAGAAACATGGCATACATATTGTACAGTGTTGCTAAAAGAAATTGTAGTCACTTTTAATAGTTTTTAGCGTAGTTTTAGGGTGGGTAATAATATCACAGTTATGGATATAAGATAATGAGCCTGAAAAAAGAAGAAATATGCCAATATCCAAAGTAAAAGAAATAATTCATGTAATTCTTGTGAGTGGCAACACTTACACTGGCCTAAGATAAAGTACGTACCTCCGTAGACCCAAGCATATCTTGTACAGATGTTGCTAGGGAAAAATGCTCACATTTACCGGCTTTTACCATAATTTTAAGGGCGAGGAATAATCACATTTATAATCATAAGCTAATATATAGGACAAAATAGTAGGCATATGCCAATACCGAAGAAAAAAAAAAAAAAACATTATTCACTCGCGAGCGGCAACACTTCCACACCCAGTCGGTGAGAGAGAGAGAGAGAGAGAGAGAGAGAGAGAGACAGGAGAGGGGCATGCATTGAATGCATTGTCGGCATCACTAAATATAACAAAACCAAATTAACAAATGAAAGCACAATTATAAATAACTTATAAAAGAATCAAAAGTACTCAGGGTGGCTCACATTTCCCGCCAGGAGAGAGAGAGAGAGAGAGAGAGATAACGGTATAGAAAACGTGGCAACACTGTACACAGGTGCGGACAACACCACAGCCGCAAACGTGGGCGAGTCCTACTATAATGTTTAATAATATTCAGCTTAATCCTGCATCATCCTTGATCATGCTTGGAGTTTCATTCACTCGGGACTTATCTTGGAAAGATCATATTGCATTTCTTGTAAAATCTGCTTCCAAGAGATAAGGTGTGTTAAGCCGACTCCGTACCTTCTTTTCCCCGGCACAGTTGTTGACTTTATACACGGGTTTTATTCGCCCCTGTTTAGAGTACAATTTTCATGTGTGGGGAGGCTCCCCATATACAGCTCTTCTCAATAGGGTGGAGTCAAAGGCTTTTCGTCTTATGATCTCTCCTCCTCTTACTGGCTTCTTTCAACCTCTGTCTCCTCGCCGCACTGTTGCCTCTTTTATCTCTTTTCTATCGCTACTTCAACGGTCATTGCTCCTCTAAACTGTCTGCATGCATTCCTCCATCTCTACGACGGGCGCATAGCACCAGTCTAGCAATAAACTCTCATCCCTTTTCTGTACAGCTCGCTAATGCAAGAGTTAACCGTTACTCCTAGTCCTTCATTTATGCAACAGGTCAACTCTGGAAGTGTCTCCCTCTGTCTGTATTTCCTACTTTCTATGATCTCCAGTCTCTCAAACGCAGTGTGTCCATGCGTCTCGAAATGAACGGATCTTGAATTTGGCTCTCTTTTGTATTGGTTTTGTTTTTTCTTGGAGGGAACAGTTTGTGGGCTCCTGGCCTTTGGTTCCTTCTTTCTTGCATTAAAAAAAAAAAAACATGGCTTCCACCTTGCCCTTAAAATATGTCCTAACATTTCTTTAGACTACTGCCACAGTACCTCACTCCTGCGCCTTTCAGCATCATTGCCTCAAACACTACTGCAGGTAATGAGATTAACACCAGTATCTTTCATGATGTTTTCAGTTGTGCCCAATACATTCCCTACTTTGTCTCCCGGGTGACATATGCTCTCTAAGAGAAGTAAGGAAATCATTGTCTAAATACCTTGCTTGAAAGGCTCCAACCAGGACATTTTTCTTACCTTGGCTTCGTGTATATGCAGTGTCACTTCGGAATGGTCCTCATAGGTCATTGGATTGCTTCTTCTTCATCTTTTTTTTAATGGTGGGAACTGAAAGGAAACGATTTGTATGTGAGAGAGCAGCTTTGGCTCAAAATAAAATGCATTGGAAGTTTCACGTCTGCTACACTGGTTCACTTGGATGAAAGCATTTTTAAGGACATAGTAGTCGATAGTTAGGATACATTCTACACTCAAAATAAAGTAAAACAAAGAAGTACAAAAAGATTATTGCAAAATATTTTGAACCTCAAAAGAATGATGCCTGACAAATTCCTAACTTAATGCCATTTGCAGTGAATGAAAAAGAAATATGGACGTTGCCACCAGTGAAGCATAATGTAAAGATCCAGGAGAGATGCCACACCCACCATGGGCCAGGCAGGCACTGAGACTGATGTAGGAGGTAGCACTGACGAAGGTTTGAGGCAGTAATGTTACTCGAAGAAGAGATACTGCACAATATCCACAGTCCAAAGAAAATGAATACTACTGAGTCGCTCTGTACACATTAGAGAGTGCATAATCACCTCCATTAAAGTGTCTGGACTTAGTAGCAGTACCCGGTTTTTACACTCGATAAAATGTAGGAATACTAGACTGGATGATTGATGTAATTTATAACTACGTGTTAACATAAACTGTGAAGTAAGTAGAAGTGTCATAGTTTGTTTAATGGTGACCTTGAATCCACTGGTTGACACAGATTTATTTGCTTCAGTCACGGCCAGCCTTTAACCTGACGCTCACTGTTCCCCAAACTGATAAACTGAGGCTTCAGGGTACATCCACTAGGACACGGGCGTTTTGTCCTTGGGGAGTTACGTCCCTTTGCTAATCAAGGAAAGATTGGGATCAGTAGGGTTCTCGGTTCATGACAACCAGTTAAATTACGGGAGGCTGTAGGGTTACCAGTTTGCTACTAGTGCCGGTGGACCTGGGTCATTCCTGTTAATACTTGATTCAGCACTGGGGTCAGAGTATGTGCAGGTTTGGCACAGTACTTTTACAACACTACTCTGGAAGTTTGCAAATTGTTAACAGTACTGTAGGTGGAACGTAACAGAAATAGACGTTTGTGTTAACATCAGTGTACTTGCTCAGAGGTAGCTTTGTGCCTCTTGTTATGCGTCCGATAGAGGAGTGTTGGTGTTGGCCATCTATCTTCTAAGGCAGTCTGACTTGACTGCAGTTTCTGATGTCATACATTTACATCACCCACTAACTGCTGACACCCACTGCTTGTGCGGTTCTGTTCGGGAGATGTCCTTCAGCACCAAGGTAATGGCATAAACAAAGATTTTACTGATATGTAAAAATGAGAGATTCATGGGGTAAGCGTTGGATAACGTTTTTATGGTGTACATTTCAGTCAATAAGTTTTACTGTGCCTAACAACAAAAGGTACTGAACTCGGAACAGTGACATGACCATTAAAAACGAGTCTCGCCTGATGATGAATTTAAGAAAAAATGATACAAAACACTGCATCAGGGTAACATCCCTAAATAAGACACAACCATCTCGGATATTATAATTTATACTGTAGGAAAGGAGATCTGCTACCGTAGGGATACACCTCGAGAACATTTAAACTCGTTTTCTCAGTCGTGTCCCTTCACATTACAGTAGAGTCGACGTACTATTTTACGTCCTCTGAAACATAAATTAAACGTAGGATAATTATGGCTGGCTCTGTTGTAGGACAGTTTGTAAATATAATTCTATAAGTCTGAGTCGAATAAAAACTGTGCAAGTTGATCTTGTCCTGAAATTTTAACCTTTGACCTATCGTTCTCAAAAGCAACACGTTTATTCCATGGCTAATCCTTTACCCTTTCATCAAGTTTGGCTTTTAAAAATGAGATCTCTATTAACATTCACTCATGCGGATCGAATATTGATTTCGCCCCGTGACCTTGACTTATGGCTTATTGTTCTCAAAACTGAGCCACTTCATTCTTGCTTTACCCTCAATCCTTCCCCCATGCCAGGTCTAATTTGATAAAAACTCTTGAAGGTAATTTGGCTAGGTCAACATTTGACCTAGCCCTGTGACCTTGATATGTGACCTGTTGTTAAAAAAAATCAATATGATTCCTCATTATCAGCCCCGTAGCCATTTCATCAAATGTAGTTTAAAACTGGAAAAACAAATATTCGTTATTTTGTTAATCACACACACACACACACACACACACACACACACACACACACACACACACACACACACACACACACACACACACACACACACACACACACACACACACAGAGGCAGATACTCACGCACACCAGTCAAAGTATATTACCCTCTTGTTCTGAGGGCACGTCTGTAACAATGGGTCACAGGTCAAGTTCACAGGGCAGTGTCAACTTAAACATTTTTTATATTCATTTCGGACCAAACTTAGTGGTAGGGCTGTTGATCACCCAGAGATGAAATATTTCAGGTTAGAGAACAATTGGTCAAAGGTTAGGGTCACAGGGCAAGGTTATATATTCGTTCGTAGACCAATTGTGATTGTCAAGTGTAGCATTCTGTTAGTTCTCCTTCTTGTTATTATCTCAGGACGATTTTATTTAGTTCAGCCGAATCTTTTCCAATGGGATGGAATTAAACAAAGCCTTCATTAACCCCTTCACTACTATGACGCTGTTCTAAGATGAATAGCTTGCAGAAATCGTAATAACTTCCTAAGTCTTTTTAAAAATCAGTGAAACAAGTACAAATATACATTTTATACATTGTATGAAGTTGAAGGGATCACAGTGTGGCAAAATCCACTAGAACAAAGTCGAGGTAGTAAAAAGGTATATAACCTCAACCCTATATATTTCTTTCATTAAGTAATATTATGAATTAGCTATTACTTAAGCATAAGTTCACGCAAAAAGAAACGTGCCATGATTGTGACGTAGCTATTGCTCAAGTTTGCAGTGCCTAAAAGCATTAAAACAAAAATACAGGTGGAGTTGCAAAGCCTTTTACTGTCTCGACCTTGTTTCAATGGTTTTGTGTGCAATATCTTCCGTACATCATCATACGTTTCATTAAATGCATTATTATAGTTGCTTTTCCTAGTATCGGCGTAGTGTGCTTCAGTAAAGGCACAACAAGCAAAATAAATGCTGAGCAAGACGTGCTATGAAAACTCCATAGCCAAGGAGAATATGACTGAACCAAAGCTGGGAGGGTTGGGTCAAGACAGCAGAGCATTTTATAAGCTGACATTTTCACTTACCATGCATGTGTTTATTGCGAGTTTATTCCCCTGATTTAAATAAAAGTTATAAGACAGGAATGACTGTTTTTCATTTTTTTTTTTTTTTTTTACCATATCTAACATTATTTTTAACGACTGCAGAAAACACATCGACTAATTATGAACACCAACATGTGTCTTGTATTTCATTCCATGTTTCCAGGCTCAACAGGTTACAATCATCCGACAACATTATCGTCACAAAATGCCTGCCTGCCACATGTTTCTGGCCCATGCTATCCACCAGATTAGTGCCAAGGTCTCTGCATCGCGTTAACCCGTGGGTTGCTCATTTACCGTTTTTTATCCCACCCCGTGGTGCGCAGAAAGCGAAGGAAGAAAGTTTTTTTTTTTTTTAGTTTTTGTTTATTATAAACTTGAAGATAAACATCCAGTGCATCATCTGGTGAAAAAAAATTCTCTCTCTCTCTCTCTCTCTCTCTCTCTCTCTCTCGCTCGCTCTCTCTATCTCTGCCTTTGCGTAGGGCCATGCGTAAGTTTACGTACGGGAGTAGTGAAAAAAAGAAAAAAAAAGAAAAAAGAATTGTTATCTTTTATTATAACTTGAAGATCAACATCCAGGGCATCATCTGGTGAAAAGAAAAAAAATCGCTCTCTCCCCGTCTTTGCGTAATGGCAGGCGCAAGAGTGCATAGTGGTCGAGTTGTTTACGGTGATGCATGGCCAGCACAGCCTGAGATGTGGCTCGCAATCCACGGTTTATTAATATTAGACGAAGTGTGGTGGAAACACTTGTAAAGAAACTGATGTCAGTGTTACAGGGTGATAAAGACAAAGGAACACAATTATGAAGCACAACAGTGTACACAGAAAAATACTGGATAGATGGAAACACACACACACACACACACACACACACACACACAAATGTATCTATTTATCTATCTACTGGAGAGAGAGAGAGAGAGAGAGAGAGAGAGAGAGAGAGAGAGAGAGAGAGAGAGAGAGAGAGAGAGAGAGAGAGAGAGAGAGAGAGAGAGAGAGAGAGAGAGAGAGAGAGAGAGAGAGAGAGAGAGAGAGAGAGAGAGAGAGAGAGAACATTTTCCTCTAACCTCGACTTTTCTTCCTTTGATGTTTTCCTCTCATTAAGGCTACTTAAACTTCCCTCACTAAGGCTTGGTAGGTATTCATTCCCATTCAGACTTTTCTTCCTCAAATGTTTGCTCGCATTTGAAGTTTTTTTCCACTATACATTTTTTGCTTACAGAAACTTCTCACGTTCAGATTGTCCTTTAGGAGTTATTCTTCCGTCAAACTTTCCTCTTATATATTTTGCTCCGTCAAGGTTTCTTCCTTACGAGTAATTTGCCCCTTAAAACTTTCATTCTACCAATTCTTGCAGTAAAGGTTGCCTTCTAATATTATTATATTGTTTGTTAAGGCTTTCCTCTTAAGGCCTTATATTTAAGAGACTCAAATTTAGTACCTGTTTCCTCTTGAGAACTTTTTTTTTTTTTTTTCTAAAAACTATTACTCTTACCAGAGTTTGGGTCTTGAAATGTTTTCCTTTAAAAGTGTTAGTTATCTCGAGTCTTAAAGTTCTCCTAGGAATTCTTTCTCTATGGTTAGTCTCAAAAATTTTCTATATACTTGTGTAAAAGTTTTTCTTAAAATATTTTTTCTATGAACCTTCTCCTAAAACTTATTCCCTTAAAAATGTTTTCTGCTGAACACTATTTTCTTGAGGACTTTTACCAAGGCTTTTTTTTTCTTCTTCTTCTTCCGCGTCCCCCTGGGCAGCAGAACCTGTAAGCGGTCCCAGTTACTTTATTTCCTTAACGAGGGTGTTTTTGCCCACCACCTCACGCACCTGTTGTCCTGCCCCACCTCACACCACCTCACACCACCTCACTTTCCTTACTCCTTTTGGGGACACTCCTTTCTTTTCAAGTCTTAGTTCCTTTTCTTTTTGTGTTTATTTTTTTCCCCCGGATGGAGAACGAGGAGGGAATTTAAGTGTGTCCGTTTGGATGGATGTTGCTTTTCCTCCAGGGTGTTTTTTTTTTTTATATACATTTGTATTGTTTATGTTTCGTATAAATAAGTATATAAATAAATAAACAAATAAATAAGTAAATATATAAATTAATAAATGAATTATAGATATGAATATAGTATATACAATTTTACGGTGCTTTTGTAATATAGGGCGTACGATGTAATCTTACTATATTATTATGCAGGACAAGTGGGATTTCTGTGAAAAAGGAATCTTTGATATCATCAGCACGTACTTCCCTGTACTGAAGTCGGCTTTTACAGATCTCTCGTGGACGAAGACAGAGCTCATCCACATTCTGTCCCATCTGAAGAGCAAAAGGAATAAGAATACGGCATGCTGACCTGTCATTTGCTTGTGTACGATCCAGAGATGTAGCAACATCAACATTTATTTTAGTTGTATACCTGTGTTATGCTTTTGGGAATGATCGGTTGGCTCTCTGCTTATGACATGGCTTTGACTCTTGAAGATGATGAGGATTGCAAAGTTGCTGTAGCAGATCTGAGGGTTCTTTCCTGTTCGTCTCTCACGCATTTCTGCCTCAGCTTCTGTTCGTTTCTGCTTCCTAGGTGCCATTTCGGTATTATTGATTTTTTAATGCAGGGCTCCCATCTTTCTCTTACGACCTGTCTCTTTTTGGACAGTCAAAAGCTCTTGGTCTTCAGGAATATTGATGAGTGAAAGTGCATCCCCGTAAGCAATATCAAACAAGTCATGTAAACTTGCCTTGAATTCTTTAAGAAGAATACGAAGTTGTTTGGAGAGATCGGGTAAATCATCTGGAAAAACACAATGTGATATCAGAAAGACATTTCTGTTATAGGAAGGAAAAATCATGTGTTATTGATCTATTAGGCTACTATGACAGAGTTGCAGAAACAGTACAGAAAATAGATGGCTGGGTAGACAGCATCTATTTGGATTTCATTTGACAGAGTACCACATCAAAGACTTTTATGGAAACTTACCATCAAGGAGGAATCCAAGGCAATCTGTACTGTTGGATGCAAAATTTTCCCAGAAAAAAGGAAATGAAGACAGTACTAAGGGGAAATTACTCATCATGGAGGGAAGTGACTAGCTGAGTTCCACAGGGCTCAGTGCTGGCACCAGTTATGTATTTAGTATATATAAATGACAGACAGCAACACTGGAAATGGAAGCTATCTAAACATGTTTGCTAATGAAGCAAAAATACAAAGGAAAATTACAAACACAGATTCTTGCATAGAGCTACAAGAAGAATTAAAATAAGCTACGTGAATGGAGGCGTAGATGGCAAATGGAATTCAACGTGGACAAATGTCATTTAGTAAAATTTGGTAAAGGCGAAACAAGGCCAGACAGGGATTATAAGTTAGGAAGTTCAATCCTACACACATCAAAAAAGGAGAAGGATATAGGAGTGATTAGTAATAACAAACTATCATTGGCTGACCATATAAATGAGAAAGTAAGGAACATATACATACTGCTTGCCAATATGATAGTAGCTTTCACATATATAAATGAAGACATGCTGAGAAAAATAGCCACGCTATTCATTAGACCTACTCTGGAGTATGCATCTGTAGTCTGGAATCCACATCTCAAAAAGCACATAGATAAGATTGAAAAAGTACAAAGGGCTGCTACATGATGGGCTTCTAGCTTATGGGATCTAAGCTATGAAGAAAGACTGGAAAAATTTAACCTACCAACATTACAAGAGAAGGAAAAGAGGAGACACGATAATGTATAAATGCATCACAGGAAAAGAGAAAAAAAGACATAAATGAGTAAACAACCTAGAGGGAAGCAACATCAAGAGGACACTGAAAAAGTGTACTATACGAGAGGTGATAAAGACAAGGAAATTCAGTTTCCCAAATAGGGCAATTAATCAGTGGAATGCACTGACAAATGAAATAGTGTGTGCCAAAACAATTAGTAAATTCGAAGATGTGCATGATAAAAATGGTTCAAAACACGGGACAGCACGGGCATGGCTCATTCCTTAGTGTAAAGATATAATTAGGTATGAACACACTAAGGAAAACATTATACCATCCGGAATCTCACTGGGACTGGTTTAATATTAAATGGTAATTGACTCCATAATGACGAAAATGATCACTGTTACGTGGTACAGATAATGAAAGAGAAATTCGGGACTGATTCCAGGAAAAAAAAAGTGAACAGCAGAAGAGACAACAACAAGAATAGCGTTTATTGATGAAAAATTACCACCTCTTCTGCCCACATAAAAAAAAAAAAAAAATAGGGCAAGAAAAACGTGTGATGCTGAGTGCTGCATTTCCTGGTCAAACTTAACAGGAGAGTAAGTGGAACCGTTGTAGACACTGTGCCGAGTGTGACCCAACCTTTGAAGAGGACCGACATGTTGAGACATTAGCATTTTTTTCCCCCGTACATTTGTTACTGTCATTAGGATCATAAAATATCCGAGCGAAAAAACTGACAGGCGAATACATAACTAACTCGTGATATTCAGCGGCATCAACACCAACAGTAACAAAACCCAGACCATCATGACCAACACAAGAACAATAGAAATATGGGATTCGAGTCACAGCAGGACTGTTAACCACCTCAGCAGGACGGGTCTCCTCTGAGCTGAAAAAACTGGATGACACTAGTCTGAATATAATATAAGGAAAGCCACCGGACTGAAAGTGTTATTTTTTTCACACCTCATAGGCATGGTCCATGGAGAACGCTACGCATATAAAATTTACTTTTTAGTCCCACTACATATTATGAAATTATATTCAGGCTTGTGTTAAGGAAACCTTTTTTATTCAGTTCAGGAAAGTCCCCTTCTCCTGAAGAGGTTTATATGAAAATTCCAGAACCTGAGGGAAAACCGTTGATTTGATGATTTGATGAGGGTAAATATGAGTTTTATTTACAGTGTCTGTCAGCTTGTATATATATATATATATATATATATATATATATATATATATATATATATATATGTGTGTGTGTGTGTGTGTGTGTGTGTGTGTGTAATCTGAGTATAAACACAAACATGCAAACAAAGCAATCTCATTATAACAACAGTCTCCTCCCTGACACTAGCAGCAACGACACTGACGACCAGTACACAACAAACAACCAAGTGGGAACTATGCAGAGGCTCACGTAAGTTCCGTTGATTGAAAAAAGTATGAAAAGTCTACTCCCTTGACATTCACGACAAACACGAGAAAAATGTTGGACCTTAAAAACTTGAATGAATTTTTCTTTAGAGATGGAAATTTACTGTCCTTTGTTTTTTGAATGGATCATTTTCATTTTTGCTCTGTCTGTCTGTCTGTCAGTCTGTCTCTGTCTCTTTCTGTCTGTCTGTCTCGGTCTCTGTCTGTCTGTCTGTCTGTCTCTCTCTCTCTCTGATCATTTCAATTTTTTACATCTATTCAAATTTACATGGCTTTAAAGTTTCGTTTACGACATTCCTCATCATTATTGCTAGAATTTGTAAACAGAATGGAGAACAAGGACAGGAAAATGGAAAATAGACGAAAACAGAGAAAAAGAGAGATGAGAGAGAGAGAGAGAGAGAGAGAGAGAGAGAGAGAGAGAGAGAGAGAGAGAGAGAGAGAGAGAGAGAGAGAGAGAGAGAGAGAGAGTGAGAGAGAGAGAGAGAGAGAGAGAGAGGAGGCAACGTAAGAAAGTTGGAGGGAAAAATGAGGAAAACAGTGAGAGAGAGAGAAAAAAAAGAGTGAATGCAAATATGAGGCAGACGTCATGGGGCGGTTATCTGGCGCGCTCATCTCTGTAACTCCAGGAGCTGGTGGCGGGTGTGCATCCACTGTACTGAGATATAAGGCCACTGCATCAGCTAGGTTACCACAGTACCTCCCATCGGTGCTACCCTTGGTACACGTAGGCTACAGAATATATCTGTCTACCTACCTACCTACCTACCTACCAATCTGTCTATCTATCTGTCCATCTATCTATCTATCGAATCTCCTTTTCTCTCCTGACTTATGTTCCGTTAGAGATCAGAGACACCTGGGATGATATTCTCGTGGGATTAGGAGATTTTGCAATCCCTCTCCCGAAGCATTATTATTTGGTTATGACACGTTAATGTTGTATCGACAGATTAATTAAATACCTCAGAATAAATGCCTAATACGCCATATACGGAAATGCAGTGGTAGGCATGAGGTGGTAGTTAGTCTGTTGAACCGACCAGGATACGAGCCAAGCACACGTGAAGGGCCAGTGTTCTCCACGGCTGAGGAGGGTGTTGCACACCTCTTTCTTTTTCTGTGTATTGGTGCGTGTGGGACGGTGATATTCTCATATATGTCATTTAGACAAGGTGTGTCCACAGTCAAATGGAATATATGATACATAAGGTGCAGTATGCAAACTAACCATTAAGGAATCGGTGCTATAGTTCTCTCACTTTAACTTGGCCCAGATTTTTCATCATTCTTATTTCACATAGCATCATGGTAGAAAAATACAATACTATGGCTCTACATCCTTTCCATAGCACTCTTTCTTGACGAACATCATGCTGACATGTTTATATGCTGTTACAACTCAGCATTCAAGACTGAGGGTTGAAAAACTTAGGGCAGGTTAGAGTAAAATGGTATGGTAATTCTGCTGCGTCGAGGAGAATGTGATCCTTAGGACCTCATTCTGATTGGCCCCAGTACTTGTTTTCCGAGTATATCTTAGTTTTGCTGCTGCCATTCTTGCTTGTACATTATGATGCAAAATTGGCGCATTAGTTGTGAATTGCTTTGCTACCTCTGAGCTATTTTTTTCGATTTTGGGGTTATGGTTGGCGGTGAAGGGAGTGATGGCTATAGCTATCTCTTCCATTCCGGAAAATCTTTCTTGAAGCTGAGTGTGACTGTCAGACGGTAGCAAGAATGAACAAAAATAAAATCCTTGGTCACGCTGAGACTTAACTGACATGAATACGTGCCAGGCCCGTAGCCACGGGGGGGGGTTACGGAGGGGCTTACCCCCCAAAAAAACTCATTAGTGCCCCCCAGAAGTTTTTCACTTAGAAGCGTATATGATTTGCTTACACACAAACCGGGGAAATACAAGGAAATTCAAGCCAGTTATACTACTTATTCATGACATATGATTTGATTCTATCCAGCTACATGTTTAATGACGGTTATCATATGGTCATGATGTAATTCATTATATGTAAAATAGCTGGTATAGGTTATAGGTGATATACTGGAACTTAGCTGAACCCGGTCGTGGTTAATGAACCATATGAGCGTGGCGGCGGTTTGCAGGTTTATATGGTATGTGCCTCTAGGAAATCGGCGCGCAACACCGTTTCAGATTCAAACTTATACTGACGAAAACACTGAGAAGCCTACCTGGCAGTCTGGGCCCTGGCACACTAGACAGCAGGTGCAGCGTAGAACGTCACTCAACCGACAGTGTGAAACAGTACTGTGTGGGACGAGTGATCAGGTAAGCACTTCTTCTCGTACCTCGTTAGCAATGTCAGATCCAGTTTGCAAATTGGAAATACTGCCAGAGTTGTAATTAGCTTTGAAAACGGTACGAGTTGAAACTTATGAAGGTTGAAAAAGCTATGAAGCTTCACGTGTAGAGAAAAGAATAACGTTCATTTTGGTACCAAAAAACTAGTTTCAGCTGGTTTTAGTGCTTGCACTAGT
Organism: Coenobita brevimanus; assembly: GCF_032717465.1. Taxonomy (NCBI): domain Eukaryota; kingdom Metazoa; phylum Arthropoda; class Malacostraca; order Decapoda; family Coenobitidae; genus Coenobita; species Coenobita brevimanus. The sequence continues at coordinate 41,482,019 of NC_137054.1, read as the reverse complement.
ATAGTGCAGCATAGATTTAGTTCATTACATGTGCATACAATATATTCTAGAAGAAATATACGTGGATAGAGCAGTATAAAAAATAAAGCCCCCCTGCGATGGGGGGCCAAGTCCTGGCTACGGGCCTGAATATTACGTGCCTTCCTCCTGACCTCCTCATCCGGGGTTTATGAAGGAAGTAGGGCGTGGGTGCGATAAACATGAACTCCCTCAACCCCATTACCCACATTTGTTTTTATTCCCGCAATCTCCACGCGAATTTATTCACCTTACGATACCCTTTTCGAACTGCGTGAGTTAGATAAAGTTTTTGTTAGTCACTCAACTACCAGGGGCTCTTGCGCGGTGAATAAGCTCGCCAGGCATCACCAGGAAGAGCCTACTAAAATACGTCACGGGGCTGAAGGAGGTCACTCAGGTTGCGTCTTCCCAGATATTTTATTGCAGGTGACGCCAGATATTTTATTGCAGGAACTTTGGGGGATGAAGTACGTGAAAGGGTACAGCAGGGAAGAAAGGTTGTTGGTACACTGAAAGCAGTGATGAGAAATAGGGAGGTGAGTATGGAAGTTAAGAAGTCACTGCATGATGGTATTGTGATCCCTACCCTGACGTATGGAAGCGAGGCGTGGACATTGCAAGAGGGGAACATGTCAAGAGTGAGAGCAGTGGAAATGAGTTACTTGAGAGGAGCATGTGGAGTAACGTGGAGGGACAGGTTTACGAATGAAGAAGTGAAGGAACGTTGTGGGGTAGATGTGGATGTGGTTGAAAAGATTAGGAGAAATACACTGAGGTGGTTTGGACATGTGGAGAGAATGGAGAATGAAAGACTGACTAAGAGGGTGTATGTAGGTGAGGTGGAGGGAGGGAGAGGGAGGGGTAGACCGAGGATGAGGTGGAGGGATGGAGTTGAGAGGTATATGAGGGAGGGGGGGGTGAGCTGGGGGGAGGGGAGTCAAATGGTGGGTGACAGAGTGACTTGGAGGCGTTTTGTCTGCGGCCACCCTTTGCGGGATTAGGGCGTCGGGCTATAGATAGATAGATAGATAGATAGGTGACGCCAGACCATGTTATTCAGCTGCAAGGGAGTCGCAAGAGCCTGGGAGTGGTAATATCGTCACCATTAACAACTCCCCTGGCCGTATTTTCAAGTATTTTATTTCACCTGACGCCAGACGATTTTTTCCCTTGGGTAAGAGTGAGTCACAGGAGGCTAAGCGTGTTAACTGACGAGAATACAGGCCTCCTCCTGGTCTGATTCGGCGTGACTAAGGAAAACAGGATTAGGATCAGCATAACCCAATCGCTTCTAGAACCTACATTGATGATTTCGTCTTGCAAGTAGAGGCATTTGGTATACCCGTCAGCAACACCTTAAATACGAGATGCCTTTACAAAACTGAATAAAATCGTCTGGTGGCAGTCTACTGAAAATGAAAAAAAAAAACATGGTGAAGGGGTGAAGGAGTGATGATGGAAATTAAGGATGAGAATAAAGGAAAGAGGGAAGGTGAAGGCGAAGGAGAATAAGGCTGGAAGTATGAAAGGAGGAAAATTATGAAAATAAAAAGATAAGGAAAAACTAGTGAAACAAAGATGAAAGAAAGGAATAATAGGGAAGAGAGGGAAATAAAGAAGCAGAGGAAACTGACAAGAGGAATAAAAAGAAGAGGTATGACAGAGAAAGATGAATGTGATGAAAAAAGGATAGGAAAAGTGAAATGATGAAGAGGTAATGTGAGAGAGAAAATGAAAGAATAGGGAGAGAAGACAGGGGCAAAAATAAGGAAGGAAGGAGAGACAAGAAGGAAACACGAAGAAGAGGGAAAGGCAGAAAGGAGAAAGGGAAGAAGAGGGAAGGAGGTAAAAGGTAGTGAAAGGAAGGAGAAGCGAGAAGGAGAGATAAAAGGAGATGCAAGGACAAACAAGTGAGAAGAGACAAGGAGAAAAGAGGAAAGGAGAGGCAAGGAGGAAGGCAGGAAGTAGACATGAAAGTCAGAAGGAACGAGAGACAAGGAGGGAGGACGAAAGGATAAGCGAGAAGGAAGGAAAGAAGAAGAGACAATGAGACAGGAAGGAGAGTCGGACAGTGAAGAAGGAAGTAAGAAGAAAGGAAGGATGGAAAACTAGGCAAGGAAGAGAAGCGGAAGGAAGGAAGAAAGGAAGGAAGGAAGGAAGGAAGGAAGGTAGGTAGGGAAAGGCAAGGAGGGGACAAGGAAGGAAGGAAGGAAGGAAGGTAGGTAGGGAAAGGCAAGGAGGGGACAAGGAAGGAAGGAAGAAAGGAAGGAAAGAAGGAAGGAAGGAAGGTAGGTAGGGAAAGGCAAGGAGGGGACAAGGAAGGAAGGAAGGAAGGAAGGCGGGGAAAGGCGGGGAGGGGACAAGAGAGGAAGAAAGGAAGGCTGGAAGTACAGGCAAGGAGGAATGAAGGAAACGGAGGGACAAGGAGGAAGGAAGACAAGTGAATCATGGAGGAAGGACCGAATATCAAATAAGGAAGGAGGGAAGATGCGACGACGAGGAAACAAGAAAAGACAGGGAATGAGGAAAGAAAGAAGCAGCAGGGAGGAATGGAAGGGGGAGCGAGGAATGAGGAAAGAAAGGATAACTAGAGAGAGGATGAGAGGAGAAGCAAGGGGTAAGGAAGGAAGGAGAGGCAAGGAATGGGGAAAGAAAGAGAGGCAGGAGGGAGGAAGGAAAGAGAGACAAAGGGTAAGGAAGGAAGGATGGGTAAGGAGGAAAGAAAGAAAGAAGGATGGGTAAAGAGGAAAGAAGGAAAGAAAGAAGGATGGGTAAGGAGGAAGGCAAGAAGGATAGGGAAGGAGGAAGGAAGACAAAGACTGGGAATGAAGGAACGAAGGAGGAAGGAAGGCAAGGAGGACAGGCAAGGAAGGCTGGGGACACATTTCAATCACGCACATTTCCTTCAGGTCAAAATCTGCATAATGCGTAATTGGTGGTGTCCAGACTGCCCCATTACCCCCTCCCCCTTCGCTTCTCCTCTCCTCCTTTCTCGCTCTCTTTTTTCTTCTCTCTCTTACTTTTCACTCCGCCTCTTCCTTCCTTCCTTCCTCTCCCTCTCTGCCTTCTCCAGCGTTCTCCATTCCTAATCCCTTCCCTTCATTGCCATCTGTCTGTCTGTCTGTCTGTCTGTCTTCTCATTTTCATTATTTTCTTCATCTCTGTGCGTCTATCCTTTCATCCCTGTCCTCCTGTATCACCGTCTCTATCCTTCAACGCCTTCATTATCATCCTTCTCTCATTCTATTTGCATCTATTTTTCCTTCTTTCCTCCTTCTATCTCTCTTCCTTTCCATCCCATCCGTCCCTCTCTTCCTGGCCATCCTTCTCTCTTCCTTAGCTCTTCACTTTCATTTCCCAGCCTCTTCATAAGTCACCCACTTACAAAATAAGGTCTTTACTTTTTTTCCGTTCTTTAATTTTGTTTTCTTTTCTTCATTCCTCAATGTCTCTCCTTACCTCTTTCCTTCCTTTTTCTTTGCTTCTCCTTCCTTCGTCCTAGTTTGCCTCTCCTTCCTGATTTTCTGCTTTCCAGTCTCTCTTTTTTCCCCTCCATTTGCCTTCACCCTTACTGCCTTCCTCCTAGTCTCCCTTTCCTTTCGCCTTTCTTCTCTCTCGTTCCTTTCTCCTTCCTCCGCCTATCTTCTTCCTTCATTCCTGACTTATAGCTTCACCTCCTTTCCTTCCTTCCTTCCTCCTTATTCCCCCTTCCTTATCTGTTCTCTCTTTCTTTCTCCTTCCTTCCTTACGCCTTGCCTACCCTATCTTTACCTCTCTCCCTAATATAATAGTTCTGGCTAATTACCCTTTCTGTCTACCTGTCTACTGTCCTTTACTTTCTTTCCTAAATTTCTTCCCGTTCCCTGCCATCCCCTTCCCCTCCCCTGTCTACACTCCCTCCCTGCACACTTGTCTATGCATATATCCCCTCCCTTCCTGTCTACTTTCTTGCCATTCCTGCCCACCTTGTTACCTTCACTCTCTCCCCTCCTGCCTGCCCATGATCAACCTGCCTTCCTCCTGCTTACCCCATACCGATCTAACTCCCCTCCTGTCTATCTAATCTCTTTTCTCTACTCCGTATCCACCTGCCTACTTCCCCTCCTTCCCATTTCTCCACTTTCCTACCTCCGAACCTGCCTATCCCCTTCCTGTCTACATCCTCTTTTGCTTACCTTCTGCCCACCCTGCCTCCCTCCACTCCCTCCTCCTCCCCTGTCCATCGAGCCCCATTTTCTACCCATACGCGCCCACCATTCCTGCCTGCCTGCCTCCTGTTCAGCTTACCTGCTCTCTTGCTTATCCCATGCCCAGCCTGCTTCCTCGCATTCCTACCTGTCCCTGACTAAACAGCCTCTCTTCTTTCCTGCTAAACCCTGTCCATCTTGACTCCCGCCCTCCACTTCTGCTTACCTGTTGTCCACCTAGCTTATCTTTTGTCCAGCCTTCATGCCTCGCTTCCATTGTAGGGATAATGTACAACTATATAATGAAACGAATTCTCATCCAGTGTTAATTCCAAAACCTATCCATCGATAACACTGGCACACTTCATATGCACCTTGGAATGGTCTAGCAGGGCAGGATGGTGCCTGGGTCAGTTTATCGTCCTCAATACAGCTATCAGCAGCTGATACCGTAATAAGATATAGGAAGAAACTGCTGAAATCTGTTGTATACAAAATGCTTATTCAAGTAAATAAACAAATAAATAAATAAATAAATAAATAGATAGATAGATAAATAAATAAATATGTTCGTAAGAAAATGGGGGTGAACTCTTTTTGTTATACACAGATTTGGATTTGTCCACTATAGGGAAGATATACTGTTGCATCATCTAGCAGAGCAACCAGTGTGTGGAGGAAATATAGTGGGTCCCGGACATATATATATTAGAAACCTTAATAATTTATTAGGAGATAGATATAGTACTTGTGACCATCGCATTGTCACATTTGATATTAGTTTCAATGCCAACACCGCTAATCCCAGTCACGAAAAAGCTCCAACATACAAGAAAACTGATAAAAAAGATAATATAGGTAGTAATGACTGTTGTCCGTTGGCTCAGTCATCCTATGTCAGTAATATATGGAGGATGTTTTACAGATGGCCAGTAAATAAATAGTGAGACATCTAAATTGGGAAACGTCCATTAACGAAAAAATTTGCTCGCCAAAATTATGATGCCACAAAAAATCGAGATGAAATTATACATCGCCACCTTCCTCGTAATGTGAAGAAAGATAATAAAACCAAGAAAAAACTTTACGTTACATATTTCCAGAATAGGTAAATCAAATCAAAATGGAAGTTTCATTTATTTTTAAGCATAAACTAAGAACCAGAGGCTGGAAAAAATGCAAAATTGTCCATTCCAGGGAAGGTCAAACAAAAGGGAGCCGAAATCAACCTCCTTTAATTTTGAGATGACTAGACACATCGCGTTTTAATGATTGGAGATAACATGCAATGGGAAATACAGGCCGAGGAAATAGTTACATAGTTGATTAACTGAATATATGGAAAACTGAGAGTACTGATTAACCCTTCAGAGATGGAGTTGAACAGATAAAAATGTGAAGATATTGACAGACTGACACAAAACGCCTTCCATAGAGGGGAAGGGTTGCAAGCAGACAGTTCAATAATATAGTGACCACGGAAACAGCGATACTAGAGTGAGAGAGATTCAACAGTGGCAAAGAGAGAGGTTGTAGGGAGTAAGGGAAAAGGAATGAATGTGACGGAAAGCCTCTGACTCTCTCTTGTTCAAAAGATTCATATTTGGTGAGACCCCCCTCCCCTCCCTCCTACACACACACACACACACACACATGAGAGCTGTACTCCACACAGGGGTGAATAAGACCTCTTCAAAAAGTATGCAAGTCCTCAGTGCTGAAGAAAGTACGAAGTAGGTTCAGCCAGTCTCTGGGATGTGGATTTTGCAACAGAAATAAGGCAGTGTTTCTACGACAGGTCTCGAGAAAAAGGAATGTCGAGTGTACTGGAAAATGATGAAGGTTTGAGCTGTGTGTAACTGAAGAATCAGGGATATTCTCGTGGGTTGAAGGTGGGAGGAATTGAATTCTGATCGATTTAGTTTTTTTTTCCTCCAATCAGAACTAATTGATAGATCAGAAATTAAATGGGCCACAATTCTTCCCGTGATTGTGTAAATGAATGCTGTGATGGACGTCCTACAAGATGCGGGTGACACGGTGAAGGTTGGAGTGTTCAATAAAAGTAGCTAGGGCTTGATGTGCAACTGAAAATATCATTGTTGGAAAAAAAAGGGGCGGGGGGAAGAGAGTTGATGAAAGGATAAAACTATGAAGAACAGTGGTCACCTACAATTGTAGCTGAAGAGTAACCAGTAAGGACGCTTGAGATAAAGATACAGGCTGAAGGATAGACATCATAAGAGGGTAGTTGGGAAATTAAAATACAGACTCGGTCGAATGAGTATGAGATTCCAAACACATTGGTAAATGATTTCGTTAAAGTCCCCAACGGAGGATGAACAAGAGTCAGAAAGTAAGGTGAAATGACCATCGGCAGAGCATCTCTCATGGAATCCATACTGGCGGCAAGAAGAAAAGTGCCCCAAAGTCTTCCTACTGAGGATAGACTTAAGGTCTTTGGAGATGCAAGATTAAGCAACTGGGTGTTGGTTTGAGGGTTGCTTTTTTTTTTTTTTTTTTTTTTTGTGGCGGTGGGGAGGGGACGGGTTGAATGAGAGTATCCTCTCATCAAAAAGGAAAGGTACAAGTTGTCAGACAAAGGAATTTCCCTAAGCAAGGTACCAAGACATTTCTTTAGAACAACAGGAGAAACCGCATCAAAACCATAGATCTTATAGAGGCAAGAAAGGGTAGACTGTACTGTACATCTGAAGAATTTCTGATATTATGCATGAGGAACTTGAGGAGGGAAGAGCTGGAGGAAAAGCACCGGAATCGTGGAGTTAACAGGCAACAGGTTGACGAAAGAGATCAGTTTTACCAGAAGAGGAAACAGCAGCATTGCCATCAGAGTGGAAAACAGAAAGTGGAAGCTGCAAAAAGGTGTTAACACCAACAGTGAATCCACTAATTGTAGACAGAGGAGAGACTACTATCACTGAAAATGAGATTATTAAAACTCTTTCTTAGCAACTACATTTACAGTAGAAAAATAATGCCTGGTGCCGTCCTCTTCAATTGTAGTTTAGGCATAGATAAAACAACCAGTGAATGATAAGTGAGAGAGACATACTGCCTGCAGTCAGTAAACTAAAGATCCTCAGTACACGTGGACCCGATATAATACAGGTATTACCAGATGTTTTCAAGGAGGCAGACAATAAAGTAGCAGAAATTAACGCAAATATTTAGTCTATAATTAAGGAGTGACACTGAGCCCCATGGCTGAAAGCCAGCAAATGTTATTCCAGTATTCAAAAGAAGCATAAACCGCAACCTGGAAATTATTGTCCAGTTGGTTTCACGTTAGTATTATGCAGGTCCATGAAAACCATGATTAAAGATAAAGTAATTAAAAGTTTATTGCAAATCTGTCTCATTAATGAGTCACAACAGGGGTTCCAGAACTTGATCTTGTCATATCAGTCTCATTTCTAAAAAGATATTATTGATATGTATTTAAAAAGCTAAATCCTTTCACTATATTCCATCTAAATTTCCAGAAATCATTCAATAAAGTTCCCTACAAAAGATTTCTTGAGAATCTTAAAGTCCAGTGTATCAGTGGCATAGTGATAAAGCAGATAAGTGGCTTACATAATTTAAACAATAAATAATAATTGGCAGGAAAGAATCAGGCAATGAATGTAAAAGTGGAGTGCCACAAGGTTCTGCTTTGGATTCCCATTAATTTTTTATCATTATCATTGCTATTGAAGAAAGTGTCATTAGAAAAATAAACCAAAATTGCTGATGATGAAAAAAAAAAATGACAACAGGACACAGACACCAAGACAGATACAGAAAATCCAGATTTTTAAAATAATAATTTGCTCATTTGGATTCAAATGTGGAAAATGAACTTGACTGATAATGCGAAGTCTTAAGCACCGACAGTACACGCGAAAAAGTTGACTACTCGTACAAATCCATCCTAGACAATTTACTTATCAACAAAGCTCCAGGCCCAGATGGAATTCCGCCAATTGTTTTGAAAAGTGTTCCCCTGAACTTGCCTCTGTTCTAGCTAAATTATTTAGACTATGCATACGTACTTCTTTATTCCTAAATTCATGGAAAGAAGCCAATATCCACCCAATTCCGAAGAAGGGAAGTTCGTCTGACCCTTCCGATTACAGACCAATAGCTGTCACATCTTCTCTTGGTAAGGTATTTGAAACTTTAATTAATAAGCACATTGTTAAACATCCTGTATCCAACAACTTAATTAGTGATAGACAATATGGTTTCCGCCATGAAAAATCCACCATTGACATACTCAGTCTAACTCATACCATCCATCAGTCAATTGACCTACATGGAGAACCTCATGCAGTAGCCCTTGATATTTCTGAAGTTTTTGATAGAGTATGGCACCGTTCCCTGCTGTCCAAACTCCCTTGCTATGGACTAACGTCTTTTATTCCTTTGATTTCCTCATATCTCAGTGACAGGAAAATAAAAGTAAAAGTAGATGATGTACAGTATGTTCCAATTTCCACTCAATTAACGCCGGCATGCCACAGGGATCGGTTCTAGCGCCAACCCTGTTCCTCGTTCATATTAATGATCTCTTATCTGTCACCCACAATCCCATCCACTCATATACAGATGACTCAACACTACATAGTTCATTCACACTCAGACACCCATTTACAAAGTCTAATATCTCTACCTCACAACTCAGTACAGCCATCTCCATAAATCAAGACCTATCTACGATCAGTGAATGGGGACAAAACAACCTTGTCTCATTTAATGCTAGTAAAACTCTATCTCTATCTATATACCTAGGCTGCTTCCCCCAAGGAAAGGGAGGTAGCCGAGAAAGGACGACACACTCCCCATTTACTCATCCATTCAAACACATTCATTCGCATCTTAGTCCCAAGGGGAGAACGGACAGATCCTCACCGCACCACACCGCACAAGGGTCAACTGCGCAATGCAATCAGTGACATCCGCAGCAGGGCCCGACAGCAGAGCTGGTTTACCCCTGCCACATCATAACAGACCCATCCCCTTACCCGCACCTGACCTGACTAGCTGATCAGACCAAATGTGGGAGAATATCCCCTCAGGGCTGCGTCATCACTTATTCATTCACAATTTCTCTCCATTTATTTCTGTCACGCACAGCCACTCTTCCTTGCTCAACAGACATCCCTCTTGCATCCAGTGCTCTCTTCACACTGTCCATCCATCCTATTCGTGGTCTTCCTCTCAGCCTTACACCTCTCACATCAGATCTAGTTATCTTTTTCACCAATCGCTCATTATCCATTCTCTCCATATGCCCAAACCATCGCAACACCCTCTGCTCAGCTCTACCAGCCATCTCCCGAACAACTCCAGTTCTTCTTCGCACTTCATCATTTCGCACTCGATCCATACGCGTCACTCCACACATACTCCTCAGACACCTCATCTCCATTAAATTCAAACTTTTCCTCTCTGCTACACCCATATTCCATGTTTCAGCCCCATATAACGCAGTCGATACCACAACACCCTCATACAACCTTCTCTTCACATCCATTCTAAGCGAACGACATCTAAACACTTTTTTCATTCCTCCCAACACCTTTCCTACTTCATTTATTCTAAACCTCACTTCTGCATCTATTCTTCCATCCACAGCAACATGTGACCCTAGATATTTAAAACGCTCTACCTCCTCAAGCAACTCGCCATTCAAAGCTATATTCATCCCCCTACCATCTACCAACCTTGTACACTTCATCACTTTACTCTTATTCTCATTTACTTTCAATTTCCTCCTTTCACACACCCTTCCAAACTCCTCTACCAACTGTCTCAATCTTTCCTCTGAATCAGCCACCAGTGCAATATCATCTGCAAACAGCAGCTGCTTCAGATTCCACTCTCCACCATCAACATTCACCAGACTCAGACCTCCACCTAAAACTCTTGCATTCACCTCCCTTACAACACCATCCATGTAAATATTAAACAACAAAGGCGACATCACACATCCCTGTCGCAGCCCCACTCTCACAGGAAACCAGTCACTCACAGCATTTCCCACTCTTACACACGCTCTACTATTTACATAAAAACTTTTCACCCCTTTCAGTAACCTACCATCAAGTCCATACAATCTTAAAACAGTCCACAAAGCCTCCCTATCAATTCTATCATACGCTTTCTCTAAATCCATGAATGCCCAAAACACATCCTTGCCTTTCGCTAAATACTTTTCACACAATTGTCTCACAGCAAACACCTGATCCACGCATCTCCTTCCTCTCCTAAAGCCACACTGCTCTTCACCAATCACTCCCTCTGTACCCTCTCTAACTCTCATAATTAACACTCTACCATAAACCTTACCTACAACACTCAACAGACTTATACCCCTAAAGCTAGTACATTCATACTTAACACCCTTGCCTTTATACAACGGGACCACACAAGCACTTGCCCAGTCAATTGGCACCATACCTTTCACAAAGCACACATTTAACAATCTTACTAACCAGTCAACAATGGTCACTCAACCACTCTTCAGGCATTCCACAGCACACCCATCCATACCTGCAGCTTTCCCTGTTTTCATCTCCTTTACTGCCTTCTCCACTTCCTCCTTCGTGATTAAAGAATCATTTAACTCTCCCAACACAACACATTTATTCCTTGCACTCTTCCATCTGCCACAATCTCAGCCACCCTTTCCTCCTCTACATTTAACAAACTTTCAAAATACTCTGCCGATCTCTTCCTTACTGCATCCATCTCAATTAACATCCTTCCATCCTCTGCTTTTACTCGTTCTTCCTTCCCAGACTCTCCCTTTCGCACCCTTTTCACCTCCTTCCAAAACATTTTCTTATTCTGTTGAAAATTCTCTGTAAGCCGCCTACCCCACCTCTCATCTGCTGCCACTTTAGCATCACGCACAGCCCTTCTCGCCCTATTCCTCTTTTCCTTATACCTTTCATATGACATCTCATCCTTCCTCTGCAGCCACACGTCATATGCACGTCTCTTCTCAGCCACAGCCATACTTACTTCCTCGCACCACCATTCACTTCCTTTTCTTACACCACCACCCACACGTCTCACACCACACACCTCTTCTGCATGCCCCACCACAGCACTCTTAAACAACTGCCATTCCTCCTCCACACTGCCATTTTCCTGATCTTTCAGTGCGTTCCACTAATCTTTCAATTTCTCCTGATACTCTATCTTTTTCTCTCTTTTATCCAACTCACTCACTTTCAAAACCTCCCTGCCACACCTAACCCTCCTAGCTCTCACCCATCTCTTACCTACTCTTAACTTTCCCTCCACCAGGTAGTGGTCAGACATACCTCCACCCTCCCCTCTCACATCCAACAATCTTCCAATTACATTCCTAGGCACAACCACATAGTCCATCAAAGCTCTATCAACAACCCTTCCACCCTCCTGTCTCACCCATGTATACTTATAAATATCTTTCTTCTCAAACAGCGTATTTCCAATCACCATCTCTCGCTCAACACACATCGCTATCATTCGTTCCCCATTTTCATTTCTTCCAGGCACACCATGCATACCAACTACACCTTCAACTGCTACATTTCCCACTCTAGCATTCAGATCTCCCATCATGACCACATTCACATTCGCTCCAAAACTCTGCAGACACTCATCAACATCATTCCAGAAAGACTCCCTCTCTTCCTCATCCCTTTCACTACCAGGCCCATATGCACTCACGAACACCCACAACTCACGTTCAAATTTCGCTTTCACCCACATCAGTCTCGATGACACCTCCCTCCATTCAATCACACACTGCTGTACTTCCGGACTCACTAACAAGGCCACACCTTCTCTTGCCCTTCCTCTATCAACACCTGACAATCTTCCATTCACACTTCCAAACATAGATTCACCCTTCCCTTTCATCTTCGTTTCACTCAAAGCTAACACATCCAACTTTCTTCTCACAAACATTCTTCCAATCTCCTCCCTTTTAGCCTCAGTTGTACTACATCCACGCACATTCATAGACCCAATCTTCAGGGTACGGGGATAACTCCATCCCCCATCCCTTTCTCTGGCCTGTCTCTTTTTAGGAACTAAAAAAACAGAGGAGGGGGTCCCTAGTCCCCTCACCCCGCCCCTTTTAGTCGCCTTTTACGACACGCAGGGAATACGGTGGCAGTATTCTTCCTAACACAACCTGGCCGCAGAGTAGTAGTACCACCCCATAGTGCGGCCAGATTGTGTCCCCCCCGCCACAGGGGGGGGGGGGACACAATTAACTAATGGACGGATATTGCCCGATTCGTATATTACCTTCAGTACTACTAATATTCCCATCTCCAAAAGTATTGAAATTCTCTGCGTCTCACTTACCAATGCCCTCACCTGGACCTCTCATGTTAGATCACTTGCTAAAACCGCCTCAAAGAAACTTGGACTAATGCACAGAGTCTGTAACTTCTTCACTGACGAGCAGTTAGCTGTAATTTATGAGTCATGTGCGCTCTGAGCTTGAATACAGCTCACCTTTGTGGAATGGATGTGGAGTGGTTGCATTAAAACAACTAGACAAAATTCAGAACAAGGTTGTTAGAATTATTAATAACCCTGCCATTACAAATAAACTACCTCCCCTACAAGTAAGAAGGAATGTTGCCTCCCTTGCATTATTTTACAGATATTTTTATGGCAAATGCTCAGACGAAGTTGCGTCCATGATGCCACCTCTCCATGCCTTCCCTCGTGCTACACGGGCATCTGGTAGCGCTCATGACTGGAATGTCACTCAGCCATATTGCAGAACTTCTTCCTATCAGAATTCTTTCATTCCCCATACTGCTTCTATTTGGAACTCGCTTCCCCAGAGTTGTTTCCCTCCAGACTTCAACCCACAGCTGTTCAAGTCTAACTGTTACAGATGTTTTATGAACAGAGGACACCAGTAATCTGGTGTATGGATTATTTTTTTTTATTCATTTGTTTTTCCTTCCTCTGTTTAGTTATTTAAAAAAAAACTGAATATTAATTAAATAAAAAACAATAAGCATAACAAATGATTTCATACCAAATGGACAATGTACAGACGCAGCAAAGTAAGCTAAAAACTTGTTGAATTTATAGGTTGAGCTTTCGAATTCAGATAGAACATAATTTACTTCTGTACAGGTCCTTACTATGCCCATACTTTGAGTGTTCTATTCAGTTATCGTCATCATTCTGTAGGATAATTGCAGAACTCAGAGAAGGGTGAAATATTCTACAAGACTGAGAAAAAAATCTTATGAGACACGTTTAAAGGAGGTAAGTCTGTTTAACTTATCAAAGCACAAACTATGAGTTGATCTGATCCAAATATATAATATCTTCAAAGGGCATGATAATGACAATTGATAAATACTTTATCATCACCATCATCATCATCAGCCTGAATCAGTATAGTGCAGGAGAGGCCTCTCCATTTTTTTAAATTCCCTGACTTACTGTATTAGCTGCTAACTTGTTCCATCAAATCCCAATGAATCTTTGAAACTCATCTCGTCATTTTGATCTCTTTTTTCCTCATCCTCTCACACCATCTCTGGGTTGCTCCTCTGTTATTGTCCATCTGTTGTCTCTTCCACGAAGGACGTGAACTTGCCCACATGCATTTTTGCTTTTTGACAATAATGATTATATCCTCTACTTCCGCGTATTCTTTTATCCAGAAACTATTTTTTTTTTCTCTCTCCATATGACTCCCAGTACTGTATAATCCATTCCTTTCCGCTCTCAGCACTCCTAAGTTTACATCGTAAGGATTTTGTTCGTTTCCGATCTCGAGTTAAACTGAAAAGAACACAATGATTATACAACCATCTCCTTTGACATAACGGTAAGTGCTTCTCCTTCATGCAGTTATTAAGTTGACCAAATGCCCTCCATCCCATTCCTGTTCTTTGCTTGATTTCACCGTCATGGGCTGGCTCTGACTGAGCTGCTTGTCCTGGGTATATGCAGTTCCTCAATATATTTTCCTTCATCTTCTACCATTTACTGGAAAGGCCAGAACATGTTTGTTAAACATAATTTCCATTTTCTTCCTAATTATTTTCAAGCCAACTTTCAGACTTTCCATGTTCAGATCGGTTATCATTTCTTGTAGTTCCTCCTGAGATTCATTGAAAAGAATGATGTAATCAGCAGATCTAAGACAGTCCAGTCGCTCACTGTAGATGTTAATTCCCTTTACATCCCTATCTGAATTTATGAACGCGGTCTTTGGGTATCCTGTAAATAACATTATTTTTTTTTTTACTAACGCTGAGTTTTTTGAGGGCTGTACTGTCTTTATAAATATCTAGTATTTTATTTTAAAATACCGTATGTTTCTTCTTCACCTTGTCGCTGAATTGCTTGACTCACTGCAAATGTTTCATCTGAATGAAATGTTTTCTCATAATTAGCTACAGGTCATGCAGTATGGTTTCTATAATTTGGAGTTCTCTCAGTTGCTAGATTAATACAATAAATATGATCGTTGTTGAATAACCACTACAAAATCCAGCCTCTTTTTCTTGGCTGGTGTAAGACTAATTTAATCTGTTAGGATTTTTGTGATGCAACAGGAAGATTTATTGAATGATAATTTTTTAGGCTTTTGCTGTTACATCTTTGTGTATCAGAATAATTTAAAAGTTTTTCCACAAAGACAATATTACTGGAAAGCACTTCCATTCAAATACAGCAAAGTATTTATTTTCCATAGTATATAGAGTATAGTATATGGAGCAACATGTCTACGGATGTGACTGCCTGCGATGCAGTTTTTAGATAAGTATCTAGCTTCTAATCCCCAGGTCAGCACATTCAAAGCTGGGTCACAAAAAAACATCATCATATAACTTCCTCTCCACCAGACTGCAGAGACCGCACAACAGCGCAGCATCGCCACGCAGTTAATGCCACTTTCCCCATACAATTTAAGACAGTGTGAAATATAGTTTTCCATTAATCTTCTCCTATCATATTTCTATGACATTTGTTATATGGTGCACATCGCTCCATCCTACTTTTTCCTGCCGGGTTGGGCAAGAGCGATTGGTGGGTGGGCAGGGGCCTTCTTTCTTCACTATCCATCTGTTCGACTCATAGACAAGATACCATAGTCATAGTCTTTTCTTAACAACCAGCCATGAAAGAACCACTAGGTATTGGCTGTTTTGTTTTTCTTTGTATTTAGTTGCACGATTTTCTACCCCCACACCAATCCTCCCCCCCTTGATGCCTACTTTTATCCAGTCTTCACCCGTGCTTTTCTGCTAACTCCCTGTTCACCCTGACATCCTGCCTCCCACATGTCCACCCTGCCTACCCCGCCCCTCCCTTCTGCCTACCAGCGTCCAGCTTCCTCACATCTTGCCTGACTCCTGACCATTCTACCTACCCCTTCCCCTCCTGCCTATCCAGTTCAGCCTGTCTACCCTCCCTGCTGCCTACCCCTACGTCCAGCCCGTCTCCCTGCCTCCCCTCGGTCCAGCGTGCCTTCCCCTCGGCCAGGCAAGCACAATGGGGCCTCATTTGCAAGCACCCTCACCACCACCACCACCACCACTCTTATTGCCCTCTGCCCCGCTGCTCACCTACCCTACTCACCGCTTTCTCAATATTTTCATATCCCTTTCTCTCCTTCTTTTTTCATATTCCTTTCCTAATTTTTTCCTTTGTTTAATTTCTTTCCTCTATTCTTTACTGCTGCTCTGGTCACTACTTCCTCACTCTTTTTCTCTTTGTTACTATTTCAGCTCTCTTCTTTCACATTTTCTCTTTCTCGCTATGTCAAATCTGCTTACCCCTTTTTTGTTTTCTCTACTTTTTTAATGCAATATTCTTTACAACACTCATTCACAACCTTTCCCCCACTTTTTTTTTCTCCTTTTTTATTCTTTTCCCCTTTCTTGCTGTCTTTTCCAAATACCTTTTTTCTTGTTTTTCCTTTCCTGTCTCTTCTTTTGCCTCTTCTCTATTGCTCTTTTCTCGCAGCTTATCCATTTTTCTTTCTCTCTCCCTCCAGTTTTCTTTCTTTTCTCCTTTCTTTACTGCATTCTTATAAAGTTTCTCATTTTTCCTTCCTTAGATTAATTTTCATTTATGTCATCTATACTGCTCTCTATAGTTTTTTCACTCTGCCTCTTCTCTTATTCGCTATATCTTCGTTATATTGTCAGTTCCTGTTCTTTATTATATCCCTCCTTCGTCACCAATTTTCTTTTCCTATTGCCTTTCCATTTTCTTCTGTTTTTCATTTTTCCTTTCTTCTATTTCCTATTTTTCTTTTTTTTTTTATGCCGAGTCTATATTCCCAGAGTCTCAGTATTCTTCTTTCCCTTCCAGTTCCTTAGCTCTTCATTTTTCTCTTCAGTTAAATTTCTCAGTTCTTTGCCCTCTTCTCCTATTGTTTTTCTCTTTTATTCGTGTCACATTTCTCTTTTAGGGTACTCCTCTCTTCTCTAACCACTCTTCTCTTCTCGTTTTCCTCTTCTTCCTTTCTGTTTCCCTCTCTTTATCTTCAGTTATCTTTCCCTTTTTAATCCTCTATTCTCATGTTACCAGTCTCTTTTCTTTTCTTGTGTCTCATATTCTCTTAACCTTTTATCTTCTGTTACCTTTCTCCTTTCTTTAGTCACCTCTTTTCTCCTTGTCTTTTCTCTCTTTCCCTAATACCTTTTTCTCTTTTCTTCTTCATTTCTCTCTCTTCTATTCTCCATTACCTCTACTTTCGTATATCTATTTTTTCTTCTATCTATCTCTTTATTTTCTCCTTTATTCCCCGTATAATTTAGTTCTGCTGTTAACTTTCCCATTCCTTTTCTTTACTGCATCCTTGTTCACCTATTTCTCCCACGTCATTTTTTTTTATTTTTACATGTTATTGCTTCTCTGCTTTCTCTATTCTTTCGTTATTTTCCTACTCCCTTTGCTCTTCTCTTTCTTTCCACACCTCTTCATGACTTTTCCCTTTCTCTTTTCTTCTAATCCCCATTTATTTTCGCTGTTCTTCGTCTCTCTCTTATTGACAGATTTTAGGGTTTCTATTCGTTTTTTTATTCCTTTTTCTCATTTTGATATTGACTCTTTTTATGACTTTTTTTTTTTTTCACTGTCTCTTCCTTGTTTCTTTTATTTATCCTGCGCTGCTCCTTCACTCAAAGCTTTTCTCCCTGTCACTCTTTCCCTCGAAGTTTTCCCGTTCATTACTTCTTACCCTCTTCTTATTCCTTCCCTCCTTTTTTTTATTTTGCTCTTTTACTACTACTTTTTTCTTTTCTTTTCCCTACTGATCGTATTTCACAACATCCCATCTTTTTATCATATTTTCTTTCCTTTTCTCTTTCTCTGTTGCTGCCCTATCAAAGAGAGTTATGGAGAGAAACACTTTTTTTTTTTTTTACAAGATGTATGTTTACCTATTTTCCCTTGTTTTCGTGTGTACAGAATATTCTAGTTTTCCCGTTCTTCTTCTTCTTCTTCTTCTCTCTCTCTCTCTCTCTCTCTCTCTCTCTTTCGACTGCCATCTTATTCACAACGTCTCCTCGTTTGACATGTCTGCTTTCTACTTTTCTCCTCTGTTTCACCCGAAGACGAAACTGAGGGCCTTTGTGCTCTTCATAGTTTACCGTCCCTCTGCCCGTTCGCGCTCTGGGAGCCGCAGTTATGGCCCAGTTTTAATGATTTCGGCGTCAAACTAACTTCTCAGCCTGTCGGTGTGCCCTTGTAGGAGTGGTCAGCAGTCTCAGAGCAAAACTAAAGTCACAGTCACTAAAAGTCCTTATTTACAAGAGCACGCGCAAAATACCGGTATCATAGGAAAGGGCGATCAAAAGGCGTAATTTATGACCTACCTAAAATTTTGATCCAGCTCACTAGAAAATGGCAAACTGCAAAACACTAAATATGCGCCTGTGTTGCTAACTCCCTGGGTGGTTGGGGCTTGCTGGGAGGGAGGAAGAGAGGCAGGTAAGTAGGCAGGCAGGTCGACAGGGAGGTGGGTAGGTAGGTAGGTACACAGGTAGGTAGGTAAGTGGACATGGTGGGATGTAGGGAAAGTAAGAAGGCAGGTAGGTATATAGGGAGGTGGGTAGGAAGGTAGGTAGGCTGGCAAGGAGGGATATAGGCAAGAAGATAGGTTAGGAGGTAGGCAGCAAGGTAGGTAGAGATGAGGGTATCCATGAAGGTAGGTAGGCAGGGAGGAGGTAGGGAGTCGAATGGGTAGGTTGGTAGGTAGGCAGGAAGGAAGGTAGGCTGGGAGATAGGCAGAGAAGTAGGTAGGGAAGTAGCTGGAAAGTTAGGTAGGGAGGTAGGTAGGCAATGAGGTAGGTAGGTAAGTAGATAAGCAGGGAGGTAGGCAGGGAAGTACTGTATGTAGGCAGGTAAGTAGATAGGAAGGAAGGAAGGGAGGTAGGCAGATAAGTAGATACAGAGGTGGGTACCGATTTAAGTACACAGATGGGTAGGTAGACAAGGAGGGAGAGAGGCAGGCAGGGAGGAAGGCAGGAGGTAGGGAGGGCGATAGAAAGGAAGGTCAGCAGAGAGGTAGGCAGAGATATAGGTAGGCAGAGAGTTCTTTTCCTTCCACTTTTCTCTCTCTTATTGTCATTCTTTGTTCTTTGTCGTTTTTATCTGTTCCTTTTCTTCTAATCTTATTTCGTGTTTTTTCTCCCTTCGCCTACTTTGTATTGAGGTTCGATTTCCCTTCTCCTCTCTTTGTGTTCGTTCCCCCCCCCCTCTCTCTCTTTCTCTCTCACTCATGCAATTTCTATCCTTTTTGTTCTTCGTCTCTTTTTCTGTTCTCTTTCTTTGTTTCTCTCTTTCTTGTAATATGCTCTTTCTTTTCTCCGTCTCTTTTCATGTATACTCTTTCTCCAGTATTCTGTTTTATGGTTTCTTTCTCCTTCTTCCCCATTTCCATCTTCTCATTCCTCATTTTCCATACGTATTTTCTCGTTTCCCCTTTATATTAGTTTTGTCCCTTTTTCAACATTCCCTATTCTTTTTTCTTTTACCCTTTTCTTTCCTACTTCCCTTTGTGTATTCTCTTATCATTTTTTTTTCTTTTCCTGTAACACTTCGCTCCTCTTATCCGTCCCTTAACCCTCTCGTGGTCGCATCTTCCTCATTTTTATATTCTGACTAACCACAAACGATATTATGTAGTGTTAATATTTTGGGGTCTTCATTTCCTCCCTGCTCTGTTTACCCTCACCCCCTATTTTCATTTCCTTTTCCCATTACCTTTTACCTGTATTTCCTCGTCACACATTTATTCTTCCATTCTGTATTTTCGCTCCCGTTCTCTCATTTTTTGTAACATTTCTTTTTTTGTTCTTCAGTGATTTCCATATGACTATTTATTTTACCCGCGCTCGTGAAACGGGAAGGGATGTTATGTTTTTAGTGGTGTGTGTGTGTATGTGTGTGTGTGTGTGTAATAACTCACATTTTTTCCACACTTAGTGGAAGGGTGAAGGGACAGCCTAAAAAAAAAAAAAAAAAAAAAAAAAAAAAAAACAGCTCTTGTGTATGAGAACAATACGAGTACGTCAGAGGTTAAGATCACAGTGTTAGGTCAAACGCTGACCCAACACAACCATATTAAGAAGTTTTTATTCATTTGTGACCAAACCCAGGCTAAAGGCCGAGGGTAAGGCAAATATAAAGTGTTTCAGTTTTTAGAACAATCGAAGGTCAAGGTCGCAGGGCAAGGTTAAAGCTCGATCCGTGGATGCATTTAACAAAATAATTCAAACAGTTTTGATTCTATTTACCTAAAGTTGGTGGAAGGTTGGAGGGTCAGCCAAGATGTAAACCTGTTGTTTTTAACACACAGGGTGGAAGGTCAAGGTTACACGGCAAGGTTAACTTAAAGTTTTTATCTTTGGACCAAACGTGGTTGAAGAGTTAAGGGTCAGGCAAAAACGAAGGGGTTCAAGTGTGAGAACAATCAGTCACAGGTCATGGTCATAGGGCAGTGTCAAACTCCGAATGTGAACAAAATCGCTAAGGCGGTTTTGATGTCATATACTGTAGATGATTCTGGGTTGATTGGTTGTGGATCACCCAGGTGGACGATCTGTTGCTTTAAAAACCAGTAGGTCAAAGGTCATGATCGCACGGCACGGTCAACTTAAGCAATTTCTATCCCATATGGACTAAGCTTTCGGAAGTGTTTAGGTTAAATCAAGGGAAAAAGGATTTGATTGTGTAAACAATCATCTAAGGTCAAGGGCACAGGAAAAGTTAAAGGATCAAGGTCACTGGGGAAGGTCATCTTAAACGGTTTTGATCTGTTCTGGAGCAAAGTTTGATCTGATTTTATTTTAAGAGCTTTCTGTCGAAGGTGAGAGTCACAGGACAAAGTAAAATATTTGGCCTTGAGATTTGTTTGTGAGTGCGGTGTTACACTCTAGGTGTGCTCCTTCTTGTTATCAGAAGACGGTATTTTTCTATCCTCATTTGTCTTTCCGTTTCATCTTACAAGTACTTGCATTACATCTGTTACCAATTTAATGTTGCTGGAGACGGACACCATCACATCAGGCACCGATATCACAGTAATACAACTGTCTCTCGGCTCAATCCACATCCCCCGATAGGATGATCATGGAGTACAGTACATCAAAAGGGGGGCTTCAGCCTGCACTCCACCGGGTTCACATTCAAGTGAGCCTGGAGCCATAACACCAACACAACCACCACTAACAGCAATAATAAACGACAATGACCGTTTCACTATATTTTCTAACTCACTTTACAAAGTCTCTGTCGTAGCTCTTCCTTTCCGTTATTCCGTCCGCTATGATATTATGTGTGTGTGTGTGTGTGTGTGTGTGTGTGTGTGTGTGTGTGTGTGTGCGCGCGTCTTTCTACTCTCACATCTACTTCTCTATCCCCCCCCCCCCCGCCACACTCTCAGGTTCTTCCCCTGTTCAAGTTCCTTTTTGCACCTTATGTCTCCACGTCTCTCTCTAACTTGAATTCCCCTCCTTTTCACGTTTCTCTTCTTATTTACCCATTAATATTTCCTCTCCTACTTTCTTGCTTCTCTCCGCATCTTCTGGTTTTCTCATCTATTTTCTCCCATTGTTTACCCGAACTTTATTTTCTAATTGCTACACACCGACTTTTTTCTTTTTTTTTCATCTTAGGAATTCTCTCCAGCAGCAAAGAGGTTACTGAGGGCTATAGCTAACCCCTCCATTCCGAAGCCTGTACTGGGATGAATAAAATAGT
This sequence comes from Coenobita brevimanus, assembly GCF_032717465.1. Taxonomy (NCBI): domain Eukaryota; kingdom Metazoa; phylum Arthropoda; class Malacostraca; order Decapoda; family Coenobitidae; genus Coenobita; species Coenobita brevimanus. Next base: position 41,460,543 of record NC_137054.1, on the reverse strand, counting down.
ACGAATATAGTAAGGCTTCACTATGATACGTCACCAGACTGGATGAGTTAGCCCTTGAAGGCGATAGTGTACTACGATGAAAACCATTTGTTTGCTTATTTGTTGGTGGAGCCACGGCTGCACGGCGGAAGAGTATTCATCCTCCAATCCACATGTGGCACTTTTCTGTGGTTCAAAACCCAAGCTATGGCGGACATTTGAAGCTGTTGTTAGTGGAGTCCATATGTCTGTGCATTTTCGCCCTCTATCGGCTCTGACATTGTGATAAAAAAAAACTCTGATACACACAATTTTAGCCACTGCAACATTTTCAAATCCACATGTATTACTCTCACTACAGACACTCCTTATTCGTACTGGCCAGCATGGACAAAAGGTAATGAAATGGAGAGATAACGAAGATGATCAGGAGCCAAGTCCTGAGGGTTAGTGTAACAGGAGCTCTAACTCTTCCTATCGCCGACTTGCCATCCATCGCGGGTGCTTACCGCCTACTTCAACACTTAAGACGAGGAAATGTCATGCATCCCTGAGCAAGAACAGCACCTTCACCTCCCATTAATGATGATATTATACCTATGATGCTCCCCCATTTTCCCCCAAATTATCTTGTGTGTGTGTGTGTGTGTGTGTGTGTGTGTGTGTGTGTGTGTGTGTGTGTGTGTGTGTGTTAATTCTGAAATCAACCGTTTGTTCACATCGTCGCAGAAAAACTGTTTGTAATCATGACAAAAAAAACTTCCTCAAGCCCGTACTGATAAACAGGACACATAAGAAGGGGGAGAGGGAGAAGGTTTGTGATATTTTTTTCATTTTTAAATCAACATTTTTTCTCTTGTATTCTTCACATCTTGTCATTCTTTCACACTTCGTTTTTGCTTCTTTTAATTACACTTCTTATAATTCTTTTCTCTTTCCCTCGCTTTTTCATATCCTCCTTTCCTGCTTTTCGTTTTCATGCTTATACATCTTTATCCTCACTTTCCTTCTTCTTCTCATTTACCCTTTATGTAGTTTTTATTTCCCTCCCTCTTGTGTCCTCTGTTTCTTTATTATTCCTGTTACCATTCTTGAATTTCCCAGATTCTCCTTCCATGACCAGTTCCATAATTCCATTTTTTGTATCACCACTTCCCCATTTCCTTCTGTCATATTACCACCTCCTATTTTGTTTCTTCATTCCTTTACATTCGTTGTGTATGTTTCCTACCTCACTTCTCCCATTTTTTTTTTACCTCCACTTTCTAACTTTTCTTGTCTCCACTTTTCTTTTACATCACCCCTTCGTTAAGTGGGTAAAGGATGATGATGATGTTGATGACGATATCTTTGTCTCATACTTTTCCCTAACGTCACCTTACCCTTTTCTTTCCTTCAGTTTCCCACAGTATTATTTATCCTGTTTCCACCTTTCCATATCCTCTGTCCGCTGTCTGATATGTTTTTCATGCTCCCATATTTTCTTCTCTTAGTTTTCTTCTCCACTCATGTAGTTTTCTTAACTCGTTTACCCCATTCCTTATGACTCTTGGTAGTGATGCGGGACACCTTTACGTGGTGGCACCTACATAACTAGGCAGCTCTACTGCAGATATATATATATATATATATATATATATATATATATATATATATATATATATATATATATATATATATATATATATATATATATATATATATATATATATATATATATATATATATATATATATATATGTAGGCACTGTGTTGACAAGTTAGACTCTGGGATATTAAACAAACTGAAATCCATGAAGATCTATGCATACAACGTAAGAAGCCCCGCAGAATTTACAAACTTGATAATAACTGAACTGGAAAACATTAGTTGGGATATTGTAGGTTTGAGTGAGATCCACAGAAAAGAAGGAAAAGTAATTCAGCTCGAAGACAGCAACCACCTGTTTTACTACAGAGGAAAGGAAAGTGAAAGAGTTAGTGGTGTAGGATTTCTAATTAACAGAAATCTTGCAGACAACATTATTAAATTCAGCAGTGTATCTGACAGAGCAGCATTTGTTGTCATTAGACTGTGCAAAAAATATACCATGAAAGTCATACAAGTATATGCACCAACTTCTCAAAGCCCAGATGAAGAAATAGAAACATTCAATGATGATATCTCCCAGATTATGGAAGAAGAAAAGTCAACATACTCTATACTCATGGAAGACTTCAATGCAAAAGTGGGGAAGTCGAAAAATGGAGAAGCATGTATGGGAAAATTTGGAGTGGGAGAAAGGAATGAAAGAGGAGAAATGCTGGTAAATTTTGCTGAAATGTGTAACATGAGAATAATGGACACATTCTTTCACAAAAGAACAGGGAGAAAGTGGACCTGGAGAGGCCCAAATGGAAAAACAAAGAATGAAATCGACTTGGTTACAGCAGATAAGCATAACACGATCACAAATGTCACAGTTATCAACAAAGTAAAAATAGGTAGTGATCATAGAATGGTTGGGTTGCACAGCCAGATTCAGTTTCAAAAGTGAAAGAAAGAAGATGATTAAAGATAAGAAGATATGCCCAACAAAAGTAAACGAAAACAAAGCAGCCTTTCAGTTGGAAAAAATAAAAATAAAAACAGATTGCAGGCTCTAAGTAATGCTGAATGTGACATTGATGAGCTGAATGACGTCAGGACTCCATATTATAATAATACAACTAATAGACAGACAGATAGATAGATAGATAGATAGATAGATAGACAGATAGAAGCACCAAGCCACAGATGAGATAGGAAGTGTGTCAGCGAGAATCGAGGGAAGGGAAACGAGCTTGCAACTCTTAAGTGAAGGAATGCTGGAAGTGCACCATAAGTAGTACATACACACAGACATACAGTGTTCTAGAAGCTTCAGCAACAGTATAGCCCACGTGACACGACCCCTGCTAATCAAGAATGTAGGAATCAGAGCTTAGAAAGGGGCTAGCCACACAACCGGCAGGTAGTGGAGAGATCAGATAAGAAGAGGGGTCCGACTAGACTTAGTAAATTAAGTCCCTGTGTAATACATATGCTGCTCAACTTAGACTTTCTTTGAAGAGAATAAATCAAGATCAACTCCCTGTATTCATGTTTAACTCCTCCTACTCTTCAGTTACCAAAATAACTTTAACCAAAACTCAAGACTTACATATTACAAGAGTAAAGAGTTACATATATATAAATGGTGGTTACGAAGCTTCTCTAAGATATGGTGGCAGTGAAAGTATGAACCTCGTCTACGAATCTACAGTGAATTTCTACAGAAAGCAGGCAAGACTGTAACCAAGATTAGCTTCAGTTCTACAGTTGATTCTACACTATCAGGAAACCCCAATTCTACGACCAAGTAACCACAAGCCAGTATACAGTAAGAAGAACAAGTTTACAAGTTTAAGAGTTTAGGCTACGAGACTACGAGTTAACGAGTCTGCGAGTCTACGAGTCTAAAAGCCTACGAGTCTACGAGTCTACAAGCCTACGAGTCTACGAGTGTACAGTTGAGTCTACATTATCAAGATAGAAAACAAACAATATGTTTTACAGCCAACAACTTACAATCAGCTCCTAACAGTATTCTCTCCAACCCCTCCTCCGTCTCCCCGACCATCACATTGATGTGGAGGTAACAAGGTCACACGACACCTTGCCAGTAGTTTAACATAATATTGATACAAACAATCTTCCAATTTCTACGACGAACCAACGAATTACAACCATCTATGATCAACTACAAGTAACAACCCCACGAGTCGTCTCTATAATCTTCTACACGCACCTACAGGTAGCGACATTCTTCATCCCACAACGAGTAAATCACAAGAAAAAAGGACCGAGAATACATCGAGAAAGAAAAACAAAACAAGCAAACGAAGAGCGAGAGTTAACTCACAACCCACAACTACATCCCCCACCTGACCCCACCCTTCTCTCCAGCCTACCCACCACCTCCACCACCATCACAACGCTGAGGCAGGGGTGACGACGGCAGCAAATACCAGATCCCTCACTCGCCTCTCACCTTACTCATCGTTACTCAACATTACTCATCGCTACTCAGTTACTCACCACAACTACCAGAGGGTGAGAAGTCGACGTCACTGTGCGTGTTTGCTGAGACGACGCCACAACAATCAACTCATGTGTGACACCAACACTCACCACTACGCACACCATTCCCACCACCGTAAAAACTAGTGAGTTACATAGTTACTTCATTTATGCAATACACAGTGGTAGACAAAAAACTTCTGCACAAACATATAAATCGTGCTGTATAGTTACAACTTAAGTACACATACCTGCTTCAGTTATCTGCATAATTCAATCACTAAATACTTACAGCAACAATAAATATTCTACGCTATATATATATTTTCATTTATTATAGAGGCAGAGGATGAGATGGAGGGATGGGGTGGAGAGGTATATGAGAGAGGGGTGTGTGAGTTGGGAGCAGGGCAGTAAAATGGCGGGGGACAGGGCGACTTGGAGGCGATTTGTTTGTGGCCACCCCAAACGGGATTGAGGCTTCTGGCAATAGATAGATAGTTAGATAGACATAAGGACTCGGAGAAAATGAAGATTGAGAAGGGCGTGCCTCAGGGAGATACAATTTCACTAAAATTATTTACAACATGCCTAGGAAGTATTTTCAGAAAGCTAGACTGGGAAAACAAAGAAGTGAACATAGATGGAGAAAAGCTAAACCATTTAAGATTTGCAGATGACATTGTCCTAATCTCAGAAACAGCAGACATTGCAAGAAATGTTTAATGACCTGAACAGAGAAAGTCTGAAAGTAAGGCTAAAGACGAACTGGAGTAAAACTAATGTTTAATCCACAAACACCAGAGATTGTCGTCAGAATAGGCGAAGATATTCTTGAAGAAGTCACGGAGAACAATTACTTGGGGCAAATACTAAATTTAATGAAAGATAATGATAGCGAAATAAAAGGACACATTACAATTGGATGGAAAGCTTTCGGTAAACATAGAGACGTTATGAAAAGTAGCTTCCCAGTTTGTATGAAACGAAAACTATATAACGAATGTATAATTCCAGATATGACGTATGGTTGTGAGACCTGGAAACTGAAAAAATCGATGGAAAATAAATTAATCAGCTCTCAGACAGCAATGGAAAGGTCAGTGTTGGGAATATCTTTAAGAGACAGGAAAAGATCAACTTGGGTGAGAGAGCAGACTAAAGTCAAAGACATTATAGAATTTATAAAAGAACAGAAATGGAGGTGAGCAGGCCATATAGCAAGAATAAGGGATAACCGATGGAGCAAGAGGCTGACGACTGGACACCAAGAGATTGTAAGCGTAGGAGAAAAAGGCCAGACAGGAGGTGGAGAGATGAGATAGAGAAATTTGTAGGGAAAACGTGACAGAGATTGGCTCAGTCAAGGAATTCATGGAGAAGGCTAGGGGAGGCTTTTGTACAGCAGTGGACTTGTAATGGCTGTGATATATATATATATATATATATATATATATATATATATATATACATACAGTATATATACAAGTGCTCGTGGGCCCTTCGGGCCCCTCGCACTTGCTCCTGCTGAGGGCCCTCGCATTTATGTGCTGTTCTAATGTAACACTGCCACTTGGATTATTTGCAGCTAACCAATTGATCTGTTATTTGCAGCATCAGGATTGGAACCCAAGTTGTCCAAACACAAGTCTGAAATACTTAAGTTGTACAGTCTCCAGCAAAAGTCGAGTGACCGGCTTAACGAGCAGGTTGGTATATGTGGCACCGCCGCACCTCCAGTTTCAACTCATCCCACCCCCTCCCTCGCTCCTATTCATTCGTCTACCCTCCACCCTCCCCACATTCAAGGTCAAGTGAGTAAGGCCTTGTCGCATTGTCTGAACCACTCTTCTGTCACCCATTTGTTTTGCAAATAATGGTGTTGTTATGATAACGAAATAAAACACATTACACAGTGTTTTACTCCATAGCATAGTTATTTATACACCACGATCTGAATGCAGGGTGATATAGTAATATATTCGTATGATAGGGAGCTCTGTAATCATTCAATTTATCATTTTGACGGTTGTATCCATTCAATGTGTAACATTAAACAGTCGGAGGCTATAAGCAGATGTTTGTAGTGGTCGATGGTGTGCTCCTTCCCTTACTCGACGTACTCATTGTTATTTTACAAACTCTAATATAGGTCAATACCTTTAGTTACTACTAATACCCCATGTATGATGAAAGCAAAGTGTTGCTGATAAGTAAAACACATGATCAGTAATATCTTGGTTATTGATGTCTTAATGCATGATATCGGATAACGTTGGGCAACAAAGACTGTTGTTGCTTGTCTGGTGGTTACACCGCCTAAGTTGGTCAAGCCGAGGCCATGACATGGTTGCTGGCATTACCAAAGGTCAGTGTCAGATTTGGGATGTGGCGGGCCTGGGACCCGTTTTGGAGGGGGGCCCCATCAAATTAGCATGGTGCTAAATGAAAATACATTTTCAACCCTCGCACTGTTACAACGATATGCTCGTTCGCACGATACAACTCGCTCATGATGACCTATGATACTATATTCAGAAACTGATGTCATTAAAGATCAGGTGAAAATGATAATTTCTGAAAACTCTCCACATTAACCCGCCGCATGCCGGCTATTTTTAGCCCTCTGGGTTGCACCAGTGCTGGCCAATTTTTCGACCTTTTTATTTTTTGGCTAAAATGAGAGATTTTGATGTGGAAACAACGAATTTCGCCATTAAAATGCTCACCGAGGGTCGGAAATCGGTTTCATTCAGTCTTGCATACTCATGTACAGGTATAGCCGCTCTCTCACGCTCACCACGTACGTGAGAGAAAGCCGTTTTCTATGTAAGTTACACTCAGGTATTTATGCCAGGAAGGTATAGCAATGTTCAGTACACTTTTCTGATTACTTATTACTTCAGCATCTATCACAATTTGAGTGTCTTTCTCACTGTGAATGCATTATCTTACACCTACTTGAAGATAGGTACAACCTGACTTCATTACGTACAGTCCTGGGACTTACAAGAAGGTATTTACAACTTGATTTCACTATATAGTCCTTACAATTACAAAAAAATATTTACGACTTACACTGACATGAAAATATTTACAAAATGCCTTCACTATGTACAGCACTGGGTGAGGCACACAGGCAGAGTGAGGCAGAGCGAGTGTGAAGGGGGGAGCGAGTGAGTGTATTGCCTTGACAGCCTGGGGGATGGTAAAGGACCAGTTACCATACATGCCTGCCAATTTTTACCTGCGAATCTTGAAAAATGCGGCCACAGTGATGTTTTTTATTTTAGATCATTTCAAAACGGCCCTGGCACTGGCTGCGGCATTATGTCAGACCGTTTTAAAATGGTACTGGGACGCGGCGGGTTAATTAGCCCTGAATGAATAAAACTGAGCAGTCCTTAAATGCACTGAACACTTCCTAGCATATCACACAAATCAGAATCATCATGAAGTGAGAAAAAACAAAAATAACTCATGCATGCACTCACCACTCAGCACTTGTATAGACTGTTCATTGAACGAACAGTTTCTAGAAATCTGGTCTAGTCCAGGTGCTTTCCTCAATTTTCTAATGGAAAATTCTCTTATTAAATAATCAAAATCCAATGAGCGCAGGATGTCTGACTCAGTGCTCATGACTGTCAAATTCACAAGTCACTCCTGTGTCCTGCTTGTTCGTAGTTGATTCTCAATCAACTTCAGCTTGAAAAAAAAAAAAAATGTGCTCAACACTGCAGTTGCTCACCATTAAAGCCAGGTACATTCTCAGGGATACCTCCACGTTGGGGAAAATATCTAGCACATGCTTACCATGGATAAGATTGTAGATAAATAGCTCAGCGCTAACGTCGTTTGGCTCTTCGTCAGCATAATATTCACAAAAGCAGCAAACTGGATGAGCTCTTCAGGAAATGAAATCTCCAGAGCGTTGGGACAGACATCCAGTACTTTCTTAGTTGCTCTAGACAGCTTTTCAGAGGATAGCTTTGTCAGTCGTCTGAAGCAGCCAAAGCAACCTGACATCAGTTCATACGCATGCAGCCATTGGTTAAGAGAAGCTATGAACTGATCGATGACAAGAATGAAATCCTCTGAGACTGACAACAAATGATCAAATATGAACACTTGTTGGCGGCTGGCACCGGCTCCAGGGCTGCCAGATTTGAACATGAGTATATAACCAAATTCTTCAATTTTCATTCCCAGATTCAGTTTTTAATTAATAATAATAATAATAATAATAATAATAATTATTATTATATTAATTATAATAATAATAATAATCTATCTATCTATTGCCAGACGCCATAAACCTGTAAGGGGTGGCCATTTGACTTTGAGTTAGTTGTTTTACGGGGAGGGGCACTAACCCTCCACCAACCCACTTGTTGACACGTAGGAAGCACGTATGGTTTGGTTATATGGTTACCACCCAGCGTTGTAAATGGTTTCTTGGCTTACAGGAAACCATTAGGCTTGTCACTCAATGTAAAGCCATCTGTAAAGGAAAGAAAAGCAATAAGAAGTGACAGGAATGATGGGAGAAATAGGAAGAGAGGAGGACAGGCACAGAAAAAGAACGATAAAAGCTAAGGAAGAAGTAGGCAGCACTACAACAAGTGAGTGGATGATGGTCTCCACCACCTACCACAAAATAATAATAATAATTATATTAATTATAATAATAACTATAATAATAATAATCTTTCTTTTTTTTTGTTTGTTTCTCAAAAGCGACAGTTCTTTCATAGGAATTCACAAGCGCTCGACAGTCATATACATTATTTTCACAATTACAAGAAATGTGACCTCTCATGTACAATACATACTTCATCAGTAAAATATATATATATATATATATATATATATATATATATATATATATATATATATATATATATATATATATATAGAGAGAGAGAGAGAGAGAGAGAGAGAGAGAGAGAGAGAGAGAGAGAGAGAGATAGTGGCAATAATTAGACCCTATAATCATCCGTCATAGTATCTCTCTCCAGGTCATAGCATTTTGAAGAAAGAAAGGCTTTCAGCTGTCTCTTGAAAGATTCAGCAGAAAAGAGATGTCTCATGTACAATGGCAATTTGTTATATTATCAAGGGTCTCTATACAGTACACAAAAGAACGATAAGAGAAAGATGACTGGTGAAAGGCTCCAGACTCGTCAAGACACAAGGAATCATCTTCACTACGTAACATCACACCCGGGCGTGCCGATGGGAGTTTTAGCAATTCAGCAAGATACATCTGGTCACCAAACTTAAAAACCTTGAATGTAATAAGACACAATTTAAATTCAATTCTAGCCTTTACTGGTAACCAATGCAGCTCAATTAGGAACGGTGTAGTCGAGGTTCTCGGGGGACAACCAAAGATAGGCCGTGCTGCCTGTTCAACGCGACTGAACTTTTGTTAGTATATTATTTGGAAGGCCAATCCACAGTGAATTACAATAATCAACACAAGACCACTGCATAGACCAGTGTTACGAGGCACCTTCTATTCAGGAATTTTCTCACTGAGGACAGATTTCTGTTATGCAAGTTGCACACTCTGACAACTTAATTTAATATGTTCCTTGTATTATAACTTTGAATTAAAAAAAAACACCCAGATTTCGAACAGAGCAGACTGGATGAAGCTGTGACATACCAATGATCAGAGCCAGGGCATTATCAGTGTCATTACCAAATTTCTTAAAGAAAGATTATTCATGTATTTACCCCTTGTCAATATAGGTACATGTATAAGGGAAAAAATTATTCATTTGAAAATTAACGGCAAATGTTCGGTAATTGCCTGTTCTAAAAGCCAACAGATTAATTGAGTACATCATCCAATCAAGTTCATTACCATCTCCAAATCCAATAGGCTACCAAATCATGCTTATTCATTATCTGACGGATTTTTTATTACAAAATCGGCCCTGTTTTGGTAATGAAAAATACTAAATGTCAAGTTACCCAACGTTTGGTGGGAGGCCCGGGGCCCAGGCCCCGTGGGCCCACCCTTGAGTCCTGCCCTGCCAAAGGTCAGTCAATATTTAGACGCCATTCACTGCTGCTGACAGTATTATAAGTATCAAGGTCAATTTCATACACAGGACAGCCAACAGTAGAGTGAGCCGCATGGGGCTCTGACCCCGCGCACATCATACAACCAGGGCAGAATTAATAGGGAAACTGGGCAACTGCCTACCAGACCACGGCTCGTCACAGGCCATCCAGACTTCCAGAGCGGAATAAATATACGCTTTGGGCGTCCAAATAAGTGTCATCACCCATCAGACCATAAAAAAAGGCCATTTTAGGCCATGCCAACAGTTCACTGGAAATAACGGAAACAAGAGATCTATATGTTGCGGGCCAACAGTCTGCATTGCCAACCAAGCCACAGCATGGTTAATCCGGCACTGCATACAACCAACCCCCTCCACCCCTTGCCTCAGCCACATATCGCCACTCACTTTAGCAAGAGACCCGCCACCACCTGATAACAATATCCGATATATAACCTTGCCTTATATAGTTATAACTGCAATAGGGTGTAATTTGCTATTAACACGTTTATAATACGACGTATTTCGAAAAAGGTAACCAATAACTAAATTGGCCGAATGGATGATCTACATAGTAACCAAACAAACTTGTCTCAATTGCAGCTTACGCTAATCAACATTATCGTTTCATACAACAGATAATTCAGTTTATTTGTTTTCAGCGACAACGTTTTCAACAAATATTTGACGAGTTACAGTTCACACTGGTCAGTGTTACTTATAGCAACGTAATAGATGTAGCGGTCAGGTTAACCTTATGAGTATTCGCTCTTCAGCGTGTGTCCCATGTCTGCTACTACTTTCCTCTACCACTTTGTGGCCATGGTTTTTCCCATTAACTATCGTCAGCTGAAACGTCAATTGCCTCAGAAAGGGAAGGATGTTAAAATGGACAAACTGTTTTGGTTACGCAAATATTTAATAAGGAAGACTAACTGACTACTGGTATATTTAAGAACACATTTTAAGACGATATGAAACAATGGGGTCAGACACTGGATTTATATAACAATGGAATGATGTGGGTAACTGGGGGAGTGATAAGGTAATACTGTCAACATCGAGTAGGGCCACCCACCACCTTAGCTATCGCCCTGTTCCAGTTGCCTTACAATAACATGTGGTATAGTGACAATAGTGAATGTTTTACTAGAGATCTGGTATTCTAGCCTGACCTAGTGACCTACCCTGCAGAGTTGAAGGCTACGTTCAAACAAATGTATTATAATCCGCTATTGCACTGCATATCTGACTGAATAACGTTTAGAAAATGTGTCCCATGTGTACCGATCATTGAATGGTTACTTGCCACATGGTTAAACTATAAATATCACTATTATATGGCGTAGTGGACAATATTGTGATGCACACTTCATGGTGATAATAAAGACGTGTTTATGAGGATTGGTGGAAAACACACACACACACACACACACACACACACACACACACACACACACACACACTATCCACCTCGGGCAGAGCCGTCGACCCAGTGACCATTTGCCTCTTCCCATGAGCCCTCCACAACGTGTGACGGCCAGCTACCCGCCCCCCACACACCACCGATCACTACAAACATCTACTTATAGCTTCCGACTGTTTAATGTTATACACTGACTGGATACAACCGTCAAAATGATAAATTGTATGATTACAGAGCTCACTATCATACGATTTTATTACTATATCACCCTGCGTTCAGATAGTGGTGTATAAATAACTATTCTATGGAGTAAAACACTGTGTAATGTGTTTTTATTCGTTATCATAACAAAACCATTATTTCCCAAGACAAATGGGTGACGGAAGAGTGATTGAGACAATGCGACAAGGCCTTACTCTCCTGTCCTTGGATGTGGGGAGGGTGGAGGGTAGCCAAATGAATGGGAACGAAGGAGGAGGGGGTGAAACTGGGGGTGCGGCGGTGCCACATATACCAACCTGCTCGTCGAGCCAGTCGTTCGATTTTTGCTGGAGACTGCACCTGTGGGAAAAAAATTCTATGGAGATCCTATGCCGGGTGCCTGGAGCAGCGTTTTTTGGTCAAAATGTGATCGCTCATTAAATATAGTAGAAGTTTATCAATTGAGATGTGACCAAGTTTTTTCACATCTACGAATTTTTTGCGATTTCTGTGCCAATTTTGGTGCGATTTGAATGTGTAGTTTCGGCTGCCCAAAACACACACACACACACACACACACACACACACACGGCTAGTGCTATAGTATATTATATATACCATATATATATATATATATATATATATATATATATATATATATATATATATAGATAGATAGATAGATAGATAGATAGATAGATATACAGCTTTGCTATGAAATATGAAGTATGCACTGTAATGGCAGTCAGTAACAGCTGTTATCGATAACTTTAGTCCAGGGAGTCATTTCTAGGTTGAAATCTGGCGTTAACTACAATAAATATAAGACATCCTCGGTTCGAATGGGTTATCAAAGATTGGTCCTTACTCCTTCAAGTCGGAGGTTTCTCATAAGCTGAAAAAATAAAATGACATATTCCAACATGAAGAAAATATAACTATCGTTAGGGTGAAAGGGTAAAATATTCCTTTTCAGTGACAGACACTGCTGACGCCATTGAAGTTTGTGTGTGTGTGTGTGTGTGTGTGTGTAATTCACCGGGTCGGGCAGGATCACTTTGATGGTCGTGATTGTCAGCATTTTACCCTCCCGGAAGAGAGCTGAGAGCTCATATAGTCCGATCTAAGGGCAAGGCTGTGACCTTCGCACACGCACACACCCATCCCCTTGCTCAAGGGGGACAGTAACCACCCACTTCGTCAGTGAAACTTTTCGCAACCTGAGCGAGGCGCGAACTCCCGTCCACCAGTTGGCAAGCGAGAGCGTTACCACTGCACCAGCGAGCGGTGTGTGTGTGTGTGTGTGTGTGTGTGTGTGTGTGTGTGTGTGTGTGTGCACTGCATGAAAAAGTAGTTCAAACAGAATGGAATCCTAATAATCTTTTTTTTTTTTTTTTTTTTTAATCCAGGTCTTGGTGACCTATAACACCAACTCTATCTAAAATGCGGTATAATGGACTTGAATCATACACGGAAGTATGTAATAGTCATTATCATCAAATATAAATATCATGTACTCTGATACACCCGTCTGTTTTCTCTCATTATCTTCTCTTCTAATTTTGTCTTTACCGCCTCTGTCTCTCCTTCCCCGTCCCTGCAGCGTGGCGTCCAACTGCCCCGCCGTGACCCACATCGGGGTGGGTGAGGGATACCCGTGAGGGAGAGGGGGATGGTCGAGAGGGTGGTGGTGGAGGGATTAAAAGTGGGAAAGGAAGGAGGGTTATGAAAGATGTGAAAAACACATCGTAGGAGGGAGAGAGTTGACTGGGAATAGGATATATGTCAGTCTCCATTCGACGGGTGCGTATTTGCTTACCAAATGTCGAGTACAACTGGGCTGAGCCTCAACCGTGGATGCAGCAATGATATGTCCTTACATGTATTCTATCTAAACATCCTGTTTCTTCGCTAACGTTTACAGGCTCTTTCACACACAAATGCTGCCTATCCAACAGGACACATATCTTTACGTGCACTTCTCAGTCTGCACACACAAGAAAAGTGCAGAAGTGGTTAACAGATGCAACCGCATCAGGTCAGTAATGTGGAGCTTAGCTGAACTATTATGCGAGTGAATCACCTAGCATCCTAAAAAGGTTGGTGAGCGACAGACGTACAGGACTACTGCTAAAGAAATCTCTATTTAAAAATCACAAAGAGAACTCAGAGAGTGTAACACTTGCAAAACAAAACTGGTTTAAGTGGTGGGTGTTTGACTTTACCTTATTGGCTTGACCTTCGATCGAATGTTCTCGAAATGGATTCTGTTAACTCTTGACTGGTCCTCAGCCTTTCCACAAAGTTTAATCCAAATCAAATTAAAACTCTTTGAGTTTGCCATGTGAACATATACCTTCAACTGACTGTTTTCAAAATAAAATAACTTTATCCGTGATTTATCCTCAACCCTTCCACGGTGTTTGGTTTAAATGAATTAAAAAAAAAAAAGGTTCAGATTGACCTTGTCCAAACAAAACAGTACATACGCCATGCTACCGGCTGAGCTAGTGTTAAAAAAAAAAAATCCCCACTCACCTATAATCCCTTGCTCACAAGGAGCCACAAAACTTCACTGAATGAACATGAGTAGTGAAACCGGCCTCACTGTCAGCTGTGCTAAAGGCAGCCAGTGTAATGCATATTGAATGTATTCTGCTAATGACACCAAAAAGAACTGTCGCGTCCCCGGCTTCCCTTTTCTTCAGCCTGGTGACTCAGAAGCAGACTGCACTGACGACACTGCTCTGATCCATAATGAAGCCAGCAGTGTTGCCTGGAACAGATTTACGAAATTGATTATTTTCAGTCCATGGAGAGAGAGGGAGGAGAGGAAACATGACTTTGCTGCTGATGGTACAGTGGTGAGCCGTAGTGTCTGCCCACCCTGAACTCCATCCTTGGTTGAAAGTAAGACATAGCCAGGGTAACACCTCCAGCGATGATCTGTTGGGGGTGTGTTGAAGCCCTGTGAGAGATAGATAGATACATAGATAGAGAGAGAGAGAGAGAGAGAGAGAGAGAGAGAGAGAGAGAGAGAGAGAGAGAGAGAGAGAGAGAGAGAGAGAGAGAGAGAGAGAGAGAAAGCAAAAAAGAGAGGAATGTCAGATTAAAGAACGGACATAGAGAAAATAATAAGAGGAAGGGTAGTAGGCCAGGAAAGAAAGAAAAGAATGACAAATCCAAAGATAAAATAATGGCACAACAACAGGATTATGAGGAAAAGAAGAAAGTAAAAAAAAAAAAAGAGAGGGACACTAAACTGAAGCAGAAAAAAAAGGAAAGAACATGGAGGGAAGGAGGAGATTTAACAGAGTTAAAAAGGAGAACGACACGAAACATAACGAAAAATAGAGTAAAAGTAAAAAATACGTCAAAAAAAGCAGAACAGAAGAAAAAGTAGGAGGCCACAAAAACTGAGACAAAATTAGTGGAGACGAGACACAAAGATTAGTAACAAAGACACGCATGGAAATAAAAAACGACAAAGCAATGGGAAAAGATACAACGAAGAGACGAGGGATAAAGATGTGTTTTGAAGATAATGGAACAATAATCGAGAAAAATATGCTTAGAGGAAAAATAAAATATGAAATGAAGTCTCTCTCTCTCTCCCTCTCTCTCTCTCTCTCTCTCTCTCTCTCTCTCTCTCTCTCCTAGACAGAAGATTAGACGGTGCGGGTGGGAAGGGTGGGGTAAGGGAGTACAGCAGGTTACAACACAGAAGCAAAATACAACAGACCGATGTAATTGGTTCTTCTAAAGCCGTGTATGACAGGATATACTATATATATATATATATATATATATATATATATATGTATATATATATATATATATATATATATATATATATATATATATATATATATATATATATATAAATATCTATATATATACACTGGCTACTGACAGGTTGCTTGGAAAGTGCAGGCGAATAATAAATATCAACACCAGGGTTTGTAGGAGAATCTTGAATGGTGACGTTTCGCAATATCTCATTCCATCATCAGACCTAAAAATAATAATATATTTTAGTTATGGTAAAAATATTTACGTCTTTGATCAAATTTTGCGTCGAAAATAACTAAAATAATATTCTAAGACAAATGGATATCCTACCTTAGCCATAAACATGTGGAAAAAATAAAAACATTCACAGCACTAAAATGCTCAATCCAGTTGAGTGAAAGCAATAAATTCAGGTAAATTTTCAAGATAAGAATACATTCAAACTTTTTAAAAACACAGCAGCTGAACAGAAGAACTATTGCCACCGATAGTACGTTTGTAGAGGTGTGTATAAAGTGTCTCCATGATGGGGAGGTCAGAGGTGTACTGGCTTCTAGCAAGGACTGTGAAGAAGGTTCGCTTGACAGGGTGATCGTGTGTACACGAGTGTTGTCTGATGGCACTAAAGGGTGGCTTGGTGATTGGTTTACCTGTTTGAGCTGATGTACCTAAGTGTTCGTGTATGAGTATTTTTATATCTCTCTCTCTCACACACACACACACACACACACACACACACACACACACACACACACACACACACAATATTATATATATAGTCTCTGTTTATATATATATATATATATATATATATATATATATATATATATATATATATATATAACCTCTCCCTTGTTAACTGTTACTGCATATAAATTTATTCTAGTATATAAAAATCTCTTCACTTATATTCAGTCATGTAATATTTCTCTTGTACTTTTTTTTTCTCCAATTCATTTTTAACGAAATTTCTCTAGTTTAAGAAAATTAATATATCTGAAGATGATACATATACTTCCGGAGATGAAATAAAACCCACTAAGTTCAAAACCTTGCACGACAATCTTACTTGTTTAAGAAACAGAATGACTTATTCGCGAGAAACAGTTCAATGATCTGAGTATCATACCCCAAGTACATCACACATTTCTCAGTTACCTTCCACTTCAGCTTTTTTGAATATGGCAACCCTTCCTGCCTCCCAAACATTTATTTGGAAGATGTATCGTATCCCAAATTCACTGGAATAAATCCAACAATTAGCTTGTTTGATCTCATTAGTGATGTCCAGTCTGCATTTTGTTACGGAACAGAGAAAGATAATGTACACTTTAAGTGAGAATACTAAGAGTCACTACTGTCCCGTAAAGTTCCAGGTTCAAAACAAAAGAGTTAGGTAAAATTACAAGTTAAAGTTTAATGCTCAAACTAACAACAAAACATTCAGGACTCATAAGGATAATGTAATGGCAAAAAAACAGGTTAAATATATGGATAACTGCAATAGCCTCTATTAACACGAAATTAGCAAGAGTAAATTTATCTAAGTCAGCCCTGATAAAATGAAAATACACCGGGCACTGCTCAGTTAATGCAAGATAAATTATTACAGATACAACCTATTATTAACAATTGACTGACGTAAAGAACCTTTACATAAATTACAAAATCTTCACTAGGCCTACAAATTAAACTTACGCTACACAGTACAAGAACAAAATGCAACAACACTCATACTCAAATTACACAGCTGCTAGATGGTTGGAGACTTCCTGAGAAACTCACAATAATAATAACTGTACAGGGGAGGACAGAGATGCGAGCAAAATGAGGAGTAGATCTAAGTGGCCATGATGCAGAGACAGCTCATTATATAGGGGCCAGCAGAGCTTGATACAACTTGTAAGAAGGACGCGCAAATGAAGCCATGGGGACAAAGAGTTGACAATCCTGCTCTGAACTCCAGAAATGACGACTTACTCTACTATAACGGTAGAAGGGGGGAACTGAGGCAGAACACGCTCGTGATCAAACATGCAGCATACTGTGCGTTAAAATTACACAAAGGATGATGAAATCATAGGCTATGTAACACCTCCCCACAAAGAAAAAAGAAATTTACAAAGGAAATTTCTTATTATTCTAAAACAATCTGTATATGGCATTACAGAACATGCAAAAGTCTTTCCTAGTGTTACAAAACATGAGATCTCCCTAGCACATTCAGTCATAGGTACTTGCCAGTATCCCTTTAACAAATCAAACTTACTTATGTACCTAGCCTTTCCGATCTTGTCTATGCAATCTTCCACGCGAGGGAGAGGGTAAGTGTCTGTTTTGGTGATCTGATTAACACGTCTGTAGTCGATGCAAAGCCTCTGTGACCCACCAGGCTTAGGGACTAGAGTGACAGGAGAACTCCACTCGCTCTGACAGGGCTCAATCATCTTGTGGTCCAACAGGTAGCCAAGCTCCTTCTGGATGAGAGGAACTTTCACTGGGTTCACACGGTAAGGAGGCAATTTAATTGGCTTTGCGTCTCCAACATCGACATCATGCATCAACACAGTGGTTCTTCCTGGAGTGGCACGGAACACTTGCGGGTACTCCTGCAGTAATGCCGAAAACTCCTGCCTTTCCTCGGGAGGTAGATGAGAAAGCTTAGTCTGGAGATCATTCATGATATCAGGATTCTTCCCCAAACTATCACTCAGGCTCATGCTGCATGGGAGAGCTTCACTTCCAGACTCGGGTGGAACAGCTACAGTGCAGACTGGATTATTTTCGTCCTGCCTGTGATATAACTTCAGCATGTTGATGTGACATAGTTGCTTGTTCTTTCTACGATCTGGTGTGGCGATGACATAGTTGACATCACTGAGTTTCTTCTCCACGAAATAAGGACCACTAAACTTGGCTTGAAGAGGTTGCCCATGCACTGGTAGCAGAATCAAAACCTGATCTCCTGGCTGAAAGTGGCGTAACCTGGACTTCTTATCATACCAAGTCTTCATCTTCTGAGCAGCTCCTAAATTCTCTCTCGCCAGCTGTAAAGCAGTGGACAGTCGTTCTTTGAACTTCATCACATACTCCAGCAGGTTGACGTCATTTTCCTCCGACAGCCAGCATTCCTTGAGTAACTTAAGGGGTCCTCTTACTTCATGGCCAAACAGTAGTTCAAAAGGTGAGAAGCCCAGTGATTCATTTGGAGATTCTCTTGCGGCAAACACAACGAATGGAAGACCTTTATCCCAGTCTTTCTGATGTTCCAAACAGTATTTCTTGAGCATCGATTTGAGTGTTTGATGATATCTCTCCAACGCTCCCTGGGTCTGGGGATGGTAAGCTGAAGACGTGATCTGGGTGATGCCCAACTCTTTCAGAGACTGCTTGAAAACATTTGACATGAAATTACTTCCTCGGTCTGACTGTACCTCCTTGGGCAGACCAAACTTTGTGAAGAACCCTAGCATTTCCTTAACCACGTTCTTTGCTGAGATATTTCTAAGTGGAATGGCTTCAGGATAACGAGTAGCCATATCAATCAGGGACAACACATAAGAAAATCCTGAATAAGTCTTAGGAAGAGGGCCCACAATATCCACCAACACACGGGTGAAAGGCGCCTCAAAAGGAGGAATGGGAACTAGAGGTGCAACCTTTTCGGTCTGATTACACTTCCCCACAACTTGACAGGTGTGACAAGACTTACAATACCAGGAAACATCCCTGAAGATACCTGGCCAGTAGAAGTGTTTCAAAATGCGTGCCACAGTCTTCCTCACTCCAAGGTGTCCTGCCAAACTGGAATCATGAGCCACTCTAATGATATCCTGCCTACAAACACGAGGGATGACAACTTGATGTACAACCTCCCATTCACAGTCGGCTGATGCTGTTGGGGGTCTCCACTTCCTCATAAGTACTCCTGACTTTATATAATAACAAGTAGAAGCACCAGTTGACTCTTCCTCACTGCAAGCAGAGTTAGCAAGACCTTTCAACTCAGGGTCAGCAACCTGCAACTCAACCAACTCTTGACGAGACAAATTATCAACACTACGGGGTACTGCCTCATCTGGTGAGTGGTCCAAATTAGCAAGAAAAGTGTCAGCTAGGATAACATCATCATCATCATTATCCTCTAAATCACCAGTAACTTTAGACTTAGCCCTAGTGACTGCACATGCAGGGAACACAACAGGGACATCACAATCCTGGGACGCAGCCACTGGCTCACCAGACAACTGAGGAGCTGGACACACTTGACTTCCACCAATATCATATCCAAGTAAGAAAGTTACACCTGACATTGGGAGTGTCTCAACCAAGCCAACCATAACGGAACCATTAACAAAACCAGACTCTAAATTCACTCTGCACAGAGGGACAGAGAAGTAATTATTCCCTACACCTTGTAAGATTACAGTTTCATCAGAGGAATTAACATTAGAGCCTAGAACACTGGTCAGCATAAGGGATTGGCAAGCACCTGTATCACGATATATTTGAACTGATTTCCTGTCATTACTGTCCAGAGGACTGACAAAACCATCAGACAGGAAATTAGCACATGAACTCTTGAGAGTGTCACCCACGTTACTGCTCAAAAGAGGAGCTCCATCATGAGAATTTAAGTTACCCCTCAAAGCAGGTTCAGTTAACTCAGTTAAAGAATTCTGGGAACTCTCAAGAGTGGACACTAGACCAATTGACTGAATATTTAAAGAGTCCTTTTTGTTCACATCACGCTGTCTCCTGAAACATCTCTCCGTAGTATGACCAAGCTTACTACAATAAGTACATTTACTTTTCTGAAATCTAGAGGTGAAGCTGGTATTTACTTCCTGAGAAACATCATCCTTATTCTCTTTCCTGTTACCTGTACTCTGAGTAGAGGCAACGTACTTACTCTCAGCTTTCCTTCTTTCTCTAGAATATCTTTTGTGAGTGAGAACATATTCATCAGCTAAAACAGCAGCATCAGACAAATTATCTATTCTTCTCTCATCAAGATATAGGCTTACATCTTTACTAATGCACCTTTTGAAGTCCTCCAGCAAAATCATCTGGTTAAATTTACCAAAATCAGAATCCACATTCTTAGAATTTAACCACTGCTCTAACAGATCTTCTTTGATTTTTGCATACTCAACATGGGATTGCTTATCTTGCTTATAAGTTGTCCTAAATTTTACTCTATAGGCTTCAGGAACAAGCTCATAGGCCTTAAGAATCAAGCTCTTAACTACATCATAATTATCAGATTGATCCTGAGGCAAAGATGCATAAGTTACTTGAGCTTTACCGGTGAGAACAGTTTGAAGGAGTACTGGCCAATAATTTTTGGGCCAATTAAAACCTGTAGCTACCCTCTCAAACAACTGAAAATACTTTTTTAAATCAGATTCATTAAAAGGAGGGACAAGTTTAACATTTTTAGCCACATCAGAATCATCAGAGCTAGATGATCCAGTTCCACCTTGTTTCATGCGATACTCATGGTCTGCCTGAATCCTGGCAAGTTCAATTTGTGCCTGAGCCTGTACCTGTGCCTCTTGATTACGAGCATTTGCCTCATTAACACGAGCCTCCTGCAGGGCTAGCTGTAACTTAGCTAATTCAATCTGCGTTTGCTCATTTGGAGGAGTTACATTAAACAAGCTTTCATTAATCATATCAACAATTTGATCTTTAGAATGATGAGAGCGAACAGCAATTCCCAATTGTTGAGCAACAAGCTTAAGTTCATTCGTTGTTCTGTTCTCTACATCACACACTGTTTGCACATTTGACAAAAAATCCTTGGCTTCATCAGGTGTAGTAATAGTAGACATCATGAATAAGTAACAGTCACAAAATATCAAGCAATATCCTTATGATAATATCCTGAATATCCTGATAAGAGGTCGCCAAATTTATGTTACGGAACAGAGAAAGATAATGTACACTTTAAGTGAGAATACTAAGAGTCACTGCTGTCCCGTAAAGTTCCAGGTTCAAAACAAAAGAGTTAGGTAAAATTACAAGTTAAAGTTTAATGCTCAAACTAACAACAAAACATTCAGGACTCATAAGGATAATGTAATGGCAAAAAAACAGGTTAAATATATGGATAACTGCAATAGCCTCTATTAACACGAAATTAGCAAGAGTAAATTTATCTAAGTCGGCCCTGATAAAATGAAAATACACCGGGCACTGCTCAGTTAATGCAAGATAAATTATTACAGATACAAACTTTTATTCACTCTGCTGCCTGCCTCCACACCGACAACATCTCCTGTTCCTGACTACAACAAGGGTAACAGCTCTCCGGTTCGCCGTTGATCGAGCTGCTCTGCCCTTTTGTATCACGCCAGTGCTTGAGGTGTTGCTGTTGTTGTTGCTTGCCGCCATTTCTCAGACCACGCCTTGGTCTTCAGCCACAGTAGTGTATCGGGGTACACGCACTTGTGTGTACTCGCCCTGCTGTGGTTCTTTTTGCCTTCTCCTATATTTCCTTTCTGGCCCTAGAGACCCCTGTTTAGAGTGGTACGAAGCCGAACTCCGCGGATTCCAGGCGCAGGCCTGGTTCACAAGGAGGCCCCTTAGAGGGGTGGTTATAGGAAGCCGCAGGGCGGGCCAAAAACTCGATAGGGATAGGGTTAGGAAAGTCCTTCGGGGCAATAGTAGGGCTGTCTCGTCCTCTGCTAGCAGGGGGACAGTAACCGCTATTGTAGGTAGGCTCCTTCCTGCGTTCTGGGTGATTGTACGAGTGCTTGTGAGTGTGCCTGTGTGTGTGTATCGGCCGCCAGCTATGGCAGGCCGTACGGCACCCTCGCCAAAGGGGCCGTTGAAGACTCCGCTGGCTTCCCATGATCCCAGGCTTGCTTCGAAGATACCAGTTTCGTCCACTAATCCTGGCAAGTCGTCTCTGCAGATGTCTGGGAAGCGATCTCGACATGGGTCTGGGAGCAGCGCGGCTTCTGGATCAGGTGGCCCGCCTCCAGCCAATACCGTGAGAGTTGGCCATGCCGGTGGATCTTCTGCTTCGGGTACTCCCCCTCCTGCCTCTGCACCTCGGCGCAAAGTGCTCCGTAGCAACGCAGATGAGATGGAGGGCATCCAGCCTACAAATCCACCATCTTGTGCCCCTTGTCAGTCGCGCCCTGCCTTGCCTCCTACATCTGCGGCTGGATCTGGGGGTGTGCCTGAGTCTGTTAGGGATGCGGACGGTGATTTTGTCCTGGTGGAACGTGGTGGCCGCCGTCAGCGGCGGGCTCATGCTGGGGGGAATTTTTCTGCGCCTGCTCCGGCTCAGTTCACACCGCCTGCACGTCCATCGGTATCGGTGAAGGCACCGCCCCCGCCTCGCTCTGTCTTCCCAGCCTTCAGGGTGCCCCAACAGGAGGGTTTCGCCACGTCTTACGACGCTGTGGCAGCCCTGGAGCGTCGCTTCCCGGATCTGACGGTGGTGAATCGCTTTGGGAGGGACGACTCTTGCGTCCTCATCCCACAAACGGAGACGGCTCACCGCCAACTGAAGCTTGTGGCGGAGGACGAGGCAGCGGAAGTCCGATTAGTGGAACTATCGCCAGGCGGGCAAACTACAAGGGCTGTGGTGATGGGGTACCCGCGCCGCATGCCGCTCGAGATCCTCAAGCGGCACGATCTCGTGGAGGAAGCGGAGCGGTGTCAACACCAGAAGACACGCGAGGAGACAATGCAGGTGCAGGTGACCCTGGGGGGCCCCCTCGTCCCCTCTCTCGACCTCGGCAACTGGGGGACCTACTGGCTCCGTCCCTACACCCCGGAACCATTGAGATGCTACAGGTGTCAGCGCTACGGACACCACAGATCATCATGCAACAGGCTGATAGTCTGCGGGATGTGCAGCGGGGCGCACGATACCACGCAGTGCCTCGAGAAATTCAAGGCAAAGGAAACGGTACGATCCCGGTGCCCCAACTGTCAAGGTGTTCACCATGCATGGCACCCAGCCTGTCCTGCCCGAGTGCGCAGGGTGGAGCAGGGACGGGAGTCCCAGGTCTCTTGGGTGCAGGAGCAGCAAGCGTCCTTGGCCATGCCGGCTCCTCCAGGAACCTTTGTTTGGGGCCAACAACGCCGTGCTCCGACAAACGCCGCCTCACCTGTGGTAACCAACGAGGACTTCCCGCCACTGCCAGGTGCGGCAGTCGCCGTCTCGACGGTGGCGGAGGTGCACGCCCCCCCGCCGACGGGTCAACCCAAACCACAGAGGGTTCCTCGTCCCAGGCCTCCTGCTCCTCCTGTGCCCTCCCCTCAACCTCAGTCACAGGTGAAAGGATCAACCGACTCTGGGTTTGTCCTCCAAGCCATGGGGGAAATGATGATTGGCATCGTAGGCCTCCTGGCAAATGCACTTCCCCTCACCTGCCCCAAGGAGGAGCTGCTGGGTGCGGCGCAGGCGCTGGTCTCAGGGGTACTGGCCAAGGTCGGTGGTGGGGTGGTGCTGGCGCAGCAACCCCAGGACTCACCCGTGCTGCGGCAGCCCCAGGGAGAGCCACAGGTGACACAGGTGCCCACCGAGGCCCAGGGGAGCCAGTCAACCCCGACTCCCGAGGAGGTGCGGGGCAGGGCCAGAGACAGGGGCCGCAGGGAGAGCCGCGACCCTCGTGTGAGGAGGGCGTCGGAGGGAGAGCGGAACAGTCCGAGACCGCGTTCCCCCGTGGTCTCGCGGGCGTCCCTCGGGTCGCCCCGTGTGTCGCGGGAGGGGGCGGGGGCGCGACTCCGCCTCTCCCCAGACAGAGCATCCCCAACCCCATCAGAGTCTTGCAGTGGAACTGCGTCGGCGTGATGAGCAAGCTCCCACTCCTCCAGGAGATTGCTGCTCGTGACCGGCCGCATGTGTTTATGCTGCAGGAGACTCTGCTGGGGGAGAGGTCCCCTTTCCGGCTGCAGGGATACACCACTCATCTCCTCCCCCATGTGCGAGGTGAGACTAGGGGTTGTGCCATCCTTGTCCAGGACCACATCGCTTCCACAGTTTGTGAGCCTGCTCCATTCTGTGGAACTGATGTTGAGGTTCATGGTGTGCGTCTTCAACTTGCTGAGTCGTCCCTTACAGTGTACAACATCTACCGTGGTGCCAGTGCAGCCCTGGAGTTGGGGGACTTGTTCTCCCAGGCTACCAGGGAGCCTGTGCTTATAGGGGGCGACTTCAACGCGCACCATGACCTCCTGCAGTCCCCGCAGAGGTCTAATGAGGCAGGACGGCACATTGCACTGGTGTTAGAGGAGGTGGCTGGTGTGTCCTTGCTGACGGACCCATCAGGACCCACTCATGTTAGGGGGCGTCTGGACCTGACGTTCGTGTCGGATCCGCTTATGGGTTCGGCATGTTGGTCCATACACCCCACCCTGATGAGTGACCACTATGCTATTGTGGTGGAGTTGGGGTTGGCTTGCCTCCCTCCCCCCGAGCCGCCACATAGGTGGGATGTGGAGAGGGCAGACTGGGTGGCTTTTGAGCGTGCCCTCGTCCGTCTTTTCTCCTCGTCCCACCACCCCTCAGACTTGGAGAGTTTTGCGGATCTGGTGGCCAGCGTCTTTGGGCAGGCCGCTTCGGAGGCAATTCCCCAGAAGCGGCGGTCCGCAAGGGTTTACCGAGACGGATGGTTTTACTGCGACCGGGTCAGGGAGCTGAATAGGCGGCTGAATGCAGCGCGCCGCGATTACCGACGGTGTCGCGGCTCACCTCTGCGCAGGGGCTTAGAGGCTGTGTCGCGGCACGTGGTGGTTGAAAAGCGTCGCATTCGGGAGGAGGCGTTGGTTCGGTGGTGCCGGACTCTGGGCGCTCACACCACTCTCAGAGAGATGTGGAGGAGGCTGCGGTCCTTCACCAACCCTCGCCCCTCTCGTCCGCCTTCACACCCTGACCCGGTCTCAGAGGCTGACCGATTGGCTAAGCACTTTGCGGATCGCTCTGCTTCCCACAATCTCCCGCGGTCTGTCGGGGCCACTCTGGAGGGGTTGTCGGACTCTCGTGCTGCGGCCGTCCGGGAGGCTTGCTCCCAACCTGATGAGGCTGACTGCCCCATCACGGTGGGCGAGCTCCTGGCGGCTCTGCGGCGCAGGGCTGACACTGCTCCGGGCCTCGATGGCCTTACGTATTCCATCCTTGCGCATGCGGGGGATTGTGGTAAGGCGTGGTTGCTGGATCTGCTCAATCTCTCCTGGTCTGAGGGGCGTTTGCCGCGGTCATGGAAGACGGCTGTTATACACCCCATCCCGAAGCCAAACGACCCAGGTGCCATGCGCCCCATCTCCCTCCTCAGTTGTATTGGCAAGACAGCTGAGAGGGTGGTGTGGGCACGGCTGTCGTGGCGTCTGGGGCCGTTACACCCGAGGATTTTTGCATATCACCAGAAACGTAATGCTGCACAATGTCTGGCATCATTCCTCGGGGAGCTTCGGGGTCGAGTGGGAATGGCTGTCTTTCTTGATCTCGAGAAGGCGTTCGAGCTGGCTAATCCGTTAGTCATCTTGAGCGCCCTTGTGGCTCGAGGGATCGGGGGCAGGCTGCTATCGTGGGTCCAGGATTTCTTCCTTGACAGGGCTGCCAGCGTCCGCTTTCAAGGTAGTTTTTCCCCGGCATACTCCCATCCAAATGGCACGCCACAGGGCAGTGTGCTGAGCCCTATCCTTTTCAACATTCTCGTTGAAGGGTTGTTGGATGTGGAGTATGGCCGGGGGGTCACGCTCCTTGCTTATGCGGATGACCTGGTTCTAGTCTTTTCAAGGAGAGACTGCTACACACAGGCCAATGAGGCCCTCTCGCGGCTCTATCGACGGTCGGCGGAGCTGGGGCTGAAGGTAAATATGGCGAAGACCCGCTATATGCCTTTTGCCCTCAGCCCGCCGGCCTTCCCGATGCTGTTGGGAGGACACCCATCTAGCCCGTGTGACGACCCACAAATACCTGGGGGTCTGGATGGACTCGGGGCTGAAATTCGCCTGTCATGTTAGATACCTGAGGGAGAGGGCTCGATCTCGGATGGCGGCTCTCCGCTTCCTTTCCCGGAAGAGCCTGGGGGCCTCTTTTGAGGTCCTCAGAACCTTCTATATTCATGCCATCCGGTCGGTCATCGACTTCAGTGCTATCTGCATGACAGGCTTGGCCCCTCAGATAGCCGCCTCGCTGGAAGTGGTTCAGAATGACGCAATGAGGATAATGCTTCATGCCCCCATGTGGACACGTCTAGTCAATCTCCGTCTGGAGTGCGGCCTCCCCTCGCTTCGGGGTAGGGTCGTGCTCTGTGCTGCTGCGGTCATCTTGCAGCTTGTGCAGCATAGACCCCAGCTCCCGGTCTCGGCCCTGTTTAAGCGGCTTCTTTTGCGGCCGCCTGATCCTTGCCCGCGCAGGGACTGGGTCCGTGGGTTGGTTGCCGCGCTGCATGAGCTGGGAGCGGCCACTGGTATTTGCGAGGAGCCTGACACGCCCTGTGTGGGCTACATTGAGCCACCGCCCTGGACGTCTCCGCCTATTCAAGTCATCGTTCCGACTGCTGGCGGAGGGCGAAATGCTGTCCCTGCTCTCCTTCGGCAGGAGGCCTTGGCGCGGATTGAGGCTCTGCGGCGCCCAGCATCCGCAGACTACTATACCAATGGCTCGGTCTCTGCCGACGGGGCTGCAGGGGCAGCCTTTGTATGCGGGGTTGTGGTGGTATCGTGGCGCGTCACACAGGGTGTGTCTGTCTTTCAAATGGAGCTTGTGGCCATATTGGGGGCACTGCGGCATGCAAGCCAGCATGCCTCCACCCACGTGGTGGTACATTCTGACTCACTTTCAGCGATTCAGGCTGTCCATTCCGGATCCCTGGGGGACAACCCCCTCCTCCTATCCTCAATTCATGTATGTGCGGCCAGAGTTGTCAGTGCCGCGGGGTCGGTGACCCTCCACTGGGTACCAGGCCATGTAGGACTCGAAGGTAATGAGCATGCGGATCAGGCGGCGCGGCTGGCGTGCTCGCTCCGGGAGGTGTCATTTGTCCTCCCGAGCGGGACGCATCAGATCCTTCAGCCGCTCAGGTCCACTGTCATGCGGTGGGCCCGGGAGGAGCATCAGGTTTGTGTGGCAGAAGGCTCTCGTTCTGCTACTTGGTATGCGGCGGCTACCCGCTGTGAGCCTCTGCCACCACTGCCTGATGTTCCCAATGCTGTCCTGGTCCACATTCGTCGGTTGCGTCTGGGCTTCCTGTGCTACAGGCAGACAGCTCTAGCCCGGCCGGACCCATGCAACTTTTGTCTGGAGTTGGAGGAGGAGCCTCTCCTACATTATGTCCTGCGGTGTCCGGTGACGCATGCCTTCCGATCCTGCTTGGCCCGCACTTTTGTTTGGTCCGGGGAGGACCTGCGGGACGCCCCCACTCTGATTGCGGGGGTCCCTCTCCCCACTTTGATACGGGTGGTAACCCGATACCCGCCTCCTCGTTAGTCTGTCTATGCCATTTTGGCATGACCCCTAACGGGCTCCAGTTTGCCCGTGCCTCGGCCTCTGGGCCGGGGCGAATATCCCACCACCACCACCACCAACTTTTATTAACAATTGACTGACGTAAAGAACCTTTACATAAATTACAAAATCTTCACTAGGCCTACAAATTAAACTTACGCTACACAGTACAAGAACAAAATGCAACAACACTCATACTCAAATTACACAGCTGCTAGATGGTTGGAGACTTCCTGAGAAACTCACAATAATAATAACTGTACAGGGGAGGACAGAGATGCGAGCAAAATGAGGAGTAGATCTAAGTGGCCATGATGCAGAGACTGAGCTCATTATATAGGGGCCAGCAGAGCTTGATACAACTTGTAAGAAGGACGCGCAAATGAAGCCATGGGGACAAAGAGTTGACAATCGTGCTCTGAACTCCAGAAATGACTACTTACTCTACTATAACGGTAGAAGGGGGGAACTGAGGCAGAACACGCTCGTGATCAAACATGCAGCATACTGTGCGTTAAAATTACACAAACGATGATGAAATCATAGGCTATGTAACAATTTACAAAGGACTTACAACAGACAGTGTTAAATTCGCCTATCTTCGGAGCCGATTAGATGATGGTTACCCACGAGTCGGGTCACTAATCCGTTGTAGATTTTTTGAAAAGTTTACTTCCTTTCATGAATGCTGTAACAAATTCGTATTTTTTTTTTGTAATCACACGAAAGTAGGATGCTTGATGCACGTTTACATATTGCAGACTATGAGAAAGGATAAATTCATCCCTGTAGAACAAAATACTCTGTTAGAAGAGCCTGCGGTGTCAGCAGCAACGGAAACAAAAATTTCAGGGGAATTACGAAACAGTCCATGGGCGGAAATTGATGATAAGGGAAAAACCACCCACTCACTAAACAGTGTAGCTAACAACGTTATTTGGTTATCTCAGATTCCCAAATCGTCTTAGTAAGTATGAATTAGATGCAGTGTTAGTGATTCAGATTTCTTCAAAGGATGACTTAACCATGTTAGCTGAACAGATTGATGAGAAACTTGGTATCATACCATCTCAAACAGAACGCACAGTTCACTCTAGCTCAGCACCACAGTCCTTGCAGTCACAAGGTCAGTCTCACGCCCACCCAGTAAACGAAACGTCACACCACGTTCAGCAGCCATGTCACGTGCAGGACCTGCGTCACAAAACACTTTCTCTTATAACAGAGCCAGATCTACAAGCAGGATGAAGACAGTTTGTTGGTACTGTAATTGAACAGGTCATCGTGAAGCGAGAGACTAGGAGATGAACGAGGACACAGGCGTGGCAGTAGATCACCTTCACGATCATTGAGGAATAAGCACTGTACTTATAAAAGTCATTATCATTCCACAAGCGGATGCCGTGCCCTTGCCAATACACAGTCGGGGAAAAATCCGCACCAGAACCAACAGAATTCTACATAACAACACAAAATTCTGAGCTTCCCGTTAGCCGAAGTGTCCCTCTGACTTGCCTAGGTATAGTTATCTTAGGTAAATATGAAGGAGTCCTTACATCATTTTTCATGGACTGTGGGTCTATGGTGAACTTAATATCGGAGTCCCCCCTTAAGAGTAGTAGAGGAAGGCTTAAACGGGTTTGGATCCTTCAGCCGCCTAACATTCGTCTCTGTGGTGATGACGACTCAGAATTTTATGTGAAGGGCAAGGTAACTCTTGAGATACAACTCGATGAATTAATAAAACGCTTCACGCCGAGTTTTATGTCACAAACAATCTCCGGTGTCCTGCAGATGTTTTAATTGGTACTGACACCATGGCTCAACATTCTATTGAACTGATACCAGCTTGTGGTAGTATTAATGTACAGGTACTTTGTGTATCAGGCATAAATTGGCAACACCCTGTCCCTTCACAGGTAAATTCCATCACCCAGTCACCATAACTCCAACACTCCAGTAGAGAGCAATGAGTATCATTTACTAGTACCTCATGACACCCCCTCTAACAGCGACAATGGTTGACTCATCTACGTCTCATTTAACTACCTCAAATAGTCTGAATGACATTTTACAACATGCAGAGATGAAACGAGCAGTGACAAAAAATTGCACAATTTCGTTGCCGCACGAATTCATGATGGTCTCTGTCCGTGCGGTAGGTGCGAAAGAAGGAGTGAATGCATTAATATTACCTGAGACGTGTTGTGTGAATGGTTTAACATACGAGCCATCATTGTGTACCGTGTTGAAAGATAATTTGTGTTATCTTTACTTAATACATATAACAAATGCTCCACTAAAAGTTAAAAGTGGTACAAAGATTGGCGATTTCCTGGTGTAACCATTGGCCGTAAAGTTGTGCCGGGATATACCATTACATGTAACTGCTAAGGATGATGGTGATAATTTACCTGGTGTATATACCATTGAAGACTCTACGGATGCTGCTACGACTACTTCAGCTGATCTCACCTTTCAAGTAGATCCGGGCAATATAAAGAACAATTAAAAAACGTTTTGCAGACCTATAGAGATGTTGTGGCCTTACCTGGTAAACCTATGGGCACGACAGGCATGATCAAGCATAACACTGAATTGATTCCCGGTACTCAACCAATTTATGTCCCGGGATATAGATTACTCCACAGCTTATGAAAAGAAATAGACGAGATAATACAGGATATGCTAAATCAAGACATCATTGAACACTCCCTCAGTCAGTGGAATAGTTCACTTTTCCTAGTCACCAAGAAAGGAGGTGAATTTAGACCCGTAGTTGACAATCGTAAACTCTGTCACTGTACCCAGTCAATTCCCATTACCAGTCTTAACATATTTACTGGAATCACTTGGCGAGAATAACGTTGTTTTCACCTCTCTTGACTTACTCAGTGGCTACTGGCAAGTAGAACTGGAAGAGTCGTCTAGCCCTATAAATGTGTTCAGTAGTCCTTCTGGCCATTATCATTCCAAAAGACTTCTCGTTGGTCTTAGAGATGCCCCGTCAGTATTCAAGAGGCTTATCCATTCCGTATTCAGTGGTATGATCGGTCATTCTCGTTTTGCTTATCTAGATGACATCACTGTAGTGAGTAAATCAATCACTAAACATTTTGCCATTCTACAGGAAATTTTTGATTGCCTCAAGATGGCAGGTCTAAAGGTTAAGCTCAGTAAATGCAACTTTCTATGTGAGAGAATTAAATTTCTTGAACATGTGGTTGACGCTGAAGGAATTCATACCACAGATGAGAAGTTAAGGCCGATTCTAACTTTCCAGAACCTACCAGTATGATGATGGAAGGAGTTTCCTTGGACTGTGCGGTTACTATTGGTGATTTCTTCAAGGTTATGCACAGATCGCTGCTCCTCTGACTAGATTACTTGAGAAAAATGAAACATTTGTTCGGACTAATGACCAGCCTCATGCTTTGGAAACACTGAAGACAGCACTCATTAATGCCCCAGTCCTGGCATTCCCCGATTATAAGGAACATTTTCATCTTTGTATAGACGCGTCTGGGGTGAGTCTAGGTTTGGCATTGATGCAAATTGACCAAGCAAAGAGGAAACGTGTAATAGCGTATGCTAGTCATGCGCTTATTGCCGCAGAACGTAACTACAGTGTTACTGATTAGGAGGCTTTAGCAGTTGTTTGGTCTATATTTCAGAGACATAATCTATGGATATCCGATACATATCCAAACAGATCATCTCCCACTTTGTGATTTATTTAAATGAAGAAATCTTACCGGTCGTCTAGCACAATGGTCGGTTATTATCCAAGACTTCAGGCCAACCTTTGAGTACGCGCCTGGTAAATCAAATGTAGCTGCAGATGCTGTTTCACGGCACATAACCGTGGCAGTCTCACCATGTGAACTAAATGAAGTTCCTTACACCACTCTAACCTCAGCTGTTGTTTATAATTGTCAGCACGTAGACCCTCTGTGTTCTAAGGTTATTTATTTCCTAGAATCGGGAGACGCTTCAACCTTACCTACTCTGCCAGTGTCAGTAGATGGCATCATGTTAGACATTGATATTTTGTATAGGAAGACATTCCTTGCCGGAGGGACATACCTAGTAGACAGATACGTCAACTTGTTCCCACTGATTTAATACCTTCAGTACTCCACATCATCCGTAACACACCTCATACATCCCATCCGGGAAAGGATCTGTTTTTGCGACAAGCACGTCTTTCATATCACTGGCCTGCTATGTGTAAGGTATATCAATGTTCACTGTGATTCCTGTGTTCCCTGTAATCGTCATAAAGGGGCAACTGGATTACTTTTGCAATATCCAGTTCCATCACGTGGATGGGAAACTTTCTATTGATTTCCTTAAATTGCCTCTTACGGAGTCTGGTGCAGAGTACGAGTATTTGTGGCAGTTGATCATTTCTCTCGTTACTGTGTTCTCGTAGCACTCCAAGACAGGACTGCTAATAGTATTGGACGTGCCTTCATTGATAATATTATTTGTACATTCACTGCACCATCCACTGTTATTACCGATAATGGATCAGAGTTTAACAAAAGTCTTGTTGAGATTTGCAAGCAGTAAAATATCAATAAATGTAATGTCAAATCCAACCATTCAGCTTCCAGTGGCCTTGTCGAAAGGCAAAATCGTAAGGAGTTGGAGTGCTTGAGGTACTTAGGTTCTCAAAGCACTTACTGGGTTCAGTGGATACCCCAAGTTCCCGCCTCAATCAATGGTTCCATCAATAAATCCATTGACGAAGCTCCATTTTTTGTCTTTTATGGATTCGATAAATAATTACCCTATTCAATGCTATTAACGAAACCTAATCCACTCTATAATTTGGATGATTACATGAAAGTGAAGATGACAGACTTCCAGAAAATACACCAGAATGTAAGGGCCAACCTGGCCTTATCTAAAGAGGATATGATACCACGCATCGCCAATCAGCATTAACGGCATGGAAATAGTATTTGGTCGTTCATAATATACACGTATTTCTATAAATTAGGTGATAAATTTACAGGCCCACACCACGTGATATCTCGTACAGAAAGAAATTTGAGATTTATTGTCATCTGAGAGGAACTCCCAGGTACTTAGAGTGGGGGAAAAATCAGGAAAATGATATATCTTCATCTTCTTCTCCTCCTTCTTCTCCTCCTGCCCTTGCTACCCCTTGATCACCTTCTGCCCTACCTGTTAATGAGTACAGACAAAAGCTTCCCTCAGCAACTCGCCCCACTGTTACTTGTGTCTGTCCCTGTCAGGACCATTTAGCTGATCTGAACATTAATCCTGCTTTTCATGATGTCTGTATGATTCCCGAAACTTTCCAGCCAATTGTAATGCGTCTTTTTATTTCACAATCATCGTCTTTTGTTAGTTGTAGTATTTGCCCCAAGTAATTGTACTCCCCGATTTCTTCAAGAATATCTCAGCTTATTCTGATGAAGGTTTTTGATGTATTTGGATTAAACATTAGGTTTACTGCGGCTCATCTTTAGCGCCTCTTCGAGACCTTATTTAGGTCATTTAACATTTCTTGCAATGTATCTGCTGTTTCTGAGATTAGGACAATGTCTTCTGCAAATCTTAAATGGTTTAGAATTTCTCCATATAGGCTACGTTTACTCATTTGTTCTCCAAGTCTAGATTTCTGAAATACTTTCTATGCTGTAAATAATTTTAATGAAATTATATCTCCCTGATGCACGCCCTTCTCAGTCTTAATTTTTTCCGTGTCTTTATGTAATTTAATTGTAGTAGTTCCCTGCATATATAATGTTTTAGAGTAGTTTTACAATGTTTTCATTTACTCCTTGATCCTGCAATGAATTTATATTTGCTATGTGGTCTGCTAAGTCGAAAGTCTTTTCGTAATCAACAAAACCTAAACACAGTGGATAATTATATTTGCAGTTTTCTCAGTTAGCTGATTCATTGTGTGTACGTAATCAGTAGTCGCATACTCGCGTTGGAATCCTGCCTGTTCGGGAGGTTAGTTTTCTTCTATATTTGTTGTTATTCTGTTCATAAGGACCTTCGTGAAGATTCTGCAAATAACTTAAAATAAGCTAATGGTTCGATAGTTAATTAGATCTCTTGAACCGCCTTTTTTGTAAAGCAAAATAGCTGTTGCATTACACTATGATTTGAGAATTTTCTTTTTTGTACATCTTCTCCTGGGGTCCTCCCTTGATTCATATGTTTAAGAGAGATGCTTACTTCTGCTGGTGTTACCTCAGGTATTTCATTCATGTCAGGTGAAAAGTTAGCTATTGGTACTGTTGTCTTTGATGCATACAGTTCTATGTAAAATGCTTCAACTTTTCACCATTCTGTCTGTGCATTTTATGACGACCGTTATTGTCACTCAGTGATATAATTTGTTGCTTTCTTAGTGCCATTTTATTTCGGACCTGTTTCAGACTTTTCAATTTCTGGTGGTTTCTTTGATCTGATCCATGTTTCTCTTTCTTTTTTCTTCTCTCTGTCTCCTGTTAATAAGCTTATTCAATTCCGCTCTTTCAGTTTCAAATTTCTTTGTTTTTACTTTCATCTCCTTTCTTCTTTTCAAGAGCTCAAGGGTCATTTTTGAATGACTGTCGACTTTGGTTGAATTAGTTTTCCCTACTACCTCCGTTGATTCTCATGACACTTTTGTTAATGTATCATTCAACTCACCAGCGACACACTCAGCATAACCCAAAGGCTGAAATCTGTTCATTATTTCTAATTGAAAGGCTGCTTTGTTTTCACTTGCTTTTACTGGGCATATCTTTTATTTTTAATCAGCTTTGTCTTTCACTTCTGAAATAGAATCTGGCTGTGCAACTCATCATTCTTTGGTCACTTCCTACATTTACTTCGTTGACGGCTGTGACATTTATGATCGTGTTATATCTTGTCTTCTAAAATGAAGTCAGTTTCATTCTTTATTTTTCCATAAGGACTACTCCAGATCCATTTTCTGCCTGCTCTTTTGTGAAAGAGTGTGTTCATTATTCTCATGTTATTAATTTCAGCAAAATTTACCACAGTTTATCTCTGTCATTCCTTTCTCCCACTCCGAATTTTCCCACACATACTTCTGATGCTTCTATATTTTTTGATTTGCCAACTTTTCCACTAATGTCTTCCAAGAGTAAAGTATATTTGGTCCTTTCTTCTTTCACAGTTTAGATGATGTTGTCATTGAATGTTTCTATTTCTTCATCTGAGCTTCTGAGAAGTCGGTATATACACTTGTATTACGTTTAGGGTGCATCTTTTGCCTAGTCTAACTGCAGTCCATACTACTGTCAGGTACACTGCTGTTGTCTGCAAGATTTGTTTTAATTAAACTGCACCACTAACTCATTCACTTCGTATATATATATATATATATATATATATATATATATATATATATATATATATATATATATATATATATATATATATATATAATTGTTTTTGGAATTAGGGAACAGTTACGGTGGGTAAAATTTACCATATCAGGGTGTAAGTAGATGATCTTTGTCAGGATGATGCCTACCATCCATAAGTTTTAACAAATATAATCCTTCGTAACTCCCAGACACAGAGGTATTAATTATGCCTCCACCCACC
The DNA here is from genome assembly GCF_032717465.1 of Coenobita brevimanus. NCBI lineage: Eukaryota > Metazoa > Arthropoda > Malacostraca > Decapoda > Coenobitidae > Coenobita > Coenobita brevimanus. The sequence continues at coordinate 41,424,898 of NC_137054.1, read as the reverse complement.
TGTGGTGGAGAAGGCATGTTTGGTCTGTCCGTGCGTGCGGGCGTGTGATCGTGCATGCATAACACTCTTGTTGGCCCGATATCATCTGAACCCAATGACGGATTTCCACCAAACTCTTGTCAGTGTTGCAGTATGAGAAGATGATGAACTGCTTCGGTCAGCTAGGTCAAGGGGTCAATGGTCAAGGTCAAATAATAACTTAGGTTATCCTTGTGGGAGTGATAATTTATCTCATGAACCCCTCGACGGATTTCGATCAAACTTTTGTCAGTGATACAGTATGTGGGGGCAATGAACTAATTAGGTCAGCAAGGTCAAGGGGTAAGAGATCAAGGCCATAAAGGTTTGGGCTCGATATCTCCTGAACCCCACGACAGATTTTTACGAAACTTTTGTCCGTGATTCTGTATGAAGTGATGAGCAAGGGTCGAAGGTCAAGGTCATATGGGGTCGACTTAGTTTATCTTTAGTCTCATTTCAACCCACAATGAACCCTGACATCAAGGTTGTATTGCAAGTTCCTGCACAAGGCTTGGCGGAGGCATATCGAGCGATGCTTTGTGCCGACAGCTTGGGGCCCAGGCTCTCGGTGTTTTCATTATGTTAAACTTCTAGCCTTAATCCTCATGACTGTCTGCACCTAAAACATCCCCAGATTACCTTAGCATAACGCTAACACTCAGAAAAAATTTGACAAAAATCCCGATTCCCCACTCTTCTTCTTTAGTTTTAAGAAAGATAAAGTGATCAACTTTGTTTTTCTTACAGAGGGGTTTCCGAGTTGGAAGAGCGGTAAGTATTGTCCGAAAGAGGCCGAAGGTAACATGTCGGGAATATGCCAACTCTTACAGTTCTAATCCGATTGAAACAAAACTCGTTAGAAGGGTAAAGAGTAAGCAAAAGGTGGTGTTTCAATTTTGAGAAAAATTGGTAGTTCAGGGTCACTGGACAGTGTCAGATATTCGGCCCTTGAACTGAAAAAAAATGTTTTTCAGTTAGAAATAAATGTGATGGAAGGATTTAGAGTCAGATATACATTAAACTGTTCAATTTTTAGACCAACAGGACAAAGGTCAAAGTCACAGGACAAGATCAACTTAAACAATTTTGATCTAGTTTGAACCACCTTAGTATAAGGGCTCATAGCTATACAAGAATGATGTATTTCAAGTTTGCAAACATTTGGTCAAAGGTCACGGTCACAGAACTTGGGCAAAAGTTCAGTTATAGACCGATCGCAAGGCGTGAGTGTCGTGGTCTCTTACTGCTCCCTCTTGTTATAGCCTTCAGAAAATTTCATTTAGGTGAAGAGACAGTTTTGGAACAGGCGCAGGTAACCACTCTTCACTACTCTCCTCACTATTACGATGTCATTAAGTTAAAAAAATAACACAAACCTTTGGAGCTTCTTTATAAAAAGGTTTTAAACAATCAGAAAAATAAGCATTAAAAATATAATAAAATGTATGAAGACATAGGGATGGCAGTGGGCCCAACAGCATGGTAAGTTGGCTGAGGCATACTTTTATTTTTTTTATTTTTTACTCCTGAACATGCCATTATGATTAATCATAACTGCACCTGAAAAATATCGTGATAATGGGATAACTATTAACCGACCATTCAATACATAAAAGTATGCCATTAAAAATATTGCAATGGAATTGTTGTTTTATTGCCTCGGCCTCGTTCCGATGGCAATGGGTGCACTGCCATCCCTGCATCTTCATACATTTTATTATTATTTTGTTTTAATCCGTCCCCGCCCTGGAGGGGATTGGGGACAGGTATAGTTTTCACTTGGTTTGTCCGTCTGTCTGTTTGTCTGTCTGTCTGTTAACAACTTTAACGCGAAAACTACTGGTGTCATTTTGAATAAAATTATAGGGATGATGTGCTATGACCTTCTGATCACATGAATAAATTTTGGGCCAAACTGGGCCAAAGCCCAGGCTGTAGGCTCAAAAAATGTTTTAGAAAATGTAAAAATAATAGTTGTTGCGCCATAACCCTTTTCAGATTCGTCATATCGACATGAAACCAAAACCTAAATGTGCATCTTTCAAATCCGCATCCTACAACATGCCTCACTACATCAGGGGGGTTACCCTCCAGTTAGCGGTAGAGGGGTCAATATCAGGTGGGTCGGGCCTAAATTTTCAAATGGGCCTAAATCGTCAATTTTCACTCAATCTACTCCCAATTTGGTAGGTGACATCTTTGACTAGATATCCTGTTGTGTTTATACGTCAACACTAAAATGACTGCCAGGGACGGGTTTGCCGTTCTTTGGCACAGTTCTTGTTTATACTTGTAACAAACAGTCTGGAACGGACCAATAACTTCGCCACTGCTTGCTCTCCTCTGTTCTCCCTTTTATTCCTTGGTTTGCATAGAGAAAAGTGAAGTCATTTATACTTATCATGACTCCCACATTCTTAAAGCTTTTGATGTTTATATTAAGAGATATCTGCGGCAACTGCAGTACCGATGTGTGCACAAGTGTATAGAATAGATCGCATCTTTGAGGCCAGTGGTGATTTGGGTGATGTGATAATGTGTGTGTGTGTGTGTGTGTGTGTGTGTGTGTGTGTGTGTGTGTGTGTGTGTGTGTGTGTGTGTGCGTGCATGCTTGTGTGTGTTCTTACCTTACCTAATTGTTCTTACCTAATTGTATCTTTACAGGAATGAGTCAAGCTCGTACTGACCCATGTCTTAGACCATATTTATCGTACATACCCTTAAATTTGTGAATTGTTTTGGCACACACTATTTCATTCGGTAGTGCATTCCATTGATCAATTGCTCTGTTTGGGAAACTGAATTTCCTTACGTCTTGATCACCTCTCTTCTTATGTAGTTTTTTGCAGTGTCCTCTTGCTGATGCTTCTCCATATGTTGAGTAATCATTTATGTCTATTTTCTCCTTTCCTGATATGCACTTATATAGCATTATCATGTCACCTCTTTTCCTTCTCTCCTGTAGTGTTGGTAGATTCAGTTTATTTAGTCTTTCTTCGTAGCTTAGGTCCCTTAAGCTTGGTATCCATCTTGTAGCGGCCCTTTGAACTTTTTCGATCTTGTCTATATATTTTTGAGATGAGGACTCCAGACTACTGATGCATATTCCAGGGTTGGTCTAATGAATGATGTTATTATCCTTCTTAGCATGTTCATTTATGTATGTGAATGCTATTCTCATATTTGCAAGCAGTGTATACATGTTCCGTACCTTCTCGCTGATGTGGTCAGCTGGAGATAGTCTGTTATTGATGATCACACCTAGGTCTTTCTCTCTTTCTAATGTGTATAGGGTTTTATTTCCTAACTTATAATCCCAATCAGGTCTTTTTCCACTTTTACCAAACTTGATTACATGACACTTGTCCACATTGAATTCCATTTGCCATGTACTACTCCTTTCATGAAGTTTATTTAATTCTTCTTGTAGCTCTTTACAAGAGTCTGTGTTAGTAATTCTCCTTTGTATTTTTGCATCATCTGCAAACATATTCAGATAGCTCTCATTTCCAGTGTTACTGTTTATATCATTTATATACACTAAAAACATGATTGGTGCCAGCACTGAACCCTGTGGTACTCCACTAGTCACTTCTTTCCATGATGAGTAGTTTCCTCTTAGTACTGTCCTCATTTCTCTTTTTATGAGAAAGTCTTGCATCCAACAAAACAGTTTGCCTCGAATTCCTCCTTGATGGTACAGTTTCCACAAAAGTCTTTGGTGTGGTACTGTGTCAAAAGCTTTCTTGAAATCTAAATAATTATTGTCCACCCATCCTTCCCTTTCCTGTATTGTGTTTGTTACTCTGTCATAGTAGCTCAACAGATTAGTAACACATGATTTTCCTTTTCTGAAACCAAACTGTCTTTCTGTTATCATACTGTGTTCTTCTAGATGATTTACCCAAGCTTTTCTTATAAGTTTTTCTAATACCTTGCTTACAACACTGGTCAGTGATACTGGTCGGTAGTTGAGTGGATTTTGTCTATTTCCTTTCTTGAATAAGGGGACAATATTTGCTTTTTTCCAAATATCAGGTAGTTTACCTTGACTCAAGGATTTCTTGAAAATTAAAAATAATGGTTTACTTAACTCCTTTGCACATTCTCGTAATACCCAACATGAAATTTCATCAGGACCACTTGCTTTTCCTCTGTCTAATCTACTTAACTCCTCCTGTATTACTTTTTCTGCTATTTGTATATCTGGTAGTATGTGTGGACATGCGTGTTCCACATAGTCCCTCTCAAATTTTTTTCTTCTGTAAAAACTAATTGGAAATTCTTATTTAGTGCTTCACAAATATCTTTCTCTTGTGTATAAGTGATTCCCTCGTCTGTAATGGATTGTATTATATCTTTTACTTTGGTTTTGCTTCTGATATAGCTGTAAAACAGCTTTGGTTGATCACTACTTTTATTTATTATATCCTCCTCTAACTGTTTTTGGGCTTCCCTCCTTATTCTTATATAGTCGTTTCTTGCCTGTTTGTAATTATTATACGCCCTTTCACTATTGTGTCTTCTGTATCTATTCCACAACAAATCTCTTCTTTCTTTTGATTTTTTACATTCTGTATTGAACCATTTCTGTATTTTCTTATCTGCTTCTTTGTGCTGTGGGATGTACTTCTGGACTCCTATTTCATAAAATAAAAAAAAAAAATTATATACAGCATTTAAATCTTGTCCTCTAAGCTCATTTTCCCAACCAACTTCTAAGAAATACTTCTTTAGGTCTTGATAATTTCCCTTTTAATAGTTTAGGCTCTTTTTGTAACTGTCATTGCTGTTTACTATGTCATATGCTATCCTGAAGTTATAATTTAGTACTGCATGATCGCTTTTGCCGAGTGGAGGGTGATATATTAAACTGTCAATATCATTTTCTTGCCTAGTAAATATTAGATCTAGCACTGAAGGTACATCAAGTCCTCTTTTTCTGGTGGTTTCCCTCACATGTTGCGTTAAGAAAAACTCTTGTACGAGATCCAGGAGCTTTTGGTTCCAACAGCTTTCTTGGCTATTTATATCTAGAGTATTCCAATTTATATTTGTATTGAAGTCCCCAGTTAGTATAATTCTTTCCGATTTCTCTTCCATTTTATGTAGCAATGATCTTATACTCTGAATTGTACTCTCTGCCAGGTCCTCATATTCGTCTCTTTCCCATGTGTTTGATCTGGGTGGCATGTACAAATTGGCTACAATTACTTTACCTTCAGATGTGTCGATCTCTACTGCAATCAGTTCTACTTGTGATGGTATATCTAGTTTTATTTCCTTGACTTTTAGATTTTTCTTAGTTAATATTATAATTCCTCCTCCTTTTTTTAAATTTCTGTCTCTTCTCCATATATTGTATTCCTCTAAGTTTAGTATGTCATTGGATATCCTTGGTGTTAATTTTGTTTCAGTAAGGCATATTATTTGTGGTTCATTTTCTCTGACATAATCATTCATCTCTAGTAATTTAGATACCATTCCATCCACATTTGAGTACATCAACTTTATCATCTTGTTTATATACTTGTCATGACATGGTTCTACTACCTTCCTCCTTTTTCTTCCATCCTGTTTGTGTACCACTTTCGTACCTGTAATCCTATTACTTTGTAAAAAAATTTCTTCTTCTCCTCTTCTGATCTTCCCTCATTTTTTGTTTTTGCTTCCTCCCTTTTCTCTTTCAGTAATTCCAGTTCCTCTTGTGTTAGGCATCTTTTTATCCATACATTTTTGAACTCCTCTTTTTCCATAAGATTCTTTGCATTTTTTAGTATCTCTTCCACAGTGTTTACACTCTGGAAAGTCACTTTAGAGGTCTTGTCTTGCTTTTCTCGTATTTACCTAGCCTTTTGTGTTCCTCTATGTCTTTACTACAGATTTCCTCTGATACTTCTTTCAGTAAGCTCATTACATTTGCCATCTCCTTTTTGTCTCTTGTGATCTTGTTTTTAACTTCTTCCTCTTCTATACCAGTGATTACTATCGATTTGTTTATCTCTACTGAATCTCTGACTAACTTTGGATTGTTTTGGATTATTCTTTTCACTTCCTTTTTAATGCTTTTTTCCTCCACCCTTGTTTCTAAGTCTTTCTTTACTTTCACCATTTCAGCATACGTGGTTTCTACATCATATTTGTAGCTTTGCACAGCTTCATTCACCTGTGTTATCTTCTCCTCAATATCACTGCTCTGGTCCATAAGACTGCTTGCTTGCCTAATTGTCTGTGTGTCATTTTTGAACTCTTCCATAACACTCTCGTGATTGACTACTGTACTTGCCATTTCACTCACTTTCTTCCTAAGCGTAATCAATTCCACTGTTAGTTCACTGATGGTTGTGTCTTTCTTATTGGCCTCCCTTCCTAGTTTTTCTATCTCTTCCTTTTGCAAGTGCATTTGCTTCTTTATTTCATCAATTTCATTTTTGAAAGCCATTTCTAGTTTGTGTACACGTTCAACCAGTCTATTGTGAGTCTCCACTTCAACCAGTTCTTGGTAGAAATCATCATTTTGCTTTTTACTTTTATCCCTTTTCTTTTCCAAATTTGTTTTACTGAAGTATGTATCCATTTTGCAATACTAAAAGAACAAAGTATGTACTTACAGAGTATGTACACTTTCCCCGTGTTGCTGTAGTCTAAACAAACCCAGCTGACTCAGCGCATTTTTTTTTCCTCGTGGTTCTTTGTTCTGTTTGAACCAGTCTTGTTTAAACTTATTTTTTTTTTTCCCTTTTAATAATGAAAAATCATTTAGTCTAATCTGGTACAGAGCTTGACTCATTCAAAGATAGTAATTTAGGTAATGCTACTGGCCGTGTTGTTTCGGTACGGAGCGCCGATGTCGCACGTGTGTGTGTGTGTGTGTGTGTGTGTGTGTGTGTGTGTGTGTGTGTGTGTGTTTAAACAAAATAATTCAATCACTTATATCCAATTTTAACCAAACTTAGAGAACGTGTTAAGAGCCTATCACCGAGAAAAAGAATTGTTTTTCAAAATAATAGACCAAGGGTCAAGGTCGCAGGGCTACTCCAAACGTTGCCCAGGTCAATTAAACTTCAGCAATTTTTACCCATTTTAGAATAAACTTGGAGGAAGGATCGGGTGAAAGGGAAGAATGAATTGATTTGAAAATGAAAATATTTAGTCAAAGGTCAAGGTCATAGAACAACGCTAAATATCTACCCTGTGTCTGCATGTTAAAAAAATAATTCAGACACTTTTGATCTGATTTTTAACAATCTTGGTGGACAATTTGAGAGTCAGCCAGCAAGTAAACGTCTTGTTTTTTAAAATCATATAATAAATTGTTTTAAAGAACCCTGTGACATTGAACTTTAATATTATCAAAGGTCAGTGTCATAGGGCAAAATTCTGCGATATAGTCAAACTTTGTGGAAAGGTTGAGGTAAGGCCAGATTCATTTTTGAAAACACTCAAAGGTCAAGGTCACAGGACAAGTTAAAAAATCTACTCGTGTGTGTGATTATTGACAATATATGATATATCCAAAGAGTTTTGAGTGGATTTTGGTCAAAGTTGATGGAAGGCTGGAGGATCAACCATAGAGTAAGGCTATTGGTTTTGACAACAATAGGTCAAAAGTCAGGGTCACATGGCAAGGTCAAAATAAATAATATTTATTCGATTGAGAACAATCGTTGTGAAATGGTAGAGGATGAGGCAAAAATTAAAGACTGATTTAGAAAACAATCAGTCAAAGGTCAAAGTCATAGAGAAAGTTCAAAATCTAATGTAACAGAGACAGGGCAACAGAATTTTGATCTGATCTGACTCAAGCTTAGTGGAAGTGTTAAGGGTCAAGCAAAAACGAAGGAATTTGATTTTGAAAACAGTCAAAGGCAAAGATCACAGGTCATGGTCAAAGTTTGACTCGTGGGTCTGTGTGTGATGAAAATATCAAACACAGTTTTGATCTGGACTAAATCAAGTTTTTGGATGAGTTGATTATTCCAACGTTTGACCAATTGTTACTGAGAACAACAGGTAAAAGGCCAGGGCCACCTGCAAGTTCAACTTAAAGTTTCTATCTGATGTAGGCTAACCTTTGTGGAAGGGTTATGTTAACAATAAATTCAGTCGAAGGTCAAGGTATAAAAAAATCAAGGGTACTGGACAAAGTCAACTCAGTTTTGATTTGATATGATTCAGTGTTGGTGGAAGGGTTTAGGGTTAGACAAGATTGTAATAATCTGATTTTGAGTTTGTATCCTAGATCACGGTCGCAGGACAAAGTCATATATTCGGCCATAAACCAGTTGGTGGGTGTGCGTATTTCACTGTCTGAATGATCCTTCTTATCTTAGCGACCGTATTCACCCACAGACACACTGGCTGAACTTTGACCTTACGTGTGATATTGAGCTCTGACTGAATGTTCTCCAAATCATTTCCCTTTGTTCTTGCATCACTCTTAAACTTCCCGTCAAGTCTAGTCTACTGTAAGTTAGATAAAAACTGCTAAAGTTGACCTTGCCCGGTCAAACTTTGCCTTCGCTCTATGACTAAGACCTTCCATCTATTATTCCCCCCAGTATTTCAAATCAACGTATCACCCTTGACTCCTCCACTATGTTTGGTTATAAGTGGGATAAAAACTATTGCATTTATACTTTTTTTGCACACACACACACACACACACACACACACACACACACACACACACACACACACACACACACACACACACACACACACAACGTCGAATATGCTAAAACGCACACTCCTTTGCGAACACTGATGTAAATATACATGCATATGCGAAACTTCGTAAAAAAAAAGAAAGAAATAAACAAAGAATTCTGTATATATTTACTGCAATGCCAAAACTGGAGGCTTTGGTGATTTTGTTGGCAATTGGTCCATTACATCCGAAGAGGGATATTCTCATGCACATGATTCATTCAGGAATACAGAATGGAGTAGTACATATAAACCAGCATATGTAGCATGGTTTATGTGTCAGTGTTTGTGGCAACTGGCCCATTGCTTTAAGAGACAGATAAGCGTCTGTGCAAATGTGTAATCATAGGACACAAACCGAAGGAACTTATCTAGTGTTCACTAAAAGGTCCTACTTGATCTGATTGTCATTTCTGATGTCAAATAGGCATGCTGTATGGCGTTTTCAGAAGGACAAGATGTAGTAGTTAACGTTCAGCACTAACTGCAGTTTGGTATGTATCTCAGCTTCGGTGGCAAGCGACCTAGAAATTTGGAGTTACTGATGTTACACATGGGCACAGAACACAGAATGAATACTTTATGATTGTTCCCCCTCTCCTACTCTCTCTCTCTCTCTCTTTCTCTCTCTCTCACATGCTCGCACACACACACACACACACACACACACAAATATATTTTTATATATATATATATATATATATATATATATATATATATATATATATATACATATTGTTACATAGCCTATGATTTCATCATCCTTTGTATAATTCTAACGTACAGTATGCTGCATGTTTGATCACGATTCGCCTCGTGGCTTCCATAGCGACCAGGCTTGCGTGTTCTACCTCACTCCCCCCTTCTCCCCCTTATAGTAGAATAAGTCGTTCTTTCTGTTGTTCAGAGCAGGATTGTCAACACTTTGTCCCCTATGGCTTCATTTGCGCGTCCTTCTTACAAGTTGTATCAAGCTCTGCCGGCCCCTATATAATGAGCTCAGTCTCTGCATTAATTGCCACTTAGATCTACTCCTCATTTTGTTCACATCTCTGTCCTCCCCTGTATAGTGTATTATTATTTTTGTGAGTGCTCAGGAAGTCTCCAGCCATCTAGCTGCTGTATAATTTGAGTATAAGTGTTGTTACCATTTTTCTTGTACTGTATGGCCTAAGGTGTTGATTCGTGGGCCTGGTAGGGTTTTTGTGATTCATGTAAAGCTTTTAATGTCAGCCAGTGTGAGTGGTGTTTTGTTCGTTCTTTCGTTCGTTCGAAGATTTCCTGCACATATAGTGCAGGCCGGGCCATTCATTAGCCCGGTCAGTGGTGTATGGGCTTATTAAAAATAGTAAGTGGGGAGGACAGGACCTGGGGATTGCCCAGCACACACGTCTTGTCTCCTGCGGGCTTTGTGGTGTGTGTGTGGTGTTTTGTATCTGTGATAATATTATATCTTACTTTAACTGAGCATTATCCGGTTTCCTCATTTTATCAGGGCTGACTTAGATAAATTTGTTCTTGCTCAATTCGTGTTAATAGAGGCTATTGCAGTTAACAATGTATTTAACCTGTTTTTGCCATTACATTATCCTTATGAGTCCTGAATGTTTAGTTGTTAGTTTGTGCATTAAACTTTAACTTGTAATTTTACCTAACTCTTTTGTTTTGAACCTGGAACTTTGCGAGACAGTAGTGATTTTAGTACTCTCACTTGAAGTGTTCATTATCTCTCTCTGTTCCGTAACATAAACTTGGCGACCTCTTATCGGGATATTCAGGATATTATGATAGGGATATTGCTTGATATTTTGTGACTGTGATTTATTCATGATGTCTACTATTACTACTCTTGATGAAGCCAAAGATTTTTTGTCAAATGTGCAAACAGTGTGTGATGTAGAAAACAGAACAAAGAATGAACTTAGGCTTGTTGCTCAGCAATTGGGAATTACTGTTTGCTCTCATCATTCTAAAGATCAAATTGTTGACATGATTAATAAAAGCTTGTTTAATGTAACTCCTCCAGATGAGCAAACGCAGATTGAAATAGCTAAGTTACAGCTAGCCCTGCAGGAGGCTTGTGCTAAGGAGGCTGAGTTTCAGGCTCGTGCTAAGGAGGCTGAGTTTCAGGCTCGTGCTAAGGAGGCTGAGTTTCAGGCAAATGCTAAGGAGGCTGAGTCTCAGGCTCGTATTCAGGAGGCACAGGCACAGGCTCAGGCACAAATTGAACTTGCTAGGATTCAGGCAGACCATGAGTATCGCATGAAACAAGGTGGAACTGGATCATCTAGCTCTGATGATTTTGATGTGGCTAAAAATGTTAAACTTGTCCCTCCTTTTAATGAATCTGATTTAACAAAGTATTTTCAGTTGTTTGAGAGGGTAGCTACAGGATTTAATTGGCCCAAAAATTATTGGCCAGTACTCCTAAAGAGTGTTCTCACTGGTAAAGCTCAAGTAACTTATGCATCTTTGCCTCAGGATCAATCTGATAATTATGATGTAGTTAAGAGCTTGATTCTTAAGGCCTATGAGCTTGTTCCTGAAGCCTATAGTGTAAAATTTAGGACAAATAAGCAAGATAAGCAATCCCATGTTGAGTATGCAAAAATCAAAGAAGATCTGTTAGAGCAGTGGTTAAATTCTAAGAATGTAAATTATGATTTTGATAAATTTATGCAGATGATTTTGCTGGAGGACTTCAAAAGGTGTATTAATAAAGATGTAAGCCTATATCTTGATGAGAAAAGAATAGATAATTTGTCTGATGCTGCAGTTTTAGCTGATGAATATGTTCTCACTCACAAGAGATATTCTAAAGAAAAAAGGAAAGCTGAGAGTAAGTACGTTGCCTCTACTAAGAGTACAGGCAACAGGAAAGAGAATAAAGATGATGTTTCTCAGGAAGTAAATACCATCTCCACCTCTAGATTTCAGAAAAGTAAATGTACTAATTGTAGTAAACTTGGTCATACTATGGAGAAATGTTTCAGGAGACAGCGTGATGTGAACAAAAAGGAGTCTTTAAATATTCAGTCAATTGGTCTAGTGTCCACCTTTGAGAGTTCCCAGAATTCTTTAACAGAGTTAACTGAACTTGCTTTGAGGGGTAAATTAAATTCTCATGATGAAGCTCCTCTTTTGAGCAGTAACGTGGATGACACTCTCAAGAGTTCATGTGCTAATTTCCTGTCTGATGGTTTTGTCTGTCCTCTGGAGAATAATGACAGGAATTCAGTTAAAATATATCGTGATACAGGTGCTTGCCAATCCCTTATGCTGACCAGTGTTCTAGGTTCTAATGTTAATTCCTCTGATGAAACTGTAATCTTACAAGGTGTAGGGAATAATTACTTCTCTGTCCCTCTGTTCAGAGTGAATTTAGAGTCTGGTTTTCTTAATGGTTCCGTTATGGTTGGGTTGGTTGAGACACTCCCAATGTCAGGTGTAACTTTCTTACTTGGAAATGATATTGGTGGAAGTCAAGTGTGTCCAGCTCCTCAGTTGTCTAGTGAACCAGTGACTGCGACCCAGGATTGTGATATTCCTGATGTGTTCTCTGCATGTGCTGTCACTAGGGCTAAGTCTAAAGTTACTGGTGACTAAGAGGATAATGATGATGATGATGTTATCCTAGCTGACACTTTTCTTGCTAATTTGGACCACTCACCAGATGAGGCAGTACCCCGTAGTGTTGATAATTTGTCTTGTCAAGAGTTGGTCGAGTTGCAGGTTGCTGACCCTGAGTTGAAAGGTCAAGCCAACTCTGCTTGCAGTGAGGAAGAGTCAGCTGGTGCTTCTACTTGTTATTATACAAAGTCAGGAGTACTTATGAGGAAGTGGAGACCCCCAACAGCATCAGCCGACTGTGAATGGGAGGTTGTACATCAAGTTTTCATCCCTCGTGTTTGTAGGCAGGATATCATTAGAGTGGCTCATGATTCCAGTTTGGCAGGACACCTTGGAGTGAGGAAGACTGCGGCACGCATTTTGAAACACTTCTACTGGCCAGGTATCTTCAGAGATGTTTCCTGGTATTGTAAGTCTTGTCACACCTGTCAAGTTGTGGGGAAGTGTAATCAGACCGAAAAGGTTGCACCTTTACTTCCCATTCCTCCTTTTGAGGCGTCTTTCACCCGTGTGTGGGTGGATATTGTGGGCCCTCTTCCTAAGACTTCTTCAGGATTTTCTTATGTGTTGACCCTGATTGATATGGCTACTCGTTATCCTGAAGCCATTCCACTTAGAAATATCTTAGCAAAGAACGTGGTTAAGGAAATGCTAGGGTTCTTCACAAAGTTTGGTCTGCACAAGGAGGTACAGTCAGACCGGGGAAGTAATTTCATGTCAAATGTTTTCAAGCAGTCTCTGAAAGAGCTGGGCATCACCCAGATCACGCCTTCAGCTTACCATCCCCAGACCCAAGGAGCGTTGGAGAGATATCATCAAACACTCAAATCGATGCTCAGGAAATACTGTTTGGAACATAAGAAAGACTGGGATAAAGGTCTTCCATTCATTGTATTTGCCGCAAGAGAATCTCCAAATGAATCACTGGGCTTCTCACCCTTTGAACTACTGTTTGGCCATGAAGTAAGAGGACCCCTTAAGCTACTCAAGGAATGCTGGCTATCGGAGGAAGATGACGTCAACCTGCTGGAGTATGTGACGAGGTTCAAAGAACGGCTGTCCACTGCCTTACAGCTGGTGAGAGAGAATTTAGGAGCTGCTCAGGAGAAGATGAAGACTTGGTATGATAAGAAGTCCAGGTTACGCCACTTTCAGCCAGGAGATCAGGTTTTGATTCTGTTACCGGTGCATGGGCAACCTCTTCAAGCCAAGTTTAGTGGTCCTTATTTCGTGGAGAAGAAACTCAGTGATGTCAACTATGTCATTGCCACACCAGATCGTAGAAAGAACAAGCAACTTTGTCACATTAACATGCTAAAGTCATATCACAGGCGGGACGAAAATAACCCAGTCTGCACTGTAGCTGCTCCACCCGAGTCTGCAAGTGAAGCTCTCCCATGCAGTATGAGCCTGAGTGATAGTTTGGGGAAGAATCCTGATATCATGAATGATCTCCAGACTAAGCTTTCTCATCTACCTCCCGAGGAAAGGCAGGAGTTTTCGTCATTACTGCAGGAGTACCTGCAAGTGTTCCATGCCACTCCAGGAAGAACCACTGTGTTGATGCATGATGTCGATGTTGGAGACGCGAAGCCAATTAAACTGCCTCCTTACCATGTGAACCCAGTGAAAGTTCTTCTCATCCAGAAGGAGCTTGGCTACCTGTTGGACCACAAGATGATTGAGCCCTGTCAGAGCGAGTGGAGTTCTCCTGTCACTCTAGTCCCTAAGCCAGGTGGGTCACAGCGGCTTTGCATCAACTAAAGACATGTTAATCAGATAACCAAAACAGACACTTACCCTCTCCCTCGCGTGGAAGATTGCATAGACAAGATCGGAAAGGCTAGGTGAATAAGTAAGTTTGATTTGTTAAAGGGATACTGGCAAGTACCTATGACTGAACGTGCTAGGAAGATCTCCTGTTTTGTAACACTATGAAAGACTTTTGCATGTTCTGTAATGCCATATGGTATGAATAATGCACGAGCCACTTTTCAGAAGCTCATGAATGTTGTAACAGAGGGTTTGGCAGGGTGTGTTGTTTATATTGATGATGTATTAATCTTCAATGACAACTGGAAAGATCACTTATGCCATGTCAGTAAATTTCTTGAGCGTTTGGTTCAGGCTAATCTTGTAGCTAATTTATCAGTGTGAGTTTGGTCAAGCTAAAGTTCAGTACCTTGGGTATGTAATTGGTGATGGACACGTTGCACCACCAGGAGCTAAGGTTCAGGTTATAAGTGATCTTCCCAGACCTAAAAATAGGAAAGAGGTACAAAGATTTTTGGGAATGGTAGGTTATTACAGGAGATTTGTTCTTAACTTTTCAATTCTTGTATCACCACTTATTGACCTACTGAAAAAAGGAGTTGAAATTGTCTGGACCGATAACTGTGAATCCTCTTTCAGTAAACTTAAAGCTATCCTATTAAGTCAGCCATTGCTCTCTACTCCAAATTTTGCTAAGCCTTTTAAGATGGCTGTTGACGCAAGTGATACAGGAGCTGGGGCTGTTTTGCTGCAAGAGGATGATCAGGGTATTGAACACCCTGTATCTTATTACAGTAAGAAGTTCACTCCACCTCAAAAGAACTACTCAATTATTGAGAAAGAGCTTTTGGCCTTGATTTTGGGTTTACAGCATTTCTCGTTTTATTTGTGTTCTGGTTTTGACCCATAGTCATTTATACCGATCATAACCCACTGAAATTCCTTAGTAAGTTTAAAGATAAAAATCAGAGATTGACAAGATGGAGTCTACTTCTTCAGGAGTATTCATTAGACATACAACACGTCAAGGGGAAAGAAAATGTTATTGCAGGTTGCTTATCTAGACTCTAGACAGATTGTTTTAGAGTAATAAGAAATTTCCTTAGTAAATTTCTTTTTCTTTGTGGGGAGGTGTTACATAGCCTATGATTTCATCATCCTTTGTATAATTCTAACGTACAGTATGCTGCATGTTTGATCACGATTCGCCTCGTGGCTTCCATAGTGACCAGGCTTGCGTGTTCTACCTCACTCCCCCCTTCTCCCCCTTATATTAGAGTAAGTCGTTCTTTCTGTTGTTCAGAGCAGGACTGTCAACTCTTTGTCCCCTATGGCTTCATTTGCGCATCCTTCTTACAAGTTGTATCAAGCTCTGCCGGCCCCTATATAATGAGCTCAGTCTCTGCATTAATTGCCACTTAGATCTACTCATTTTGTTCACATCTCTGTCCTCCCCTGTATAGTGTATTCTTATTTTTTTGAGTGCTTAGGAAGTCTCCAGCCATCTAGCTGCTGTATAATTTGAGTATAAGTGTTGTTACCATTTTTCTTGTACTGTATGGCCTAAGGCGTTGAATTGTGGGCCTGGTAGGGTTTTTGTGATTCATGTAAAGCTTTTAATGTTAGCCAGTGTGAGTGGTGTTTTGTATCTGTGATAATATTATATCTTACTTTAACTGAGCATTATCCGGTTTTCTCATTTTTCAAGGCTGACTTAGATAAATTTGTTCTTGGTAAATTCGTGTTAATAGAGGCTATTGCAGTTAACCATATATTTAACCTGTTTTTGCCATTACATTATCCTTATGAGTCCTGAATGTTTAGTTGTTAGTTTGTGCATTAAACTTTAACTTGTAATTTTACCTAACTCTTTTGTTTTGAACCTGGAACTTTGCGGGACAGTAGTGATTTTTGTATTCTCACTTGAAGTGTTCATTATCTCTCTCTGTTCCGTAACAATATACATATATATATATATATATATATATATATATATATATATATATATATATATATATATATATATATATATATATATATATATATATATATATATATATATATATATATATATATATATATATATATATATATATATATATATATATATATATATATATATATATATATATATATATATATATATATATATATATATATATATATATACTATATACTGAAATGCCCGCCCCCCCCAAGACACCCAGGGAAGGGTGTCGCAACACCCACCCCGGGAAGGACCCACAGCCCCACATCCACCCCAGGAAGATACGACGGAGGGGCATATAAGGAAAGCGTCGGGCCCGAACGAGATGGGCGAAGGTGGCCCATGGACCTATGCCTCTATTCCATGGAACACGGCCGCCAGCAGGAGAGCGGTCCTGGCCAACTACATTGCAGCCAGGCCAGCCCTTGCCAGGATCAGGGTGGGACTTGTCCACAGACAGTCCCAAGCAGCACCACGTTGACTGCCACTGTACACAGGGAAGGGACGGCCACTGTATACCCTTCAGCTGTTGCCCCTTGCAACCCCTCCGTGAGGGCCACTGTGTGCAACGGGGAAGGGACGGCCACTGTATGCCCTACAGCTGCAGCCACCCCTGGAACCAGCCCCTCGGTGACGGCCACTGGATGCACCAGGGAAGAGACGGCCACTGTATGCCCTTCAGCTGGTAAACCAGGCAGAGGCAGAACTGCTGTGATGGCCACTGTATGCACCAGGGAAGAGACAGCCACTGTATGCCCTTTTTCTGCCTCCTCCTTAGGGAACAGCACCGTGGTAACAGTCACTGTACGTACTGGGGAAGGGACGGCCACTGTACGCCCTTCAGCTGTCGTTTCTAGGGTTCATGGAACTGCGGTGACAGCCACTGTATGCACTGGGGAAGGGACGGCTACTGTGTGCCCTTCGTCCACGGCCCTTGAGACTACCCCTTCGGAGGAAGTCCCTGGCTCAGCCCACTACCCTTCTGGAGGCCGAGTGGGACGTCTCTCTTCTCACAGGTACAGTCCTTCAGAAGAGTTGCAGCTTGAGGAGCTGTGGCAAGGGCCTCTCCTGGACCTGGGGATCCACGCCCTACAGGCCGCCCCTGTACAATGTCCAATGCTGACAGATGCCACAGAGAAGTGACGCCGCAGGCAGCTCCTGACGGTAGTCCGACCGAATGATGATGACAGCCCCCAGGCCTCCAGGGACACCTCCAGGACCCTGGGGCATGACCTCGCAAGTCCCAGTTCCAGATGACCCTCCACCAGGCGCCGATGCAGACAGGTGCGCCTATTGGCCCTCTTTGGTCCCAAATCCGAGGGCCACACCACAGGTTGAGACCCCACCAGGAAAGGGCCTCCCTGTACTCCAACCCGGGGCCACACCACAGGTCGAGGCCCCACCAGGAAAGGGCCTCCCTGTACACCAACCCACAGCCCCAGCCAGACAACCCCGCCCTTGGCGGTATTTCCGTGCCTCCTGAGGGAGGACACGCCCGACGACCTGCCTCCCACGTCCAGGCGCCAACTGTAACCTGCCCAGGCCCAACAGTCCAGGAAAATCGGACAGTGTATTTCCCCTGTGTCCAGTGTACATGTATGGTGAAACCTAGCAGTGCCCCTAGTGACCTGACCATATAATATCGTGTGCTCCCAGGCCTTACAGTGTCTGTATCTAGCTGGTCACCCACTGTTGTGTTCATCTAATCCTGACAGTGTCCATATCCATCGGGCCGTATAGTGTTGTATATACTCGGGCCTAACAGTGTTATAGTGTTATATCTATCTGACTGTATACTATTGTGCATATTCAGGCCCGTCAGTGTCCAGATCCAGCAGGCCATATAATCTTTATGAAATGGGGAGCATGACAGTGTCCATATCAACTTGGACAATTGTTACTGTAATATCGAGTATAGTACTGTGTATAACTAGGTCTGACAGTGTTCATATGTATCGGGCCATATATTACTGTACTGTGTCCATCGAGGCCTGACAGTGTCCCTCCCTACGTACCCATATTAATGTGTATAACCAATTCTTGACTGTGTCTATAGAATATTGTGTACAGTATATACTTCTTGTGTATTGTTAAA
>NC_137054.1:41374183-41401683 GCF_032717465.1 Coenobita brevimanus | reverse complement strand
TCACCTGGAACTGCCTAATTTATAATGTGTTGTCTAGATTTCCTGCCAGTTATTTCATAGCTATATATTAGCAGCTCCCAAGAGGCTGACATTGGCAGTAGTGCGTTCTCCCTAGGTAGGCCACCCCGGCCCACCACTATCAGTTTACTGTCGTCTTTCAAGGTGAAAGTAGGTCGGATTCGCTCCTGCTAACTTCCGCCGCTTTTTAGCCCCATGCAAAGGGCCCTGTGACCTCTACCCCTCACTAAACCTCGTGTGGAAAGAGGTAAAGGGCTGACAATTGATAGAGAGTGACTACGATCTTTCTGGTGAGTAAAACAGTGCAAGTGGAATTGTAAATAATGTGTAAATAATGTGTGAACAGCAAGTGAAAGCAATGAATGTAAATATAAGTGAACAGTGGAAAATAGTTTTATAAGTTATTTCAAGTGACAGTGCATAACACAGTGTAAATAAAATAGAAATGTAAATAATGTAAATAAAATAGAGAACGTAAATAGAAATGTAAATGAGTAGTATTATAAGAATACGAGTATATATACTAGGAGTAATGAAAATGAAAGTTTCACTGTAGCATGTATGAATACTATGAGTTATGAGAGTGAAGGTGAAAGTGACATTCACTCACAATGCTAGTATACAGGACGAGAAAGTGAATGCTACGTATTTTACTGAAAGAAAAAATGAATGCCTACAGTGACAATAAACTACTATTACTGAAGGAAACTTATGGATAAAGACTGTAAATATATATAAGTGTTATATAGTAATAGAAATATAAACTGTGAGAGTTTTTATGAATAATAAATGATAGAACACCAGCGGCGAACGATGTCAAGTGGAAAGGTCATATGCCCTCGTAATTTTCATTGTTTTCATAGTGTTTTTTTTTTTGGAGTATGGATTCCAAACTATTTGAGAATCATAAAATAGTGTTTCTAGTGATAATATCAGGCTGTGGTAATCATATTACGAGTTGTCGTGAAGTGTAAAGTGGAGACTTCGTTACCCAACTTCAGAGGTCTCCACAAGTCCTACGGTACTCGACGAAGGGTCAACAAACACCCCAGGAGAAAGCTGAAGGTATGTACCATAAGCATATGTGATTTAAATATTCTAGGACTAATAACTGATTTTTGGCAAATATTTTTAGAGAGTCTGTTGGAGCGCGAATATGCCCGCGGAGCTGCAAGAAAAAGCAAAACAAGCCCGCAGTTAAGGGGTTAATTGTAGCAGACACTCCTACCCTTCAGTATCAACCGATTCTGACCAGACTTGGATACAATGACCAGCCAAAGTCCTAGTTGTGTCGCAAGGTTTTGGTTGCTAGGCAACTACTCGTTGTCAAGCAACGGCCCCTTAAGCCCCTCCATGGCCGTGGGCCTGGAAATTGTCGGGACCCAGTGACCAGCCTCGGCACCAACTTTTTTTCAAATTTCGAGAATCGATATTTTTAAAACAAATTGAAGAGAAACGTCTGGTGCACCTGACAATGCAATTTTTAGCTTCCTGAACCCATCCTGCACTTTACAATGAAGAGAGAAAAAGTTTGCAAAATGACAATGTACACGTCGGTGAAAAAAAATGCAGAGGAACAAAAGAACGTTGCACTAAGAAGTATCCACCTTTTCATCCACCCTTAAATTTCAATGGTGCTGAAATGGCTTGAAATAATTAGTTATGTGTATTACGAACAAAATCAATAGATCATATGGGAGGTTTCATTAAAAAAAATTATGATTTTTTTCACTTTTTTTTTTTAATTCTGTTTATGGAAGTATCGAGTTATTTCTGTTGTCTGGGTGTTTTAGTTTGTGTCCAAAGAGAGACGAGAGATAATATTTTCAGACTCTAACCAGATAAGGATTCTCCTTTAGGTGTAGAAGCTGAAGAGCAGCGGCTAAAATTAGTTGGGCCCACTTAGAGCTGGCAATCATCGCCTACCGCCTTGTGTCTTTAAGTTCTTATTCATACTACTTTTTTCTTTCAATGTGGGCCTCCTTATGTACCTCTCACTTCTTCCTTGTGTCCTTGTGTTTCCTCCAGTTACCTAGACGGCTGGCAATTAAGCAGCTCGAGAAAAGCTTTGCCTTGCAGACGTAGATTCAAAACTTTTAGAGCTGGCGTGAGGTTTTCTGAACAGTTAATGCCACAAGAGGTGTAAATTGGTCATCTACACATAAATGTTCTGGACTACCGTAGTTTAACATTGAACCCCTTTCTAAGGCGATACTATAGGACCAGTTGTTGCTACCGTATTGATATACCCTCAGCATTAGGAGAATTTTAGATGTGGAAACTGAGTCGTTCATAATATTATTTTACCTAGTCAACAAAGTGGGCAAGGCATAGCATTTCTCCAGGATGGAGGTGAAGGAAGTGGTTGTAAGCATCTTCTGGCAATCGAAACCGTCCAGAAGCTCATAGGAAAACGAAGTTTTGCGTAGTGGTAGACCTCTACCCAGGCCAGGTTTTCGACAGGGAGGGATTCCAAAAGACTACCTTCCTTTCCCAAGGAGGGAACGTTTCCAGTAAGTTCTGGGCAATGCCGGTATGCAAGGTCATATCTGTCTATCTATCTATCTATCTAGAAATAAATTTTCTTCCATAGTGGTAGGCCTTCATCCTTACAAGTTTCAGGTACTGTAGAGTGGAACCTTCGAAAACTACCTTTCCCAGGGCTCCGATAGACATCGGTATGTACAGCCACCATTTTTTTTTTTTTTTTTGCCTAGCAACCCGAAAACTTTCACTGTGCTAAATCTCCATCCAGACCAAATTTTGGGCAGGGTGGGCCTCTCGTGAAGGAGGGGGTAATCAGGGGTACTCCTGCTTTGGAGTGGGCCCGCACAGTTTTGGTGCGCTTGTTGACTGAGGTGGAGAGAGCACTTTGGTAACAAGGTGAAATTAACCTGGCAAAATGGAGGTCTTACTAACCATTTGCAACTTCTGAGAAAAAGCAGAAAGGAAAGGAAAAGTTTAAAGGACATGTTAGACCCTTCTCCCTCCCACACATGTGAGAGTTGTACTCTATAAGGGGCGAATAAGGTCGCTGTACGAAGTCAACATCTGTGAATGGGTTAAGAAAGCAAGGAGTCGGCTGGTTAGTTAATTGAATAATTTGTTGTAGCTTGTTTGGTTGACTGATTGTTTCTTTCGGTGGATTGGTTGGTTGTCTGTCTGTTCAAATTGTTTGTTGCTTGACTGGTTCACTGGTTGGTTGGATGACTGGGTGGTTAATTGGTTCGTTGATGGGCTGGCTGGTTGGTTGCTGGATGGTTTGTGATTAGTTTGTCGTTTGACTGCTTAATTGGATGGTTGTTGGATGGTTGGTAATTTGACTGGTTGATTCATTGGCTGGTAGGTAGGGAGATTTATTGGTTGGCTAGTTGGAGGGTTGGTGGGTGATTAGTTAATTAGTTTGTTCGTTTGGTTAGCTGGTAGATTGGTTGGTTGGATGGTTGGTTGGTTGGATGGTTGGTTGGTTGGGTAGTTAGCTGGTTGTTTGGTTGGTTGGTTAGTTGGATGGTTGGTTGGTTTGATATGACTTATTGATTGTTAGTTTTTTTTTTTTTTTTTTTTTTGTATGTGTCCGACTCTGGGTATAGGCTTAACAGCCTGCTATCAAGGCCCAGCAGTCCTCCTACATACCATACACCTCTACCTGTTTGTTGGTTGGTTGTTTAATAAAGGTTTATAACCACAGCTTCAAAAGAAACCGGAGAAGAAAAGACGTTAATTTGATTGTGAGTATTCTGTACCAGAGGCAGGATAACAGCTAGCAGGAATGGGTGGGTGGGTAGATAAGCCTGTGGCACCTAAGTTAATTGGATTGTTGCAGCCGTGGTGCACTGGGTTATAGTGCACCCTCCCCACCAGGGGTCGGAGGATTCCAATCCAAGGGCCATTAATTGACGACAGGAAGGGCATCCAGTCGCAAAGTACAACACGCTCTTAAAAAAGTCATCTACATAGGGACGCCGTCTTATCCCTTCAAAAGGAGTCAGTTGCGTTTTGCCGCATCATCATTACGTACGTTAGTGTGCTATGCGAAACCACTAACAGCAGTATTAAGAAGAGCAAGAAATGCGTGAGGAGGAGGAGGAGAAGGAAAAGTGTCAGAGGTATTGCAAATATGAAAGAAATATGAAAATAATGAAAAATGAAAAATGAATGATTAATAAATGACTGTCCACCCTGCCGTAGAACACACACACACACACACACACACACGCACACACACACATACACACACACACACATATATATATATATATATATATATATATATATATATATATATATATATATATATATATATATATATATATATATCGTTACTGGCCCGCATAAGTTTGCGGATCTAACTAATAGCCTGTACAACACATTATGTCAGCAAATACAGTTCTTACTTTCCATACCGTCATTGAGTACAAAATAGCCAATTCTGGCCAAAGAGTCGAAAAACGATTTTTGTATATTTTCACTAGTCGCGATTTCCGATATTTTCTTCAGTTGCGTTGGGTGCGATCACTAAAATGTTTTTTTGGTATTTTACCGACACTCCCTGGACTTGCCCCCATTCCCATGCGAAAAGAATTAGGTCGACATCTATTACCATTCTCGTGAAAGAAACTAACAAACGCAGACAAACACACACATACACAGCTTGACTTTAATATATATATATATATATATATATATATATATATATATATATATATATATATATATATATATATATATATATTGCAAAATACTAAGGATATTATAGATTATGGCAAATCTGGTAAGGCCATTG
Source organism: Coenobita brevimanus (assembly GCF_032717465.1). NCBI lineage: Eukaryota > Metazoa > Arthropoda > Malacostraca > Decapoda > Coenobitidae > Coenobita > Coenobita brevimanus. Next base: position 41,396,882 of record NC_137054.1, on the reverse strand, counting down.
CAAAGTCTGTGACTGATAAAACGTCACTGTTCAATGGTTAGATTATTTCCACAGTTTTGCCATTTTTTAATATTCACTCGTCGCACCAATTATAACTCACGATATTACTCGCACTGCACATTTTATGCTCACGCATGATTTAGTTCATCGATGAAATATAAATGAATTTTTACTTGTCTCTTTTGATGTCAGGTATGTGGGAAAGGCACGTCCTTACTTTATTGTTGTTGGTGGTGTTGTTTTGAATGTATCTATCTATATATCAATCTATGTCTATCTATATCTGTCTATCTATCTGTCTATCTACCTACCTATTTATCTTTCTATCAGTAAAAGACAGGGTGTTCATAAACTGTTCATCTGATTATAACACTGAAATTTTGACTGAAAGGTATCATACAAGGTTACTAATTCTATACCTCATACCAATTAATCTGGCCAGGCATGTATGGCAATACTGTTCCCGCTGAGATTCTGATTGGCTGGAGGTGTTTGTTTGATTTCATTCTAGCTTAAACCAATATTCTCTTTATTATCAGATGTGATGGTGAGTTTGTCGACAGTACAATCGTCATAAGCAATAAGAAATCCGTTATATACTTAACAACAATGAAATTTCTTAGGAAGATAGAGATATGATCAACAAAGCATTATTACAGTCCAAGTCAAGGTCAACATTCGAATTATTTCTTTATGTCTCCCACACTTCATAAAATAACAGAAAATTAAGGAAACCTGCTTAATCTAAGCATTGGTATAACGCATTTAAATTTTATAATCAGTCCGCACCATTAAATCATGCCACAACTTTGAATACTTAAAAATTCTAAAGAAAAGACGAGTTCTGCGGGGAGGTAGGTTGGAAAAAATTGCGAAATCAGAGTAGGCTAAAGGAAAGCTATTTCATTATATCTCCCCTATTATCACAGTACTGACTGATTTTAAAATTTAAATGTGTTATACCAGTGCTTAGATTAAGCAGGTTTCCTTAATTTTCTGTTATGTTATGGACTGTGGGAGACATAAAGGAATTGTTCGAATGCTGACCTTGACTTGGACTGTTATAATGCTTTGTTGACTCATATCTCTACCTTCCTACGAAAATTTCATTGTTGTTAAGTGTATAACGGATTTCTTATTGCTTTTGACGAGTGTATTGTCGACAAACTCAGCATCACATCTGATAATAAAGAGAGTATCGGTTTACGCAAGAACAAAATCGAACAAACACCTCCAGCCGATCAGAATCTCAGCGGGAACAGTGTTGCCATACATGCTGGCCAGATTAATTAGTATGAGGTATAATAAAGGAACACAAGTAATTTTTTACTATAATTTGTTTTACACTAGTGATTAATGTGCCTTATATTCCTCACTGAAAAGTTCCCGTCTTGTTGAATTGGGCAATATGGCCTCATTCCATGGCTTCCTCATTCCCCGGATATCACACCTTTGGATTTTTTTTCTATGGGGCTACGTAAATGACAGAACACAGTATATGCAAAGAAGGTTAATGGCATCACAGAGTTAAGACACCGGACTGATGAGATACTGGCTTCCATCACGCTAGACATGCTCCATAATCTTCCAATGAAATTCACCATCTCCTTGGAATTCTATGTGCTACCAAAGGAGCTCATGTATACTGTAGGTTTACTGATTTGTAGCTGTGTGTGGCAAATACATACCAATGTCTTTAGCTGTTTTATTATCTGAAACAAGCCGTTTAAAGGCTTCTATAGTTTTTTTTTTTTTTTTCAACATGATAATCAGGTGAATAATTTCTGGACATCCTGTATAACCATCCTACATGCATACATTTTCTTATGTGCAATGAAGAAGGAACCAAAGTGTCACGAGTTGGCGCGATTTTCTCTCTAAATAAACTCGTGACATTGAACTTTGGTGGGAAACCGCGAATTCTAGTGAATTCCCATAAGTATCACTCAGTCAACCGCCACGTATTCACCCGATCGGGAGTGTTTTCAGAACAATTTTTCGCTGTTTCATAAGTGATCGTCCTTGCGTGCAACATTAGCACTTTCGCTGAGTGATTTGTTATGGGCATGTATTGCTTGCATTAATTCCATTAGCAAGAGCGCAGCTGACACTCGCCTCTCTCTCACAATTTGAATTCAGTTAGGATTGAAGTGCCGTGAGACCAGGTCGTTCTTCAGTGAGTTCCTAAAGTCTCCACCTAGTGTGAGCTGACGAGAGGTTTAGCGTGTGTGGCAGCGTTCTTCCTCACCAACAACGCCCAGTTCATCCTGCTTAGCCCACTTTTCTGACCAGTATTGTTCTTTCGTTTTTCCTAGGCTTTTGAGTGAGCGAGTGAGTGTGTTCTTATTTTTGAATTCATTTTGGAACATGTAACATAAATTTGTTTCATTATAATCAATAAATTCACAGTTATTTTCTCTTGAGCTTAATGTAATGTAAACTCATGTTTTATTTCTCCACATTAAGCGTATTTCACTTATAGCTCCTAGTTTGCATAAACGCTTTGCATTATTCATAACTGGTACTTAGGCCAGTCCTTTTGTATTAAGCTTAAAATCCGTCGTGCAACCAGGAGTTAATGGACCGGCAAGGACCTGGTTATCATTTAGAACATTAGATATTGATTGTCAGGGGTGGAGTCACTTTCTCCAGAGGCTAACAGTACCAATAATCAGCTCATGTGAGTAATTAGTCTCTGCTGAGTACTGTTGAGAAAGTTTAAAAATTTTCGTCCTTAGAGAATCAGCGAAGTAAGCCGGCATAAAGTATCAATCATTGCTTGATTTTCACAAGTCAGTTCTTTGTCCCTGTTCTCAAGTATTATTGAATATTATTCTTTAATATTGCATATTTACAAAAACCCCATGACACAAAGGTTATAGGCCTGCAGTTTGTTCCCTCCAAGAAAAAATAAAAACCAAATAATAGACAGCCAAATTCAAGATCCATTCATATCGAGATGCCTGGACACACTGCATTAAAAGACTAACGGTCATAGGTAGCAGGAAATACAGACAGAGGAAGGCTTCCAAAGTTGACCTGTTGCATACATGAAGGACTGGGAGTTACGGTTAACTGGACAGAAACGGGTGCTACTTGCCCACTGTAATGGTCAAGGGGTGTAAGCAGACAGCGGTCAGATTTACCAGCAGATAGACGGTGTAGAGATGGGCAGCCTCATTGGAGTCCTGTTCACCAATTTCTACAGGGGAACCATTGAATCAAAACTTCTGTCTACTAGCTGCCCCCTTCCTATACTGCTGCTATGTCAACGACATCTTAGTTGGTATGAAGGACCTTCAGGAACTGTAGGACCTCAGACAGCATTACATCACTGGGTCTGGACTTAACATCACCTATGAAGAAGCAAGGGACAGACACCTCCCCTTCCTGGACATACTCGTCACTGCACACAACGTAGGATTCAAGACTACAGTATTCACCAATCCCATGAACAAAGGATTCTGCCTGAATGGAGATTGTGAGTGCCCAAGACATTATCTGTGCTCCATCATCAGTGCCTACATCAGGAGAGCTCTCTCCCATTGCTCTACTTGGAAAGACGCCCACCAGGAACTAGAACACGTGACTCAAGTCCATGTTAACAATGGCTACACTAACACTGACGTAATTAAGAGACACATGGACAAATGGTACAATATACTCACCAAGACATCACTATATCACAACTGGAGAACACATCAAGATATACTACAGAAACCACATGTCTACAGACTACAAGATGGATTAGAAGATCATCAAGGACAATGTATACAAAGATGTAAGCCCTACAGATCCGGAACAACACATTGCTCTCATCATCAACCACGAGACAAGAAAAACTGGCCACCTTCTGCTTCGTAACCGACCCGCCGTGACCAAGATGAGGAGGACCATGTCATTTACCATCATAACTGTAACAGTGAGGAGTGTGGACCTCTCATACATTGGAATGACATAGATCAGACTGTCTAGACGCCTTACTGTCATCTAAAGAATGGAGCCATCAAGAACCACTACACCACCCTACACAACTCCCACCTAACATGACAAGACCTGGACAAGAACACCAAGATAATTGACAGAGAATAAGACCCTCACCTTCTCTTGTTAATAGAGGCAATCTACATCATCACAAACGAACCTACAGTAAAGAAACAAGTCAATGATTTTCAAATCCTACCATCCTCAAAAACCAAATAAGCTTAGCCAATGAAACAGCCAATGAGCGATTAGCTTAAATGATCAGCTCCACCCACTTGTCTCCACTTGATCCACCTGAATCGTATATAAGCAGCTACCCACGACAGAACCATCAGACGAGGAGAGAAAGAAGAAAGGGAGAAGAGGAATTCGAGCTCGGTAGTTCAAGACTTTACACTACTACCACTGCATTGAGGGGGACTCTTAGCAGATCATCATGCCTTCAGTGCCAATCCGGGGAACCGTGGTTTGGTTAAATCGCAGGGTGGGGTATGGGTTCATCAAGTACAAGAACACTGGCACTGATGTATTCGTGCACCACCAAGCTAAAATTGCACCAAATCCACGGCATCTACAACCATCTCTTGGGGATGGCGAGATGGTGGAGTTTGCTGTCTTTGGGACTCCTAAGGGTCCTGAGACCAGGAATGTTACTGGGCTGGGGGGGTGCAGCCTTACAGGGTTCAACCCATGCATGACAGTGCCGCTCAGCCTGGGGACATCAGACCAGGGTCCCTGTGAGTCCTGGAGAAATTAGCACCATTGCTGAGATGCGCATCACGATGGCGAGGGCTTTTTGTTGGGGTGACAAGGGGGCACTGCACATTCTTCTCCCCAAGATCTTTGAGGAGAATGGCCTTCCCCATCTTGTCATCCCTGAGTGCTTCACCCATGATGTACGTCCCACCTCCCGTTGTCACCAGAAGCCTAAGGCCTGACTGCCACAGCCTATTGCTCCCCAAACGACACCAAGGAATTGGCTGTGGCTTGCCACCCTTCTCAATCATCGCACCTGCCCACCCATGGTTAACGACCCAGCTCCGGACCAGACCATGAACACAGTAGTCAATCCTTCTGGCGACCACCACCAGTTGCCAACTTCCGAAGAGAGGAAGGACTCTTCTTCCGACTCTTCTTCTATGGGGGAGGATGCGTCAACCGACTCCTTAACCGAAGTGGATGTCACTGAGTCCTCCCATCCTCCAGCTGTGGAGGGTGGCCCATCTGGCCCTTAGCTTATAGCCAGTGACCGCCAGCTTGAGGTATCTTCGTACCACCACGTGATGGCCCATGGTGCCCACACCCGTTCTTACCAGTTTGGGGGATTGTACTATGAGACCTTGTATGACCTCCAGGCGCATGACCTAGGTGAGGGGAGTCCCCTCCAGCTTGATTACCAGGGGAGAGACTATCAACCTTGACGATCTTCTAGCTTTTCCCTTTATGCTTCCTGTTCGCTTGGCTCTGTAGACCAGCCGTTGTACCTCCTGCCTTGTCCTTCTTTCGAAGCACTACAGTTATTTATACGTTTATTTTTCTTGTCTGGCCTAATGCCCCTACTAGTGAGTGATGGCCATTAAACCCTAACAAAGAAGAAGAAGATGAAGCAGAAGAAGAACTACCAGATCCAGCCAGAAGATGGAACAAGATAGTTCTGAAAAGGTGCTACCCTTTGAGGAACTACTGAAGAAACTTCAAGATCACCGAAAACTTGTACCACAAACTAACCATACATAAGAAAATCAGTAAAGGAGAATGTGCCATAGTTTTCAACCTCATATCCTCCAAGAAAATATCCTGCATGGCTGCACCAATATATATATATATATATATATATATATATATATATATATATATATATATATGTAGTCATACCTCCACTTACGAATTATCGACCTATGAAAAATCCGCAGATACGAAAGAAATAATTTTCAATGGTTAAAAAGTATTTAAAAAAAAAAAAAAAAAGTAATTTACCGATTCAAACTGCGCACCAAGTACAAGTCCGTGGTCCCCAACAGATGCCGACTGTGCGCTCCCGCCTTTCTCTTGGTTGGAAGCCCAGAACTTTGTTATTATCAACACAAGTAACATCAGCTGCGATTTTTGTCATTTAGACTTGATTATTTTCCCTAAAATGTCTCAAAACGGAAAAGTAGTGAAAGTGGAGATGGTAGCAGGAGAAAAAGGCATGCAATTACAATGGAAACTAAAGTGGACATAATTACAAGAGAGGAGAGAGGAGAGAGGCTGAGTCATGTGGCACGTGTGTTGAAACTGAATCTCTCAATTGTAGGAGCAATCTTAAAGGACAAGGAACTTTTCTTACGCTGTACTGTACAGAATACGTAAACATTTCACAGTCTTTGTATTTATGCTTGTTTATGTTAACCATACACGCATGAAAGTAAGGGCTACTAAGATTGATAAAAGTTTAAGGGAAGAAAAAAACACTTACGAAAAAAAGACATACGAAAGACCTTCACGAACCAGTTATTTTCGTAAGTTGTAGACTCCCCGTATATATATATATATATATATATATATATATATATATATATATATATATATATATATTGTGTTACATAGCCTATGATTTCATCATCCTTTGTGTAATTTTTAACGCACAGTATGCTGCATGTTTGATCACGAGCGTGTTCTACCTCAGTCCACCATTCTACCGTTATGGTAGAGTAAGTCGTCCTTTCTGTTGTTCAGAGCGGGATTGTCAACTCTTTGTCCCCATGGCTTCATTTGCACGTCCTTCTTACAAGTTGTATCAAGCTCTGCTGGCCCCTATATAATGAGCTCAGTCTCTGCATCATTGCCACTTAGATCTACTCCTCATTTTGCTCACATCTCTGTCCTCCCCTGTACAGTTGTTATTATTGTGAGTGCTCAGGAAGTCTCCAGCCATCTAGCAGCTGTGTGTAATTTGAGTATAACTGTTGTTGCATTTTTTCTTGTACTGTATAGCATAAGTTGTTAATTTGTCGGCCTAGTAAGGTTTTTGTAATTTATGTAGGATTCATTTTGTCAGCCAGTTTTAATAATAGTTTGTATCCGTAATAATTTATCTTGCATTAACTGAGCATTACCCAGTGTATTTTCATTTTATTAGGGCTGACTTAGGTAAATTTACTCTTGCTAATTTCGTGTTAATAGACGCTATTGCAGTTAACTATATATTTAACCTGTTTTTGCCATTACATTATCCTTATGAGTCCTGAATGTTATGTTGTTAGTTTGAGCATTAAACTTTAACTTGTAATTTTACCTAACTCTTTTGTTTTGAACCTGGAACTTTACGGGACAGTAGTGATTTTTAGTATTCTCATTTAATGTGTACATTATCTTTCTCTGTTCCGTAACATAAATTTGGTGACCTCTCATCAGGATATTCAGGATATTATCACAAGGATATTGCTTGATATTTTGTGACTGTTACTTATTCATGATGTCTACTATTACTACACTTGATGAAGCCAAAGATTTTTTGTCTAATGTGCAAACAGTGTTGGATGTAGAAAACAGAACAAAGAATGAACTTAAGCTTGTTGCTCAACAATTGGGAATTGCTGTTCGCTCTCATCATTCTAAAGATCAAATTGTTGACATGATTAATGAAAGCTTGTTTAATGTAACTCCTCCAAATGAGCAAACGCAGATTGAATTAGCTAAGTTACAGCTAGCCCTGCAGGAGGCTCGTGCTAAGGAGGCGGAGTCCCGTTCTAAGGAGGCTGAGGCACAAGTTGAAATTGCTAGGATTCAGGCAGACCATGAGTATCGCATGAAACAAGGTGGAACTGGATCATCTAGCTCTGATGATTTTGATGTGGCTAAAAATGTTAAACTTGTCCCTCCTTTTAATGAATCTGATTTAAAAAAGTATTTTCAGTTGTTTGAGAGGGTAGCTACAGGTTTTAATTGGCCCCAAAAGTATTGGCCAGTACTCCTTCAAACTGTTCTCACCGGTAAAGCTCAAGTAACTTATGCATCTTTGCCTCAGGATCAATCTGATAATTATGATGTAGTTAAGAGCTTGATTCTTAAGGCCTATGAGCTTGTTCCTGAAGCCTATAAAGTAAAATTTAGGACAACTTAAGAGCAAGATAAGCAATCCCATGTTGAGTATGCAAAAATCAAAGAAGATCTGTTAGAGCAGTGGTTAAATTCTAAGAATGTGGATTCTGATTTTGACAAATTTAAGCAGATGATTTTGCTGGAGGACTTCAAAAGGTGTAATTATAAAGGTGTAAGCCTATATCTTGATGAGAGAAGAATAGATAATTTGTCTGATGCTGCAGTTTTAGCTGATGAATATGTTCTCACTCACAAGAGATATTCTAGAGAAAAAGGGAAAGCTGAGAGTAAGTACGTTGCCTCTACTCAGAGTACAGGCAACAGGAAAGAGAATAAAGATCATGTTTCTCAGGAAGTAAATACCAGCTTCACCTCTAGATTTCAGAAAAGTAAATGTACTTATTGTAGTAAACTTGGTCATACTACGGAGGAATGTTTCAGGAGACAGCATGATGTGAACAAAAAGGAGTCTTTAAATATTCAGTTTATTGGTCTAGTGTCCACTCTTGAGGGTTCCCAGAATTCTTTAACTGAGTTAACTGAACCTGCTTTGAGGGGTAACTTAAATTCTCATGATGGAGCTCCTCTTTTGAGCAGTAACGTGGGTGACACTCTCAAGAGTTCATGTGCTAATTTCCTGTCTGATGGTTTTGTCAGTCCTCTGGACAGTAATGACAGGAAATCAGTTAAAATATATCGTGACACAGGTGCTTGCCAATCCCTTATGCTGACCAGTGTTCTAGGCTCTAATGTTAATTCCTCTGATGAAACTGTAATCTTACAAGGCATAGGGAATAATTACTTCTCTGTCCCTCTGTGCAGAGTGAATTTAGAGTCTGGTTTTGTTAATGGTTCCGTTATGGTTGGGTTTGTTGAGACACTCCCAGTGTCAGGTGTATCTTTCTTACTTGGAAATGATATTGGTGGAAGTCAAGTGTGTCCAGCTCCTCAGTTGTCTAGTGAGCCAGTGGCTGCGGCCCAGGATTGTGATGTCCCTGATGTGTTCCCTGCATGTGCTGTCACTAGGGCTAAGTCTAAAGTTACTGGTGATTTAGAGGATAATGATGATGATGATGTTATCCTAGCTGACACTTTTCTTGCTAATTTGGACCACTCACCAGATGAGGCAGTACCCCATAGTGTTGATAATTTGTCTCATCAAGAGTTGGTTGAGTTGCAGGTTGCTGACCCTGAGTTGAAAGGTCTAGCTAACTCTGCCTGCAGTGAGGAAGAGTCAGCTTGTGCTTCTACTTGTTATTATATAAAGTCAGGAGTACTTATGAGGAAGTGGAGACCCCCAACAGCATCAGCCGACTGTGAATGGGAGGTTGTACATCAAGTTGTCATCCCTTGTGTTTGTAGGCAGGATATCATTCGAGTGGCTCATAATTCCAGTTTGGCAGGACATCTTGGAGTGAGGAAGACTGTGGCACGCATTTTGAAACACTTCTACTGGCCAGGTATCTTCAGAGATGTTTCCTGGTATTGTAAGTCTTGTCGCACCTGTCAAGTTGTGGGGAAGTGTAATCAGACCGAAAAGGTTGCACCTCTACTTCCCATTCCTCCTTTTGAGGCGCCTTTCACCCGTGTGTTGGTGGATATTGTGGGCCCTCTTCCTAAGACTTCTTCAGGATTTTCTTATGTGTTGACCCTGATTGATATGGCTACTCGTTATCCTGAAGCCATTCCACTTAGAAATATCTCAGCAAAGAACGTGGTTAAGGAAATGCTGGGGTTCTTCACAAAGTTTGGTCTGCCCAAGGAGGTACAGTCCAACCGGGGAAGTAATTTCATGTCAAATGTTTTCAAGTAGTCTCTGAAAGAGTTGGGTATCACCCAGATCACGTCTTCAGCTTACCATCCCTAGACCCAGGGAGCGTTGGAGAGATATCATCAAACAATCAAATCGATGCTCAAGAAATACTGTTTGGAACATCAGAAAGACTGGGATAAAGGTCTTTCATTCATTGTATTTGCCGCAAGAGAATCTCCAAATGAATCACTGGGCTTCTCACCTTTTGAACTACTGTTTGGCCATGAAGTAAGAGGACCCCTTAAGTTACTCAAGGAATGCTGGCTGTCGGAGGAAGATGACGTCAACCTGCTGGAGTATGTGATGAAGTTCAAAGAATGGCTGTCCACTGCTTTACAGCTGGCGAGAGAGAATTTAGGAGCTGCTCAGGAGAAGATGAAAACTTGGTATGATAAGAAGTCCAGGTTACGCCACTTTCAGCCAGGAGATCAGGTTTTGATTCTGCTACCGGTGCATGGGCAACCTCTTCAAGCCAAGTTTAGTGGTCCTTATTTCGTGGAGAAGAAACTCAGTGATGTCAACTAGGTCATCGCCACACCAGATCGTAGAAAGAACAAGCAACTTTGTCGCAACCTCTTCAAGCCAAGTTTAGTGGTCCTTATTTCGTGGAGAAGAAACTCAGTGATGTAAACTAGGTCATCACCACACCAGATCGTAGAAAGAACAAGCAACTTTGTCACATCAACATGCTAAAGTTATATCACGGGCGGGACGAAAATAATCCTGTCTGCACTGTAGCTGTTCCACCCGAGTCGCAAGTGAAGCTCTCTCATGCAGTATGAGCCTGAGTGATAGTTTGGGGAAGAATCCTGATATCATGAATGATCTCCAGACTAAGCTTTCTCATCTACCTCCCGAGGAAAGGCAGGAGTTTTCGGCATTACTGCAGGAGTACCCGCAAGTGTTCCGTGCCACTCCAGGAAGAACCACTGTGTTGATGCATGATGTCGATGTTGGAGACGCAAAGCCAATTAAATTGCCTCCTTACCATGTGAACCCAGTGAAAGTTCCTCTCATCCAGAAAGAGCTTGGCTACCTGTTGGACCACAAGATGATTGAGCCGTCAGAGCGAGGGGATTCTCCTGTCACTCTAGTCCCTAAGCCAGGTGGGTCACAGCGGCTTTGCATTGACTACAGATGTGTTAATCAGATAACCAAAACAGACACTTACCCTCTCCCTCGTGTGGAAGATTGCATAGACAAGATCGGAAAGGCTAGGTACATAAGTAAGTTTGATTTGTTAAAGGGATACTGGCAAGTACGTATGACTGAACGTGCTAGGGAGATCTCATGTTTTGTAACACTAGGAAAGACTTTTGCATGTTCCGGAATGCCATATGGTATGAAGAATGCACCAGCCACATTTCAGAAGCTCATGAATGTTGTAACAGAGGGTTTGGCAGGGTGTGTTGTTTATATTGATGATGTATTAATCTTCAGTGACAACTGGAAAGATCACCTATGCCATGTCAGTAAATTTCTTGAGCGTTTGGTTCAGGCTAATCTTGTAGCTAATTTATCAAAGTGTGAGTTTGGTGAAGCTAAAGTTCAGTACCTTGGGTATGTAATTGGTGATGGACATGTTGCACCACCAGGAGCTAAGGTTCAGTTTATAAGTGATCTTCCCAGACCTAAAAGTAGGAAAGAGCTACAAAGATTTTTGGGAATGGTAGGTTATTACAGGAGATTTGTTCTTAACTTTTCAATTCTTGTATCACCACTTACAGACCTACTGAAAAAGGGAGTTAAATCTGTCTGGACCGATAACTGTGAATCCTCTTTCAACAAACTTAAAGCTATCCTATTAAGTCAGCCATTGCTCGCTACTCCAAATTTTGCTAAGCCTTTTAAGATGGCTGTTGATGCAAGTGATACAGGAGCTGGGGCTGTTTTGCTGCAAGAGGATGATCAGGGTATTGAACACCCTGTATCTTATTACAGTAAGAAGTTCAGTCCACCTCAGAAGAACTACTTAATTATTGAGAAAGAGCTTTTGGCCTTGATTTTGGGTTTACAGCATTTTTCATTTTATTTGTGTTCTGGTTTTGACCCCATAGTCATTTATACCGATCATAACCCACTGAAATTCCTTAGTAAGTTTAAAGATAAAAATCAGAGATTGACAAGATGGAATCTACTTCTTCAGGAGTATTCATTAGACATACAACATGTCAAGGGGAAAGAAAATGTTATTGCAGATTGCTTATCTAGACTTTAGACAGATTGTTTTAGAGTAATAAGAAATTTCCTTTGTAAATTTCTTTTTCTTTTTGGGGAGGTGTTACATAGCCTATGATTTCATCATCCTTTGTGTAATTTTTAACGCACAGTATGCTGCATGTTTGATCACGAGCGTGTTCTACCTCAGTCCACCCTTCTACCGTTATTTTAGAGTAAGTCGTCCTTTCTGTTGTTCAGAGCGGGATTGTCAACTCTTTGTCCCCATGGCTTCATTTGCGCGTCCTTCTTACAAGTTGTATCAAGCTCTGCTGGCCCCTATATAATGAGCTCAGTCTCTGCATCATTGCCACTTAGATCTACTCCTCATTTTGTTCACATCTCTGTCCTCCCCTGTACAGTTGTTATTATTGTGAGTGCTCAGGAAGTCTCCAGCCATCTAGCAGCTGTGTGTAATTTGAGTATAACTGTTGTTGCATTTTTTCTTGTACTGTATAGCATAAGTTGTTAATTTGTCGGCCTAGTAAGGTTTTTGTAATTTATGTAGGATTCATTTTGTCAGCCAGTATTAATAATAGTTTGTATCTGTAATAATTTATCTTGCATTAACTGAGCATTACCCAGTGTATTTTCATTTTATTAGGGCTGACTTAGGTAAATTTACTCTTGCTAATTTCGTGTTAATAGAGGCTATTGCGGTTAACTATATATTTAACCTGTTTTTGCCATTACATTATCCTTATGAGTCCTGAATGTTTTGTTGTTAGTTTGAGCATTAAACTTTAACTTGTAATTTTACCTAACTCTTTTGTTTTGAACCTGGAACTTTACGGGACAGTAGTGATTTTTAGTATTCTCACTTAATGTGTACATTATCTTTCTCTGTTCCGTAACAATATATATATATATATATATTTCATCCATAATCCAATCCTACATTGCCCCATGAGGAGCGTAGGAGCCCTGGGCTAGGCAGTTGATCTCGACATTTAAGATGAGTGACCAGCCTCACTCATCCCTGAGTGGCATTACATGAGCAATCAACCCCAACCACCCCTTGGATATAAACCTTCACCGGCTCAATCCGACTGGAGCTCAATAATTACCCACTAAACCACCAGGTGCCAAATTTTGGTTACATGGTTACCACCCATCGCAGTAAATGGTTTCCTGGTGTACAGGAAACCATATGGCTTCTCACTCTGTAGAGTCACCCACAGGCAGAAGGAAAAGGAAAAAAATGAAGGAGAGACAGAAAAGGGAGTGTAAAGTCACTCGAAGGCAGAAGGACAAGGAAAGAATGAAGGATAGAAAGAACGAAGGGGATGGAAGGAAAGAAGGATGGAAGAGGGGAAAGGGCAGACACCCGAGAGCAGCAATACATCGAGTGAGTGGATGGTGAGCGCCCCCACCTACCACTAATATATATATATATCTCTATCTCTATCTATATACCTAGGCTGCTTCCCCCAAGGAAAGGGAGGTAGCCAAGACAGGACGACACACTCTCCATTTACTCATCCATTTAAACACATTCATTCACATCTTAGCCCCAAAGGGGAGAACGGACAGATCCTCACCGCACCACACCGCACAAGGGTCAACTGCGCAATGCAATCAGTGACATCCGCAGCAGGGCCCGACAGCAGAGCTGGTTTACCCCTGCCACATCATAACATACCCATCCCCTTACCCGCACCTGACCTGACTAGCTGATCAGACCAAATGCGGGAGAATATCCCCTCAGGGCTGCGTCATCACTTATTTATTCACAATTTCTCTCCATTTAATTCTGTCACGCACAGTCACTCTTCCTTGCTCGACAGACATCCCTCTCGCATCCAGCGCTCTCTTCACACTATCCATCCATCCTATTCGTGGTCTTCCTCTCAGCCTTACACCTCTCACATCAGATCTAGTTATCTTTTTCACCAATCGCTCATTATCCATTCTCTCCACATGCCCAAACCATCGCAACACCCTCTGCTCAACTCTACCAGCCATCTCCTGAACAACTCCAGTTCTCCTTCGCACTTCATCATTTCGCACCCGATCCACACGCGTCACTCCACACATACTCCTCAGACACCTCATCTCCATTACATTCAAACTTTTCCTCTCTGCTACACCCATATTCCATGTTTCAGCCCCATATAATGCAGTCGGTACCACAACACCCTCATACAGCCTTCTCTTTACATCCATTCTAAGCGAACGACATTTAAACACTTTTTTCATTCCTCCCAGCACCTTTCCTACTTCATTTATTCTAAACTTCACTTCTGCATCTATTCTTCCATCCACAGCAACATGTGACCCTAGATATTTAAAACAATCTACCTCCTCAAGCAACTCACCATTCAAAACTATATTCATCCCCCTACCATCTATCAACCTCGTACACTTCATCACTTTACTCTTATTCTCATTTACTTTCAAATTCCTCCTTTCACACACCCTTCCAAACTCCTCTACCAACTGTCTCAATCTCTCCTCTGAATCAGTCACCAGTGCAGTATCATCTGCAAACAGCAGCTGCTTCAGATTCCAATCTCCACCATCAACATTTACCAGACTCAGACCACCTAAAACTCTTGCATTCACCTCCCTTACAACACCATCCATGTAAATATTAAACAACCAAGGTGACATCACACATCCCTGTCGCAGCCCCACTCTCACGGGAAACCAATCACTCACAGCATTTCCCACTCTTACACATGCTCTACTATTTACATAAAAACTTTTCATCCCTTTTAGTAACCTACCATCAAGTCCATACAATCTTAAAACAGTCCACAAAGCCTCCCTATCAATTCTATCATACGCTTTCTCTAAATCCATAAATGCCCAAAACACATCCTTGCCTTTCGCTAAATACTTTTCACACACTTGTCTCACAGCAAACACCTGATCAACGCATCCCCTCCCTCTCCTAAAGCCACACTGCTCATCACTAATCACTCCCTCTGTACCCTCTCTAACTCTCATAATTAACACTCTACCATACACCTTACCTACAACACTCAACAGACTTATACCCCTAAAGCTAGTACATTCATACTTATCACCCTTGCCTTTATACAATGGGACCACACAAGCACTTGCCCAGTCAATTGGCACCATACCTTTCTCAAAGCACACATTCAACAATCTTACTAACCAGTCAACAATAGTCACTCCACCACCCTTCAGGCATTCCACAGCACACCCATCCATACCTGCAGCTTTCCCTGTTTTCATCTCCTTTACTGCCTTCTCCACTTCCTCCTTCGTGATCAAAGAATCATTCAACTCTCCCAACACATTTATTCCTTGCACCCTTCCATCCGCCACAATCTCAGCCACCCTTTCCTCCTCTACATTTAATAATCTTTCAAAATACTCTGCCCATCTCTTCCTTACTGCATCCATCTCAATTAACATCCTTCCATCCTCTGCTTTTACTCGTTCTTCCTTCCCAGACTCTCCCTTTCGCACCCTTTTCACCTCCTTCCAAAACATTTTCTTATTCTGTTGAAAATTCTCTGTCAGCCGCCTACCCCACCTCTCATCTGCTGTCACTTTAGCATCACGCACAGCCCTTCTCGCTCTATTCCTCTTTTCCTTATACCTTTCATATGACATCTCATCCTTCCTCTGCAGCCACACTTCATATGCACGTCTCTTCTCGGCCACAGCCATACTTACTTCCTCGCACCACCATTCACTTCCTTTTCTTACACCACCACCCACACGTCTCACACCACACACCTCTTCTGCATGCCCCACCACAGCACTCTTAAACAACTGCCATTCCTCCTCCACGCTGCCATTTTCCCGATCTTTCACTGCGCTCCACTCATCTTTCAATTTCTCCTGATACTCTATCTTTTTCTCTCTTTTATCCAACTGACTCACTTTCAAAACCTCCCTGCCACACCTAACCCTCCTAGCTCTCACCCATCTCTTACCTACTCTTAACTTTCCCTCCACCAGGTAGTGGTCAGACATACCTCCACCCTCCCCTCTTAGAACTCTCACATCCAACAATCTTCCTATTACATTCCTAGACACAACCACATAGTCCATCAAAGCTCTATCAACAACCCTTCCACCCTCCTGTCTCACCCATGTATACTTATAAATATCTTTCTTCTCAAACAGCGTATTCCCAATCACCATCTCTCGCTCAACACACATCGCTATCATTCGTTCCCCATTTTCATTTCTTCCAGGCACACCATGCATACCAACTACACCTTCAACTGCTACATTTCCCACTCTAGCATTCAGATCTCCCATCATTACCACATTCACATTCGCTCCAAAACTCTGCAGACACTCATCAACATCATTCCAGAAAGACTCCCTCTCTTGTTCATCCCTTTCACTACCAGGCCCATATGCACTCACAAACACCCACAACTCACGTTCAAATTTCGCTTTCACCCACATCAGTCTCGATGACACCTCCTTCCATTCAATCACACACTGCTGTACTTCCGGACTCACTAACAAGGCCACACCTTCTCTTGCCCTTCCTCTATCAACACCTGACAATCTTCCATTCACACTTCCAAACATAGATTCCCCTTCCCTTTCATCTTCGTTTCACTCAAAGCTAACACATCCAACTTTCTTCTCACAAACATTCTCCCAATCTCCTCCCTTTTAGCCTCAATCGTACTACATCCACGCACATTCATAGACCCAATCTTCAGGGTACGGGGATAACTCCATCCCCCATCCCTTTCTCTGGCCTGTCTCTTTTTAGGAACTAAAAAACAGAGGAGGGGGTCCCTAGTCCCCTCACCCCGCCCCTTTTAGTCGCCTTTTACGACACGCAGGGAATACGGTGGCAGTATTCTTCCTAACACAACCTGGCCGCAGAGTAGTAGTACCACCCCATAATGCGATGATGATATATATATATATATCATCATCGTCATCATCTAATCCTGTGTTGCCCATGAGGAGCGTAGGAACCCAGGGCTAGGTAAGCTAGTCTTGACATTTAAGATGAGAGTGACCAGCCTCACTCATTCCTGAGTGGCGTTATGTGAACAATAAACCCCAAGCATCCCTTGGATATAAACCTCCACCTGCTCAATCCGACTGGAGCAGCCCAATTACCCAATAAACCACGAGGTGCCATAATTTGGTTATATGATTATCACCAAACATAGTAAATGGTTTCCTGGTGTACATGAAACCATTTGGCTTGTCACTCAGTGTAGAGATACCCATAGACAGAAGGTAGAGGAAAGAATGAAAGGAAGAAAGACAGAAGGGGAAGGAAGGAAAAAAGGAAGAGAGGAAAAGGCAGTCGCCCAAGAGCAGCACTACACTGAGTGAGCGGATGGTGAGCGCCTCCACCTACATTTTATATACCGATACATATATATATATATATATATATATATATATATATATATATATATATATATATATATATATATATATATATTGTTATATAGCCTATCATTTAATCATCCCTTGTATAATTCTAACTTATGATACAGTTTTGTTCATGATTTCATCATCTTTTGTATGATCCTAATGTACAGTATGCTGCATGTTTGTTCACGATTCGCCACGTAGCTTCCATAGTGACCAGGCTTGCGTGTTCTACCTCACTGCCCCCTTCTCCCCCTTATAGTAGAGTAAGTCGTTCTTTCTATTGTTCAGAGCAGGATTGTCAACTCTTCGTCCTGTATTCCTTCATTTGCGCGTCCTACTTACAAGTTGAATCAAGCTCTGCCGGCACCCTATATAATGAGCTCAGTCTCTGCATTAGTTGCCACTTAGATCTACTCCTCATTCTGTTCACATCTCTGTCCTCCCCTGTACAGTGTATTATTATTTTTGTGAGTGCTCAGGAAGTCTCCAGCCATCTAGCTGCTGTATAATTTGAGTATAAGTGTTATTACCATTTTTCTTGTACTGTATAGCCTAAGGCGTTAATTTGTAAGACTGCTAAAGTTTTTATGTTTCATATTGGTTCCATACTGTCAGCCAGTATTAGTAATATTTTGTATCTGTAATAATATTATATCTTGCTTTAACTGAGCATTATCCAGTTTTATCATTTTATCAAGGCTGACTTAGATAAATTTGCTCTTGCTAATTTCGTGTTAATAGAGGCTATTGCAGTTAACCATATATGTAACCTGTTTTGCCATTACATTATCCTTATGAGTCCTGAATGTTTAGTTGTTAGTTTGAGCATTAAACTTTAACTTGTAATTTTACGTAAGTCATTTGTTTTGAACCTGGAACTTTGCGGGACAGTATTGATTTTAGTATTCTCACTTGAAGTGTTCATTATCTCTCTCTGTTCCGTAACATAAATTTGGCGACCTCTTATCAGGATATTCAGGATATTATGATAAGGATATTGCTTGATTTTTTGTGACTGATTTATTCATGATGTCCTTATCAGGATATTCAGGATATTATGATAAGGATATTGCTTGATTTTTTGTGACTGTGATTTATTCATGATGTCTACTATTACTACTCTTGATGAAGCCAAAGATTTTTTGTCAAATGTGCAAACAGTGTGTGATGTAGAAAACAGAACAAAGAATGAACTTAAGATGGTTGCTCAACAACTGGGAATTGCTGTTGGCTCTCATCATTCTAAAGATGAAATTGCTGGCATGATTAATGAAAACTTGTTTAATGTAACTCCTCCAGATGAGCAAACGCAGATTGAAATAGCTAAGTTTCAGCTAGCCCTGCAGGAGGCTCGTGTTAAGGAGGCTGAGTTTCAGGCACATGCTAAGGAGGCTGAGTTTCAGGCAAATGCTAAGGAGGGTGAGTCTCAGGCTCGTATTCAGGAGGCACAGGCACAGGCTCAGGCACAAATTGAACTTGCTAGGATTCAGGCAGACAATTAGTATCGCATGAAACAAGGTGGAACTGGGTCATCTAGCTCTGATGATTTTGATGTGGCTAAAAATGTTAAACTTGTCCCTCCTTTTAATGAATCTGATTTAACAAAGTATTTTCAGTTGTTTGAGAGGGTAGCTACAGGTTTTAATTGGCCCAAAAAGTATTGGCCAGTACTCCTACAGTGTTCTCACTTGTAAAGCTCAAGTAACTTATGCATCTTTGCCTCAGAATCAATCTGATAATTATGATGTAGTTAAGAGCTTGATTCTTAAGGCCTATGAGCTTGTTCCTGAAACCTATAGAGTAAAATTTAGGACAACTTATAAGAAAGATAAGCAATCCCATGTTGAGTATGCGAAAATCAAAGAAGATCTGTTAGAGCAGTGGTTAAATTCTAAGAATGTAAATTCTGATTTTGATAAATTTAAGCAGATGATTTTGCTGGAGGACTTCAAAAGGTGTCTTAATAAAGATGTAAACCTATATCTTGATGAGAAAAGAATAGATAATATGTCTGATGCTGCAGTTTTAGCTGATGAATATGTTCTCACTCACAAGAGATATTCTAAAGAAGAAAGGAAAGCTGAAAGTAAGTACGTTGCCTCTACTCAGAGTACAGGTAACAGGAAAGAGAATAAAGATAATGTTTCTCAGGAAGTAAATACCATCTCCACCTCTAGATTTCAGAAAAGTAAATGTACTTATTGTAGTAAGCTTGGTCATACTACGGAGAAATGTTTCAGGAGAGAGCGTGATGTGAACAAAAAGGAGTCTTTAAATATTCAGTCAATTGGTCTAGTGTCCACCCTTGAGAGTTCTCAGAATTCTTTAACCGAGTTAACTGAACCTGCTTTGAGGGGTAAATTAAATTCTCTTGATGAAGCTCCTCTTTTGAGCAGTAACGTGGGTGACACTCTCAAGAGTTCATGTGCTAAATTCCTGTCTGATGGTTTTGTCAGTCCTCTGGACAGTAATGACAGGAAATCAGTAAAATATATCGTGATACAGGTGCTTGCCAATCCCTTATGCTGACCAGTGTTCTAGGCTCTAATGTTAATTCTTCTGATGAAACTGTAATCTTACAAAGTGTAGGGAATAATTACTTCTCTGTCCCTCTGTGCAGAGTGAATTTAGAGTCTGGTTTTGTTAATGGTTCCGTTATGGTTGGCTTGGTTGAGACTCTCAATGTCAGGTGTAACTTTCTTACTTGGAAATGATATTGGTGGAAGTCAAGTGTGTCTAGCTCCTCAGTTGTCTAGTGAACCAGTGACTGCGACCCAGGATTGTGTTCTCTGCATGTGCTGTTACTAGGGCTAAGTGTAAAGTTACTGGTGACTTAGAGGATAATGATGATGATGATGTTATCCTAGCTGACACTTTTCTTGCTAATTTGGACCACTCACCAGATGAGGCAGTACCCCATAGTGTTGATAATATGTCTTGTCAAGAGTTGGTTGAGTTGCAGGTTGCTGACCCTGAGTTGAAAGGTCTAGCTAACTCTGCTTGCAGTGAGGATGAGTCAGCTGGTGCTTCTACTTGTTATTATATAAAGTCAGGAGTACTTACGAGGAAGTGGAGACCCCCAACAGCATCAGCCGACTGTGAATGGGAGGTTGTACATCAAGTTGTCATCCCTCGTGTTTGTAGGCAGGATATCATTAGAGTGGCTCATAATTCCAGTTTGGCAGGACACCTTGGAGTGAGGAAGACTGTGGCACGCATTTTGAAACACTTCTACTGGCCAGGTAACTTCAGAGATGTTTCCTGGTATTGTAAGTCTTGTCACACCTGTCAAGTAGTGGGGAAGTGTAATCAGACCGAAAAGGTTGCACCTCTAGTTCCGATTCCTCCTTTTGAGGTGCCATTCACCCGTGTGTTGGTGGATATTGTGGGCCCTCTTCCTAAGACTTCTTCAGGATTTTCTTATGTATTGACCCTGATTGATATGGCTACTCGTTATCCTGAAGCCATTCCACTTAGAAATATCTCAGCAAAGAACGTGGTTAAGGAAATGCTAGGGTTCTTCACAAAGTTTGGTCTGCACAAGGAGGTACAGTCAGACCGGGGAAGTAATTTCATGTCAAATGTTTTCAAGTAGTCTCTGAAAGAGTTGGGCATCGCCCAGATCACGTCTTCAGCTTACCATCCCCAGACCCAAGGAGCATTGGAAAGATATCATCAAACACTCAAATCGATGCTCAGAAAATACTGTTTGGAACATCAGAAAGATTGGGATATAGGTCTTCCATTCGTTTAATTTGCCGCAAGAGAATCTCCAAATGAATCACTGGGTTTCTCATCCTTTGAACTACTGTTTGGCCATGAAGTAAGAGGACCCCTTAAGGTACTCAATGAATGCTGGCTGTCGGAGGAAGATGACGTCAACCTGCTGGAGTATGTGATGAAGTTCAAAGAACGGCTGTCCACTGCTTTACAGCTGGCGAGAGAGAATTTAGGGGCTGCTCACGAGAAGATGAAGACTTGGTATGATAAGAAGTCCAGGTTACGCCACTTTCAGCCAGGAGATCAGGTTTTGATTCTGCTACCAGTACATGGGCAACCTCTTCAAGACAAGTTTAGTGGTCCTTATTTCATGGAGAAGAAACTCAGTGATGTCAACTAGGTCATCGCCACACCAGATCGTAGAAAGAACAAGCAACTTTGTCACATGAACATGCCAAAGTTATATCACGGGCGGGACGAAAATAACCCAGTCTGCACTGTAGCTGTTCCACCCGAGTCTGCAAGTGAAGCTCTCTCATGCAGTATGAGCCTGAGTAATAGTTTGGGGAAGAATCCTGATATCATGAATGATCTCCAGTCTAAGCTTTCTCATTTAGCTCCCGAGGAAAGGCAGGAGTTTTTGGCATTACTGCAGGAGTACCCGCAAGTGTTCCGTGACACTCCAGGAAGAACCACTGAGTTGATGCATGATGTCAATGTTGGAGATGCAAAGCCAATTAAACTGCCTCCTTACCGTGTGAACCCAGTGAAAGTTCCTCTCATCCAGAAAGAGCTTGGCTACCTGTTGGACCACAAGATGATTGAGCCCTGTCAGAGCGAGTGGAGTTCTCCTGTCACTCTAGTCCCTAAGCCAGGTGAGTCACAGCGGCTTTGCATCGACTACAGACGTGTTAATCAGATAACCAAAACAGACACTTACCCTCTCCCTCGCGTGAAAGATTGCATAGACAAGATCGGAAAGGCTAGGTAAATAAGTAAATTTGATTTGTTAAAGGGATACTGACAAGTACCTATGACTGAACGTGCTAGGGAGATCTCATGTTTTGTAATGCTAGGAAAGACTTTTGCATGTTCTATAATGCCATATGGTATGAATAATGCACGAGCCACTTTTCAGAAGCTCATGAATGTTGTAACAGAGGGTTTGGCAGGGTGTCTTGTTTATACTGATGATGTATTAATCTTCAGTGACAACTGGAAAGATCACCTATGCCATGTCAGTAAATTTCTTGAGCGTTTGGTTCAGGCTAATCTTGTAGCTACTTTATCAAAGTGTGAGTTTGGTCAAGCTAAAGTTCAGTACCTTGGGTACGTAATTGGTGATGGACACGTTGCACCACCAGCAGCTAAGGTTCAGGTTATAAGTGATCTTCCCAGACCTAAAAGTAGGAAAGAGCTACAAAGATTTTTGGGAATGGTAGGTTATTACAGGAGATTTGTTCTTAACTTTTCAATTCTTATATCACCACTTACAGACCTACTGAAAAAGGGAGTTAAATTTGTCTGGACCGATAACTT